>NW_022170596.1:6668330-6724228 GCF_008802855.1 Photinus pyralis
TGAAGACGATTTTTTGACGACAGATATAATAGTTATACTGGCGGTTGTAAATACAAGTTGCGGAATTTTTAGACTATAACTTACTGATGGGAGCCATTTTGTTGAAAAAAAATTGTCGTCAATAGAGTATGAGATCATTTTCCTTCGATAACACCTTCACCCTTAAAAATGGCCAAATACACAGCGTGGAAAGCTGTGAAAACGATATAGAAAACGCACCTACATACTGCTGGCATCATTGAGCAGTTTACTACTTTACTAGGTATTGCCACAATGGTATTATTATTACTACCAGGAAGTGAAAAATCAGAGCTTTTCCATATTCCATACAAATAATTGCAAATACTTTCCGAAAAACTTCTGTACCGAAGCAAGTATTGAAGATTCTGAAAGGTACCTGAACTTTTCACATCCTGTGGTGCTCGTCCGAAGTGTTTCGGCCTAAGATTCAATACAATATAATTTTACAAGAGGTTTGATTACCGATAAAGCAGTCTCCGCCTCCGTTTCGGCAAGCACGGTAGTTACATTCAATAACTGCACTAATTATAATTTCAATTTTGTGTCCTATAACAAACATTAAAACCGTAAATATTGGCATTGTTTATGATTATTTACCGTTTAACAATCTGCAATTTGTGAGTACAACCTACTCAGTTTACAATTATTAAATCAATAAACATATCAACGTACTCCATTGTACAAAAACGAATTTTTTTTTGATAAAACGGAGCAAAAAGTCACAGTCTATGGACATGAGTACTATAATCTGACGATAACTAACCCATTCGAAACCAAAACTATATGCAATACAATCAGGGCAGGAGCGAAGAAATACACTTTTGTGCGTTTGTGTTTGTAGGAAATGGGAAATTTCTCCATTTATGTAAGCCCAACTTTCCTGATGTCATGAATTTTAGGGAAATTTTTCAAAAGAATAAACATAACCCTTATGTGATGATTTTGTCCATCCGTCTGTCTGCTCCTCGTTTATTCCTAAAGGATCAGTGCTATTGAATTAAAAGTCGCGATTCCAAAAAAATGCCCCTACTGAAAATCGCATTCGATTGGTATATCTGAGCACATCTTTGACATCTAATCTTCCCCTTTGCAACCCAGTTTTTGATCGTGATTTCTACCATACCCATCAGCAAAAACCTATTTGCCCATTACCCCTTTCAAAAATAAATAGTTATCTGACCAAAACTCACTCCTACTAAAATATCGCTTCTTGTCCGTTTAAAAGATTCCCAGTTTTGTTACATCTATAGGTACTACTTTCACAAATTAGTATATCTTATTAGTCAACTCAAAAAAGTTCATGCTAACTAACCCCTCGTATACGTTGAACCACGATATTGAGTAATAAAATTCCATCGACGAAGTTAATAAATATACCAGAAATCACTGCACAAGATCAGTAGTCCGTGTTCTGACTACTGCGGCAAACCCATGACGCAGATGTAGTCTTGTAGTCGTGCTATCTGCTATCATGTGTGTTTTCGTATTAGTGTTATTACTACATTTACTTAGAAGTCATGCAGGTACTATCATTTATTTATATTTTCATGAACAAATATAATTGCCGCAATACTACGTCAACGTCTATACGACAACATATGAGTGCTATGCTATACGTCAGAATTCTCACGGATTTCCCCGGCTAATACTTTGTGATCTTGTTTGAGTTTTGGCATTGAATAAAAAATTAAGTTATTCAATGGTTTGGGTTTAATAGACAATAAATATCCCAACGTGATATAAAAAAAAACAGCGGGATTTCGATGAAAATTACATCCCTGTTAATAGGTCCTTAGTTAACACATTACATATACTTACGAATGTTTTCTTTTAATACATAGCCACGCAAAATTCTAATTACTAATTACATCAATGAAATTTTTCTCTTTGATTTAGATTATTTAACGGATCCAACCAACACAATTTAATTTGTGCAATAAAAACTGAAGACCTGTCTTCATGAAGTCGGTGGTTTCCGTCACGTACAAATTAAATCGGGTTCCTCTGTGATACGGATACTTTCTAGATTATCCTAGCTCCAATGGAATGTAGATCTAATTTTTGGATAGCCGTCGGGTGTCACAGTATTCACGCGCAGATGGAAAACGCAATGGAATTTTTTTCGGATAATAAACCGCTTATACAGTTGTTTAGTAGTGGAAATGAATTTCCCTAATAATGCCCCTAGTAATGTTCAAAGAGAAAGGCGCCGTTTTTTCATGGATTACTGCGCGAATTTGTCCTACATTAACGAAAAACGTCCGTGATCTAATTATTTCTTTTAAATTAAACTGTCACCTTGAACTCTGTCAACGGAATTTTTACACGAAATGTACAATGGCGTTATTCCTTAGCCCGTGATAATTACTTGTTTTTATAGTGCGCACACGCGCGTGAAACATTTCCCTTCCGGACTAGTACATTAATTAATTCGCGCTTTTCCGAAGCATAGATTCCTTTTTTGAAATTATACACTTTACTTTCCCAGCGAAACAAAATTCCAAATTAGAATATGAATTTCACCACACTCTTGGCCTTTAGGCCAGTTTTATAGCGATCACAGACATCTTGCGCTGTTTCACGAAAATAAGCTACATTTTTACCAACGCGGCAAAGGCCAACGAAGGCTCTCGAAATTAAATTTTTACTCGGAATTCTACGGTTAATACCTCCACCGAATGTATCTATCTTTTCTGATTAACTACCACCCGCGAATGGCTTGTTATCAATGAAATGCGGTCATCTCTACTTATTCAGTGGTTTAGAGTAGATAAGGTCAATTAAGATTCCCACTTTAGCTCTAGTTATAACGACATCTTGTCCACCAGGACTACATCCGGAACCCATTATGAAAATAATGCTCTACGGAAATTAAAAGACCCAAAAAAGACAATCTTCAATTCCACCCAATTCTCACAGATTTATTCATAAGATTCCAGTAGCTACATGGTTTATTGGAAAACATTATCTATAATGCCTAACCTGCTTTAACCTTTGAAATCCCAAAAAGGCTTTTCCTGTTTGGTATAGAATTAAAAAAAATAAAACCCAATTTAGAGCTACCGTTACACCTGTTTTAAGAGCTCGAAAGTAAGACAAATTTTGGGTATTCAAATTTAAGAATGAAGAAAATCTTGTTATGGTGATCCTTCACGCAATGAAAGGAAAGCTTATACCGACTTATTACTAGATTTGTAAAACCAAAACGAGTAACCGATTAGACTTTCAAGTATTTACTTACGGATTAAGAAGAGCATTACCAAAGAAGTAAAAAAAAGTGCGAGGTCATTTTTTACCCCAATGCAATACCTCCCTTACTAACATGCGGGTGGTAAAGAGTAAATTTTAAAAAATTGTTACTTAAAGACTTACATGCCGTAGCGCAGCTGTGATCATCGGTGGACTACTAACTACTAACTGGATAACTACTAATACAAATCACCTAAAGGGGTGGAACCGCCTGATATCACTGCTTTACGTAACTAACTTGAAATTTTATAAGGAATACGTACCGTCATGACTCATGACCATAATTGTGTATTTGAAATGTTTTGCTTTTATGGATGTCTAACGGGGATCGGGTTTCGGCACTCCTACATTTTCTTATGCAAATGCGGTTCATGGTTTTAGTTTATTTGGTTATTAAACAACCTAATCAAAAAGTTTACCTTTCGGTGGCTACTAAAAGAGAAAATATAACCACCGAAAGATTAACTTTTTTATTTATAAGAACTAAAATGCAAAATGGAAATCTTCATCGAACGTATACCTTTTCGTCGGTGTGTTGTTTTCATTGCATTTTAGAAACGATACAGTGTGATTGTCTCCTCATACATTTTGCCCGCTAGATCATAACAAGGCAGTCCGATTCCCAGAGACATTCTAACAATAAAACGAACTCGTTTCAAAGCGCAACTGTGACATCAGCGGATCACAAGTTTTGCTTTATTCGCGTTTCCATTTCAGTTTTTATTACGATAAAGGCGGCAAGGGCACATGCACTTCCAGTTCCTATTATAAGGTCCTATAATTGATTTGTTCATTACACTGACTTGATGTTCTTGATATCGCTCTCTTAACAGCAACAGCAGATCAGTGATCACTTTAACCGGAAGGGTAAATAAAGTAAAACAAATGATTGCACATTCTAATCACATCTGTCATTCTTCTTAAAAATGGGACGCAGAGCATGAAACAAAATGAAGTTCAGAACAGAATACAATATTGTTTCCATGGAAACGACGGAATCTAAGCTTTCGCGTCTAAATTAAATTCAGATTTTATAATGATTTATATGGCTTCTCCTATAGAATAGTTTTGTATTATACACGAAGATAAAGAAAAGCTAACCATCGAGTGAAAGATGTCAATTATCGAGTGGCTACGCCACCAGTGAATTACCTTTCACGGGAAACCTCTCTTCATCGTCTTGTTCTATTGTCTATTACTTTTTCCTCCTGGCTTTTATATTATATTTATTTCCCTTACTACCCCTGGATTTCAAATAAAGGATAGAAATTAAAGAACAGTCAGGACGTCCATTGGATCATCTGACCCAAACGATGCACCTCCCCCTTTCAAGATCAATTATTAATCGACCCTTGTCTCAATTAGGCATCATTTAGCATTTAAGATATACACGCATAAAATACATAATGCAGCCAAAACTGTGTTTGTTCGGTTATCCGGAAACTTTTGTTTACACGCAAGATTAGGCACAAAAGAATAGACATACTTCCTGTGGAGTAGGATGGGCTCAACTTTCAATTACATATGAAGCAAAAATGTAGGACGTGGACAAACTACCAAAAAATATAGCAAATACTACCAGTCTCACCAATAAAATTCATAGAAAGCCACTGTACTTCCGGCGAAGCAGGACGGCCTCTAGTGGTGTATATAGTATTTTGGAAATCGATTCGGATGTATACAGGGTGACAATTTGAAAACTTACCACCCCCCATATCTTAGTAAATAAACGAGATATTTAAAAAAATCAAAATCTGTTTCGGTAATTCGGAGGGGGAATCACAATGACATAGTTGGCGACGCACCCCCTCACACCCCCTGCGCCCCAGCCACCCCAACTTTTAAATCTTAAATAGTGACCCCCATGTGTAATACGTCGTTGGAAAGCTCTGAAAAAATGCTTTCCAGCCATACCAAATAGCATTACATTTAGGTTAGTAATTATCGTGCAAATCAAAAAATAAACTAATATGATACATTTGAAATCTGTCGCAACCGGCGAACATAGACGAACTAAGACAGAGAATAATTCAAGAATGTCGAAATATTGCAAAACCAACATTGGAAAGGTTCGACAAGAGTTTGAGAATAGATTATAACTGGTGATCAAAAATGAGTTGCTGTCGAGTCGGCTTTGGAAGTTCAAGTTAAATACGATTTTCCATGTTTATTTTTTGATTTGCACGACAATTACTAACCTAAATGTAATGCTATTTGGTATGGTTGGAAAGCATTTTTTCAGAGCTTTCCAACGACGTATCACACATGGGGGGTCACTATTTAAGATTTAAAAGTTGGGGTGGCTGGGGCACAGGGGGTGTGAGGGGGTGAGTCGCCAACTATGTCATTGTGATTCCCCCTCCGAATTACCGAAACGGATTTTGATTTTTTTTAAATATCTCGTTTATTTACTAAGATATGGGGGGTGGTAAGTTTTCAAATTGTCACCCTGTATAGTGCAAATCAATCTCAACGTGCAACTATCTTGATACCTTCAACTATTGACCGACTAACCGTCACACGAAATTTTAAATTATAAAAATCTACCATTCGCGGCGCATTATTGGAAAGATCAAAAAACATGTTTTCCATTAATTCTATAGACCACATTTTGAAACTTTGGAGTAAATTGTGTGATTGATCCATTTGTTTTATCACAAAAGAAAATGTTTCTCGGTCATCTACTCTTGTTTTCCATAACAATGTTAATTTTTACATAGCTTACTAGTTCATTTACAACACTTTCCCACCAAGGCACGAGAAAAATATATTTTTTTGGAATTTAATTTAGTAAATGATTACCAAAGAGGTAGTTACGTTCAGATTGGCTCCCACTATACGACTTACACGGTTTTGGGTGGTTTTAAATATTTCTAACAATAAAAATAAATCCCTTTAAATTCTAATGGGCACCTTTTGTAGTAGGTACAACACGACCATATTGGAATTAATCGCTGTCAAAATATGAAATCAATCGGAAAAGAAGTTTTGAGCAATTATTTAAATTTTTACTTATACAAAGCGTTTTGACAGTTATCCTGTACATGGACAGGTGGACAGACAGACACCATCGCCTCCCCTATAAAACTTGCATCGATTTGCTGTGCCGCTTAATAAACACAAATGTTTGATGGTGTAGTACCCAAACGAAACGGTTTAGATTTGCTTTAATTGAATAAATACATTTGTTTGGACCCCCTCTACCACCAAAATTTTTTTAAAAATTAAAAAAAATGTGTTATTGTTGTCCGTCCGTCCCTCTGTCAGCCTTTCCGGAGTCACTTCCGCGGTTTTGAACTATCTTTAGCGGAATTGTCCTATATGCAATTTTGAAATAGGTAGCCTATACCTTGAAGGTGTGCCAGATGGTGTTCAAATTTTGTGGTCTTGAGGGGGGCCACCCCTATTAATTATTTCCCGAGATGCTGTCTTTGAAAATAAAACGTGCATCACTTTTACATGAGACAACCAGTGGTGTCAGATTTTAGATATGCATGGATATAGTGGCGCCATTGTTTAAATACTTTTAAACAATGGTGGTGCAAAGTAAAACTTTTGAAAATGGAGGGAGGGAAACTGTGAACTTCGTCTGTTCATCTCTCGCTGAAACTTCATCCTCTATACCTCCTACAGCTTCATTTCTAATTTTGACGAGATGATAGCACTCTGTAATGATCGGTAATGGTAACATTTGGGGACATTTTGTGCTTGTTTTTCATGGTTACTTAGTCTAAACCTATAAGTAAGCATATTAGGTGCGTGTACATTATTTTTGTGCACAAACGTTGTATGAGATATTTGGGGAAATATCTCGGGAAATACGCTCTTACCATCATGTCCGCTAATGACCTGATATAAATTCCTACTATAATGAATATTTAGATTTGCATATTTCCAATCGTTTTCGCGCGTTCAAGACTTTCCTACGGAAAGTTACATGGAAAAACCACACCAGTAAAGTAAGCTATGTATGTGGTATGTTATAGTGTAAAGCGTTCGTTCAGAAGGTACGTGCGCTGTTTCATAGTAACGACGTGTTCAAGAGTGGCATAAATATGCATACATGTGTACTCGTACTAGTGCTATTGACATCCCTAATTCAAATTCGAGCAGGTACATACAGCAATTATCGTAATGTAGCAAGTAACATTGGGTACTCATTTTTGCGTCAATTATATTTGCCTAAATGTTACACTGTTCAGTAAATTTGGGACAAAAATGGTACTGTTTGCGACCTGTTAATTCGTGGCTGCCGCTAAAGTGAATGAAATTTTATTGAACATATCATAGTATCTAAATCAGTTACCTAACACTAATTTATATAGTCGATCTTTTACAGATGACAATTGCATTACACCCAACAACGAAACAGCATCATGCAAGCCCCTTTATAAATGCCCTCAACTACTCGAGGTACTAATTACCCAGAAGAAAGAAGCAATAGACTTCGTTCGCGAATCACATTGCGGATCTTGGTCCAGCGAAACCCAACCGTTCGTTTGTTGCGGCACGAAGTCGTCCCGAACAGCAGCTAATGATTCGTACGATCAAGTCACCGTCCGCGCATCCCCGACAAGGCAAAAAATATCCGACAAAAGATTTTGCGGATTTCAGCACACCGACGATTACTTTTATGCGGGAAACGTAACGGCGATAGACGAGTTTCCTTGGCTGGGCGTGTTCAAATACAAACGTGATTCCGATTTGGAGCAGAACGATGACGAGGATTTTTACGAATTTGGATGTGCCGGAAGTCTGATAAATAATCGATACGTGTTAACAGCAGCTCAGTGCCTGAGGCTAGCAACTAGCACGGTGTAAGTTAACTTTACTCGCGAAAAATTGGAAAGTGCAGTTTCTGTTGTTATTTAGGGTAGCAGTGCGTTTCGGGGAGTATAATATTAAGCACGATGTGGATTGCGTAAAATTTTCGGACATTGACGATTGTAGCAACCCCGTTGAAGATGTCGGTATTGAGCGGAAGATTAAGCATCCGAATTATAACAGAAGAACTGGCGTGAATGATATTGCCTTGCTGAGGCTCAACAGATCAGTTTCGTATTCTGGTAAGGTCCACTTTGGCTAAAGTACAGCTTTAATTGTTGAGTTTCAGATTATATTCGCCCAATATGTCTTCCAGACGCTGAAACAAGATATGCACGTATTGGAGAGATAATGACTTTAACCGGTTTTGGACGAGTAGCTACTGATAAAAACTATGCAATCATTAAGAAGAGAATCACATCCAGATTGATATCAAATGAACAATGTCGTACGGAGTTTTCAGATATTAAAGATCGCAATCGATACGTTACCGATAATATCATGTGCACCAAAGAGCTTGCAGACAATAAGGATCGTTCGTGCGAAGGAGACTCGGGAGGTCCCCTAATGTTTTCTCATCGTACCCAATGGCATATTGAAGGAATTGCAGTTTGGAGTACAGCCGAATGCTCCATTGACTATCCTTTTGCGTATACAAGGGTGGCTAATTACATTGATTGGATTGAGCGTACTGTGGTGTCCTAATTTAAATACTCTAATTGTAATTTAACTTATTAAAATTTATACCTTTTTGTATTTTGACTGAATGATGAAAAACGGAAAAAGAATTAACACACCAGCCTTGCGTCGTTAGGTAAAAAAACTTTTTGAGTTTGTTTTCTCCTTAGCTAATCTTTTTTCGATTTTTCAGTTTCAGGTGCGTTCGTTTTTTGGTTGCCTCGCCTTGTGTGGGGTTTCGCGGTTTTTTTTATCTCGTTCATTTTTGTAAAATTCTGTTTTACTTTTTTCGTATTTTTGTCTCTTTGCGCCTACAAAGGAAATCTTTACGAGTTGCATACGAGGGATACAAAACCCCTATAATACTCAGGGCTACTTTTGAGAAAACCCAAATGCTATCAGCATCTCGCTTCACAATTGAGTTACAAGTGGTATTCCTCTATTTCAACCCCGTTGAGATTCTGCCTGTTGTCAAGTCTGAAAATGGACCGTAAGGGAAATATATAAGATGGCGTCCAATATAGCGATTTTTGGATTACCCTGGCGTGTTCTCAGTCTAAAATGCCCAATTTTTACAGTTCAAGGATCTGGAGCTGGACCTACGTTTTTGGGATCGAGGAACACGAAGGGTCAAAAATGAAGTCTGAAGTGAAAAACCGCAATTTTTCATATTTGGGGCAAAATGGTCTTAAAAATTCCACCTTTAAGCCATTGTATTGATTGTACCGAAACCACCATCTGGACAATTGGGCAATGAGATAAGCATCCGAACTGGATTTATCCAACATGTTTTACCAGTCAGGCAAAACGATCTTAACTTCTGCGTATTATAAAGTGTATCGTTAAATACCTCTTCAAGGGATAACTTTTAATTGTAATTGTTACCGTAACTTGGTCAGTAAGTTATCGCAGAGACTTGTTATAACTAGACGGCGCGTAACGTAGATTTTACTATAAACGCCTGTTGTCAAGATAGGATAGGCAACCAACTGTTCATCGCGGGGCAAACGTACGTTCTGCAGCTTGCTTTAGCCATGTTTATTCTAAATTTTAGTAACAAAAAAAGATAACATATAGCTGTTAACTGTTTTAATCGAATTTATTGGTATTTTATTTGAACTAAATTGGTATATAACTGCCTTACTCTAGTCCTAATTTGATTTATGTGTGTATTTTGGTGGTGAACACGTATGGAAAAATATACTCTTAAAACTAAAGATGTAGGTAGTAAGATATGATTATTTAGCGGATTTTGATTCAATATATGCCTATTCAAAAACCCAAATGGGCTGTAACTGTTATTTATTTTTCTTAGACTGCTGATAACCATTTTGTTTACAACGCGGTGTGGTGTGGATTGAATGAAAAACCTGAACACATTTTCAGCAATTTGGAAAATTTTTAATACATCGCTTGATACGTGCAACAATCCTCCACGATTTTTTCTAGTTAAAAGCTTTGAATGACTCTCTGATGCGAATATCGCATCTGCACATATGGAACATTTAACAGACTTAGCTATTTTTTTTTGTAGAAAACCTGAAATATACTCAGTACCAGTAAGTACTTATTTACGTCTATACCTAATAGGCAAATTGCCGTTGTCTTGCTGGTAAAGGATGTCGAATAGTTCTACGTTATTTTAAGTGAATGGGAAAGTCGAAAACGCTCGGTATTGCATTATTGTTTAACACCTTCGTAGGTACCTTTCTAAAATCGGCTTCATTCCCCGCAAATGCACTATGGTGGGAGTAAATTTTTCTCTTCGAATGGCTCTGATCCATTGGCCCTTTAAACTTTTATCCGTTGAAAATCAGCATATTATTTAAAAATTTATCGACAGGGTACATGTTGATAGGCAAAAGTTAACCTAAGTTTATTGGTTTATTCTCAACAGAAATTTATCTGTTCACTAATTCGAGCTAATCACGAGAATGATTAATGAATGGAACATCTAAAATAACAGCTTATTTCATTATATTGCATATCATCTCAGCGATTTTTGCCCCGCGGTGCATTGTGTGTTGCATACTGTGTCGACAACACCTTAGATACGTTAAGCGCAGTCTAGTTATAGCAAGTCTCTGAGTTATCGTAATTCCTACCGATGCATAATAGACTTGAAACCACCACTTACTTCTGAAGGGGTTGGCCAATTAAATAGCGCGCCTAGTATAGACGCACATTACGAGTACAGCGAGGCCCTTCAGGCATTAATCAACTAATTGTATACCGAGACCTGCGGCGTGGGAGGTTCTTCTCTTGATTGTTTTCAGATTTAGATGCGAGGACTAAGCTAAGGTAAGAATTTCCTTATGTTTTACTTGTACTTGGCCCTATACGTGCGAATCTTTGCCCGGAGCGTGAATTAATTTGTGAAAAGGTTTTAAAGGTTCAGTAATCAGTGTAATCGATTATTCTCGATTGAGGGTTTGGTAAATTGGGGAATTTACTAAGAGTTGTGTCACGTAAGTCATAGTCATTGAATATTTGTAGCAATGTTTTGTATTTATGTGAGACGTTATCCAACTGTTGTGGACGATTATTATTATTTTTGCTATTGATATTTGGAATAAATCAAGTTGTGACACTTTCTCTGATCCGACATAGTTGGAAGCGTAAAATCTAATGAATGAGACAGATTTATTATAAACAGAGAAAAGATGTGCAACTCAACCGTGTCCTACAAGGCCGAAAAGAACTCACCGCGCCGTAAAACAAGATGCGTGATCAAAATGAAGCCGCAAACGTCATTCGGCAGCATTAAAGAAGAAGAAGAAACAACTCGAAACCAGGTGGTCCACTAAGTCCATCGATTAAATTTAAGGTATAGTCGATCGATTGCAATTAAAGGTCATAGTTTAAACGTATATTACCCAATGCTGGTCTCCAACAACTGAGCATTGTTTCGAGGGTTTCTTCCCAGCTTTTTTCATGAATGCTTCAACGATAGTTTTACCAAAAGTTTGTCTGCCGAAACAATTGATATTTGTCATATTTGTTGTTTAAAACAAATTGAAAAGATCAGGAATCAGTCTTAATACTTCCTTAATTTGGAAAAATCAGCTAACAGTAATTTTTGGCAGCTAAACAATAAAAGACCCACTGCAAGACAGTGCATGACATTTAGCTCGTTCGTTCCCATTTCTGAATGATAACGCAATTGGGTAATTGATGATAGCGTGTCTTTTAATCATACAATTAGTTAGTAAATAAATTAGTGACGTATTATTGTATCCGTAAATCAGTTGCATTGTGAACGATGAAGTGAAACGATGGTTATATGTTTAGTGTTTTTATTTGCAATAGTTCAAGCAAGTATAGGTAGGTATATTATATTGGAGTGCTAATCATAAGCATACCTATACTAAGGGTAGCGGTAGAAAGCATAGGGAAGCTTTGACATTCACTGTGATTGGTTGAAACACGAGTCAGTTTTACACAGAAAAATAAAACGAGTGGCGAATTTTGTAAGCTGGTAGTTTCTGTTGTCGAACTGTCATTAGCTGTTAATGTCAGGGATACAAGCCGTCCAAGCGTGAAGTCGTTTGATTTATTTCTTTTCGCAATGCTGGATATTTCTATTTTACTATAACTGGGTGCCGTTTTGGTTTCTTTAGCTTTAGATTATAATACCTTTTTAAATTCAGTGAGAGTTCCGGCCTTGTTATATAGTGCCACTTTTGTTACTAAATTATGATTTTTTCAGATATCTGCACAACCCCAAACAATGAACCGGCACAATGTAAATCTTTGTACGAATGCGTGCCACTTCTTCAAGGTCTGCTGACCCAAGACCCTAAGGTGGTCGAATTCGTAAACGAGTCGCACTGCGGCAATTTATCAACCGAGCCTCTGGTTTGCTGTGGTTCCTCTTACACCTACATCCATGGGCCAGAGCAAATTGAGCGCATATGCGGTTACCAGCATTCGGATGACTACTTCCGTGTGGATACAGCAGTTGCGGCGATTGACGAATATCCATGGTTGGCAATTTTAAAGTACGAACAAGATCCCGATTTAATCGCCGACGGCAACGATTTTGACGAATTCACCTGCGTGGGTGCTTTGATCGGGTCCAGATATGTACTCACGGCGGCTCACTGCTTGAGGATGCGCACATCCGCTGCGTAAGTAAATAACAGCACACGATCCTCACTTTGTGCAACAGTGTAGGTGTACGCCTTGGGGAGTACAACATAAATGAAGCTCAAGACTGCGTTAAAAGTGGCGTGTTCGAGGTATGTGCCGACCAAGTGCAGGACATAGCGATACAGTCTAAGATAACTCACCCGCAGTACAACAGAAGGTATGGACTAAACGATATCGCTTTGATTAAGCTAAAACACGCTGCGGTGTTCAATGGTACGTTTCTAATTGCAACTTCTTTCCTTGAAGGGTTTGGTTGCAGATTTCGTCAGACCTATATGTCTACCTTCTTCGGATAAGGACCATGCGAAAGTAGGAGAAATCATGCAGTTTTCCGGATTTGGGGAAATTACTCACGATGGGCCGTCTACGGAGGTAAAGAAGAAAGTTCTGGGAGCCTTGCTGAGCAACGAGCAATGTAGCAAATATTATACCAACAGCACGGGATTACAGCGTAGTGTTAACGAAAATTCTATTTGTATGCGAGAATTGCCCGTAAATGGGGTACACTTCTGTGGTGGTGATTCCGGTGGGCCGTTAATGTATTCAAATAAAAAGCGGTGGCATGTGGAGGGAATAGCTGCCTGGGGCGCACAGATTTGCGATGGGAGATATCCTGCGGTTTTTACGAAGGTCTCACAGTATCTCAGTTGGATTATGGGAGTTACTGAAAGTTGACCTTGTATTTTTACTTTAATTCGGAGCAGCGTAATTAGCAATTTTATTATTAAGTATTGTAATTTACATGTAGTTTTACGCGATTATCCGGTATTTTTGTATAGCTAGACTATAACACGCCCTGTATTGTACAAAATATAGAACGTACTGTTTAGTTTTTGAACTTTGAAACATTCGGTAGTCATTTATAGCATAATAAACAAAAATTATGTCAATTTTTAAATTTTACGTGTAAACATTTGCAAGATAAGCGCGCATAAATACATGTAAAACTAGAAATCTCTTTTTTAATTGTTCATCCTATACCCACACTGACGAAGTGTAGGCAAGCACAGTCCATCTTGGAATTGAATGGACCCTTCCCCTTCTACCAATCTTCAAAATGTTAAATTTAAACAAATGGCCAATACTCCGATATTATATCGACCGTCCGGCATAACAATATATCGGCCGATATTGGCCGTATCGGTCGATCCCTACATACGATGACTTTATTCATCAAACACGTCCATTTTTACTTGTTGTTCACTTGTTTTCTTATTTCTACACTACCAATTAAATAAAAGCTAAGGTAATAAATGAAATCCTACGTACATCTCAAATATGCCGATTGCGCTACCGAATGATCTCGACGCCGATTCAGTGGTCTGGTAAGGTCAATTAAATTAGCCATTTGGGCTATAGTTACTGCGACATCCCGTCTCCAGATAGGGTGTGGGTAAAACCCGGACCCGGACCCGGACCCGGACCCGGACTTGGTGGGTAAAACCCGGACCCGGACCCGGAACCGGACTCGGACTTAGTGGATTCTTTCTTTTATATTTTCGTGCATCGTAACATTAAAGCCGTTATGAGGGGCTTGGTAGGGTTCCAAGCATTACTTTTTTCGGTTGGATTGAACCCTTTCTGTGCGTCAAATGCGTTTGGCTCATATTTTCAAAATGCACAAAGAAAGTAGAAATTTGTTTCTTTTGTCAATATTCCTTGTTGTAGTCGCTGTATTAAGTTCTTACACGATGTTTGTATACGCGCTTTAACTTTAGAAGGAATTATTACAGTACGAGGTTGAAATCGTCATAGTATGTTCCAGATCATAAAATAACATCCATATCCCTCCACAAATACAAGAAATGTGAACAAAATTGCGCCAGGCATGCGGGTTGGCACATCTTGGTAGCCGTGTGACATAGTAAACATTTAAATAGGGGAATTTGTACCTAGATTACGGCGCAACAATAATCTTCTATTAAAGAGTTTGTTTTGGAAACCTTCTAGCTTTCCGGAAAACTATAAAAAATAAAAAATAAAGGAAACGGTCAAAAAATGCATGCACATACCCAACTTCCTTTAAACTATTAAAGCGATTTTTCTAAAAATTTTAATGTGGATCCTTCAAATCTAATCTGCCCATGCGCACACCCAACTTTCTTATTTGTAAAGGAATTTCTCTGAAGCGGCAAATAAATAATTTTAATCACAGATGCTTCTAGCAAAGCAAGCATATCTCATATTGTAAAAATCAGATGTGCGCATGCGCATGCTGCGCAATGTCAATTTCCTTATAATATGTAGCGACATTTTTTTGAATTTTTAACCAATGGTTCTTCTACTGCAGGGAACATATCGCATATTTTAAACATCAGGCGTGAGCTTGCGCACGCTGCGCAATGCTAAGTTTCTTATTTATAAGAAAACATATTTTCCTCTACCTACACATAAATAGTCCGTTATATGAATTTTCGGCAAGATCTGATCGTTCATGGAAAATGGACTCAAGTAACTCCCCTTAAGGCGAAAACCGCTTTTTCATTTTTGTTTTCGTTAAATTAGGCTTATCTTTTTCTCGTATAAGTAATACACAAAAAATCACCGACAGTTTTTTTGAACATTACAGACGTTCCCGTAAACCGAGTAGGTATTGGTTTATTGGACATGATACAGTCGATCTCAGTAACTTCCAATAAAATATCGAATTAATATACAGCGACATTCACGCAGCTTGTTCGTTAAAAGTTTTTAAACCTGCAATTGAATAGAAATTGAAATTTGATTTACATTTGACATTTGCCAAAACCTATGACAGATAGGTAGGTACTTAAATTTTAATTGCGTTGAATGCAGAATAAACTAACGCATAGGAAGAAAATAGAAAATGTTACGTTTCTATTAAAAAACACCAAGATAGCACTACTTGCGGGGTATTTATGGAAGGAGCACCATCTTGAAATTATTTTATATTTCAATTCGCAATGGTCGGTTATGGCTGTAAACCAAATTTCAAGTTTCTATTTCAACTACAAGTTTAAAATCTTCTAACGAACGGACTACGTGGATCACCTTGTATGAATAAAATGTAAAGCTACTATAAATTAATTAGATTAAATAGGGTTAGGTGCTCGGTACCTAGGAACTATGTATGAATAAAAATATATTTACTGCGGGGGAAATTTTTTGATCGTACTCGATAAATCGTCGTAAACCTTCCATGACATGTCACATTTTCGACTTATTGCAACAAAATGGTCAATACCACCAAGAACTGTCGGTGATTTTTTGTGTATTACTTATACGAGAAAAAGATAAGCCTAATTTAACGAAAACAAAAATGAAAAAGCGGTTTTCGCCTTAAGGGGAGTTACTTTAGTCCATTTTCCATAAACGATCAGAACTTGCCGAAAATTCATATAACGGACTATTTATGTGTAGGTAGAGGAAAATATGTTTTCTTATAAATAAGAAACTTAGCATTGCGCAGCGTGCGCAAGCTCGCGCCTGATGTTTAAAATATGCGATATGTTCCCTGCAGTAGAAGAACCATTGGTTAAAAATTCAAAAAAATGTCGCTACATATAAGGAAATTGACATTGCGCAGCATGCGCAAGCGCACATCTGATTTTTACAATATGAGATATGCTTGCTTTGCTAGAAGCATCTGTGATTAAAATTATTTATTTGCCGCTTCAGAGAAATTCCTTTACAAATAAGAAAGTTGGGTGTGCGCATGGGCAGATTAGATTTGAAGGATCCACATTAAAATTTTTAGAAAAATCGCTTTAATAGTTTAAAGGAAGTTGGGTATGTGCATGCATTTTTTGACCGTTTCCTTTATTTTTCATTTTTTATAGTTTTCCGGAAAGCTAGAAGGTTTCCAAAACAAACTCTTTAATTGAAGATTATTGTTGCGCCGTAATCTAGGTACAAATTCCCCTATTTAAATGTTTACTATGTCACACGACTACCAAGATGTGCCAACCCGCATGCCTGGCGCAATTTTGTTCATATTTCTTGTATTTGTGGAGGGATATGGATGTTATTTTATGATCTGGAACATACTATGACGATTTCAACCTCGTACTGTAATAATTCCTTCTAAAGTTAAAGCGCGTATACAAACATCGTGTAAGAACTTAATACAGCGACTACAACAAGGAATATTGACAAAAGAAACAAATTTCTACTTTCTTTGTGCATTTTGAAAATATGAGCCAAACGCATTTGACGCACAGAAAGGGTTCAATCCAACCGAAAAAAGTAATGCTTGGAACCCTACCAAGCCCCTTATAACGGATTTAATGTTACGATACACGAAAATATAAAAGAAAGAATCCACTAAGTCCGAGTCCGGGTCCGGGTCCGGGTTTTACCTACCAAGTCCGGGTCCGGGTCCGGGTCCGAGTTTTACCCACCAAGTCCGGGTCCGGGTCCGGGTCCGGGTCCGGGTCCGGGTTTTACCCACACCCTCTCCAGATATCCTAAACCAATATTATGAAATAATGCTCTATAGAAATGAAAAGGACAATCTTCACTTCAATTCCAACAAATGCGTATAAATTTATTCTTACAATTCCACTAATTTTATTAGAAAATCGGCCCTCTAAATTTCGACACTCTTAATTTTTCTTCTATGCCTAACCGGGTTCTTGAACGTCTATAAAATTCGAAAAAATAAATCCAAATTCAGAGCTACCGTTACAGCTTAGTGTGCTTTCATCGAATATACAGATGGTGTCTGCATTCGACGGTACGAGATTTTGTAAAGAAGTGCATTACAAAGTGGGTAGTAGGCTTAGATGAGTCATCAAAAACCGAGAACAGATTAATATCTGATTTAATGTACGTTTTTTATTAGAAATATTGAATAGAAGGCTCAACAAAGTTATTGAGGCGAATATAGAAGAGGAACAGTTAATTTTCAGAAAAGGAATGGGCACGAGAGACGCAATAGGAGTGGTGAGGACAGATATTTGGAAAAAGAAAAAAAAACCTTCTGTATTTGTTCACATTCTAAAGGCATTCCATTGGATAAACTGGGAGAAACTGTTGGAACTACTAAAGAGGAAAGGGGCCAACTGGAGAGAAAGCAGACTAAACGAAAGTTATATATGAAACAAAACAAAATAGACGAATATGTTTGATTTCAGACGATAAGTTAGACAGGAATGCTGTTTATCACCGATTATATTTAATTGATATGTAGAAGACATGGCGGAAGTATGTTGGAAAAAGGGTGAAATATGAAATGAACATCGGAGGGAAGAGGATTGTTAGTATACCATTTTCTGATGACATTCTTAAAGGGGAAATGAACTTGTTATAGAAGATAGATGAATTGAAATGACCTAAAGTTAATAAAAACAAAACAAAAATTATAAAAGTGAGAGTGCAGGATAATATAACAGTAATGGTAGATGCGGCGAGGATAGACGCAAGTGAAAAGCCATAAGTTTTTGGGGTACAGAAATAAGACAAGGTTGGAAAAGCGAAAGAGAAATTAAAACAGGATAGCGATGACAAACCAAGCATTTAATAATAAGAGGATTGTATGCAGTAAGATGAAAATTCAGTTAAGAAACAGATTGGTAACATATGTTTTGTATGGAGTGTTGTAATGTACAGTAATGAAACGTGGGCAGCAATGAAAACAGATCAGGAAAGGTTGGAAGCTTTTGAAATTTGGATATGGTGAAGAATGATGAAAATCAAAAGGACTGATAAGATAAGTAATGTGGAAGTAGAATTGGAGAGAACAAATGTTAAAGATCATAAAGTGGAGGAAAATGAGCTGGATTGGACATGTACTAAGAAGAACTGTTTTTTGAAGGAAGTAATCGAGGGAACTGTTCAAGGAGAAAGGAAAAGAGGAACAAGAAGAAGGCAATTGATTGAAGACTTGAGGAAAGGAGAAGGAAGGGATAAAAGAAGAAGAATGTTTTCCTATTTTTCTCGATTTCATTTCCCACAAATTCGTAAATATTTCTACAAAGTTTTGGTGATTTGTGAATGTTGAATTCCTTTCAGTGGACTGATTGAAATGAATATTTTCAGATTTCCAAGAGGAGTATCCCATCAGTTGATGTGTGCCATTTAAGAAATTCGAGTAGCCTGGGTATGGGGAAAACGTCAGTAAGGTGACGCGGAGTGTGTTTTTCTTCCACATTTTGTTACGTGTATTTTTTTAAATGTATAATTTAGGGCCCCGCTTTACTAAGGCGAAAACAGCGACGCCGCCATTTTTAGGACCGAACTCGTACACAATTTGCGACAAGAAGGAATGTTTTAGTACGTATCTTTGCGAATAACGCGTTTCTAATTTTTCGCGTTCTTACAGAAAACCGCACCCCATTCTTAAGCAGCAGCGTCCGTAAAACCACAGCAACTTACCCCGTTTACACGCACGCCATTTACCACCCCGAAGAGTACAACCGTCGAAGAATTAAGGTAGAGAACTATTTCTGAAATGACTCTCAATAAGGTTGTTATGACAGGGAGGTGCGAGCGTAAATTACACAGCTAAGCGATTAAAATACTCTGAAGAGGATTCACCAGGACCTTGTGATTATGAACTGGAGGTGACCGAATTTCCTCGGCAGGTTGGAGTAGGCAAGCTGTATTTGTGTAGAGTGCCCTATTCATTAACAGCGAAAGGACCATCGGTTCCTTCCCATTTAGACGAAAACGGTTACGATATCGACAACCACGGCAACCTCATTAAGATACCACCCAACATCTACGATACAAGTAGAGGTCCTGCGAAGTACAACGTGCCCCGAGTACGTTAATCTATACAGTGGACGATGTCCTGCAGCACGATTTTTTAGGGAGAAATTTGTTACACGACTAACAAGTATCATAAAGGCAGTTGGTGGTCCAAAAGTAACATTGTAAGATTTCCAAAGCAAGTATCTGCGACACCGGGTGTCGGCGCCTATAACATACAAGGAGATTGCGCGTGTGAAGAAAATGAAGGCTACCGCGAGATGGCTCGACTATTCTCCTTCCTGCCGCGCTTTACAGAAGCTGAAATGCTACGCGTCGCACGCGAGGTTATCCCGGCAGATGTCAGCGTCGTAACTGAAAAGCGATTTTACAGGATACTCCCGGTCCAGGTTCCTATAATGCTGATACGTCGTCGTTTACCCGCAAGGATTCGCTGAGCGTCGCTCCAGTGCCTTTCATATCCGGCGCTAAGCGTTTGGGTAGTAATTTAAAATCGGAATCACCGGCGCCGGGGGAATACGAAGTGCAGAATTGTCCAGCGGGTCGGAGAGATTTTTCAAAAAGGCAATATATCGGTGTTCAAGCCGGAAGGCCAACTGTTGGGAAACAGCAAGACTATCCAGGTAAGTTTTCGCATAATACAAAATTCATTTTTCCAAAAATATCGTAAGGCTAAGGGTTCATTATTCCACAATATAGCGATTCTTACTTTTTCAATAATTACGTTCGTTATACAGTAATTTCGGACTTGTAGTTCAAATTGAGATTCCTTCTTTGGAAACGGTCACATCATAAGTACAAGAATACATTTCCGTGATACCAATTCAAGACCGACACGTTTAAGGCACCTTTCATTGCCACAATCAATTAATATTACTTATTAAGCAACTTGCGACACCTTTTGTAATTTATTCCCTCTAAATAACTTAAGACTCAATTTCTAGGGGGTTTAAGGTAGTAATAAATAAATTGTGCCAAAAAGAAAGAAGAAATATTTCGGTGCATCTCGACGATTCTTTATGATCTTGTGAATGCTGAATTAGAATTTCCACATTTCTAATTAAGCTACCAGGACATAGTGAAAGTTAGAACTGCAAAAGATGGCTAAAATATACTCTATGTAGCCAATTTTGTCGCTTGTTACCATTTTACCGTGTGTACCAAAAGATTGAGGATCGTTTGAATTTTGCGCGTACAATTCTAATGTTTTCTACAGCATTGAATTGGCTGTACCAATTCTCGATTGGAGACTGATGCCAGTAGAATTTTAAAAATTTGGCTCACACTTTTTTTTTAATTTTAAATGGCATGGCCTAGTTTTGATTCGTTTTTCAAATCTTTGTTAAAGCATGAAAAAAATTGATACACAATGCGTCCCAAGAGTCCTGTTATAAGTTTCAAACGAGTGAAGAGAAAAATATGAAAAATCGAGATCAATAAAGGGTCATAAACATCTTAGATGGTATAAATCTTTCAGATACTGGTGAGTTTGTTTAGGGGGGGGATTAGCCCCAAAGTTTTAACGTGACCTCTATCGAGTTTAACCTAATTGTAAAGAACAAAAGCAACGCCTAAGTCTTTCTAAATTACCTTTAACATAAGGTGAAACTTGTCATCGGGTGCAATTTCAAAATCTTGGGGTTATTACCCCCTAAAAAACTCCCCAGTGTATGAAATTTTTAAACCATCTAAAATTTATTGATCCTGACATTTTCAGATTTTATGTTAACTCGTTTGAAAATCCTGCATGAATGTTAGCGTACGTTCTCCATTTTGAAAATAGGAAAACGCACACCTCTTTTTTTAAGAATGAATTATTCTGCTAAGAGATAAGAGGAAAGTGCTCAGAAAATCATGTCAAAGTTCTCAATTCTGAAGGTGCGAAAATCTAATTTTTTAAATAAGAAACCATCTTCTTGTTTTTTAGGAATGAGTTATTGTAGTAAGGAAAATAAGAGCACACCTATGCAAGGTGTATAATTTTGTCCACGATCGAGAACCATAAGAGCTATATGAGGTCGGTTAAATTAGGAAACAATTCACACATTAATACTTCGATTATTAATTCTGTTTTACAAACTGCCAAAAAACAAAAAAAGTTTGATGCTTATTATATCTTGATATAGAGAAAGCCTATGATAGTATTGGCCATAATCATTTACGAGCAACTCTCGAATCATTACTAATACCAAAAAAATTACGCCAAGTTATCCTCAATTTACAAGAACATAATACCACACAGATTAAAACAATTAAAGGAAAAACTAAGAAGATTAAGTTAGAACGAGGAGTAATGCATGGTTCTCCACTGTCACCAACACTATGCAATCTTTGTGTTGATCATATTTTCGATGGGTAAACCGAAGATTTCGTTTCAAATCAACTTGGTTTTAAAATTATTGATCAAGCTCCACCTATTAGTGCCTTAATTAGGATTTGCTGATGAACAGTATTGATTGGGAAATCAAAAGAATCCGCTATGATATTATATGAAACAGCGCTATTCATCTATTTTGTGAAATTGGATTGAATTTAAATGTTAAGAACACCAAAATTATAATTATTATCAAAGGCAAATTGTTGAAGAAGAGATTAACTTAAATGGATTATTAATTAAATCCCTGAACAAAAATGAAACTATAAACTATTTAGGAGTCAATTTTAATAACGAGATTACCTTTAATCCACTAGAAATCTTTAAAAAATTGGGAACAATGCTTTGATACCGTTATTTCTCATCCTTTTCTTAAGGATATTCAAAAGTTAATAATTCTGAATTCCTATATTTGGCTCACTTTAACATATAACTTCCAAACTGCTCCATTAATTATGTTGCACATGACATTGACAAAATGGTTCGCTGTGCTTTAAAAGAAATTTTAGACCTTCCTTCTGACTTACCAAATCGATTGATATATTGAATCAAAAAATAAAAAACGGTCTCCAATTATTTTGCGCTGGTTGGGAGGCTTATTTACAACACATTAATAACGGGCGATCAAAAATGAGTTGCTGTCGAGTCGCCTTTGGAAGTTTAAGTTAAATACGATTTCCCATGTAAACAAAAGTTCCAAAGGTGACTCGACAGCAACTCATTTTTGATCGCATAGTATATGTAATCGTCTGCAACTTTCTAATGAAGAAATCATTATAAAAACAAGAAATTATGTTTGAAAAATCTTAATTTAATGGGTGAAAGTCTTCCTGAACAAGCAAAATATATAAGATCCCTTTTACAAGATCGAGAATACATTAATTGGGCTAAATTGACACATAAGGGTAGAGGTGTAATCCTTTTCAAGGACTACCCTCCAGCGAATAATATTCTAGATCGCTCTGGACTTTCTTCTCCAAAAGATTTATGGTTCAACAACGACCTTCTTCAAAGAATCTTATGGATCTTATTACTCGCGGAACAATTACCACTTTTTTCAAAGAATTTTCCCACACTTTTGGATTACAATCAAAATTGTTAAAATTAATAGCAATAACTACTAACTTTTAAATACCAGTAAAACCCCCGGATACGATCTAATAAGTGCCCGCACATTGAAAGAACTTCCCAGGAAAATCATAGTAGCTCTGACAAAAATCTTTAACGCTGTATTACGAATCCAGTATTTTCCAATCCAATGCAAGTTTGGACAGATCATACTTATACCAAAACCGGGAAAGGCCTCCCCAGGAAGCTGCATCTTACCGACCAATAACACTTCTGTCATGCTTATCTAAACTACTAGAAAAGTTAATATTAAAACGCCTTAAGCCATTAATCCACGAAGACATTACTCCAGACCATCAGTTTGGCTTTCGAGAAAAGCACTCGACAGTAGAACAAGTTCATCGAATTGTCAAGATAATAGGAAATGACTTAGAAGAGAAACGGATATGCTCAGCAGTATTCCTGGACATCAAGCAGGCGTTCGACACTGTATGGCACATCGGTCTGTTGCACAAAATCAAAAAACATCTTCCTCATCAATATTACCTGCTTCTCAAATCATACCTCTCGGAGAGATATTTCCAAGTTAAACAAGATCAAGAGTTGTCGGAATACTACTTAATACAAGCCGGAGTGCCCCAAGGAAGCATTATGGGTCCCATACTGTATCAGCTCTATACTGCGGACATACCAACCACCGAAAATACAGTAACTGCCACATTCGCAGACGATACGGCAATTTTGGCATCGCATAGAGACCCTTTGGAGACAACTAATAGGTTACAAAGCGCTTTAAATCAAATAAACACCTGGACTGAGAAGTGGAGAGTTAAAATAAATGAAACTAAGTCAGCTCATGTAACATTCACCTTGCGACATATCGATACTCCTAACGTACATTTAAACGGAGTTATAATTCCAAAACAGGAAAAAGTTAAATATCTAGGTATTCACTTGGATCGACGCCTCACATGGAAAAACCATATCATTGCTAAAAGAAACGAAATCAATATAAAATTGAAAAGGATGTACTGGTTACTGGGAAGAAGATCAACACTCACCATTAACAACAAACTACTACTGTACAAAGTAATGATCATTCCTATATGGACATATGGCATCATGCTGTGGGGTTGTGCCAAAGCAAGTAACATAAACATAATTCAACGTACTCAAAATAAAGCCCTAAGAACCATCGCCGACGCTCCATGGTATATCAGAAATGAGACGTTACATAACGACTTAAACATAACAACAGTCAAAGAAGAGATAAGGAAACGCACTGAGAACTACATCGCACGACTACATCGGCACCCAAACCCATTAGCTATCAACCTTTTGTTAGATGAGGAGCCCAACAACCGAAGACTACAGATAAACCATGTGTTAGATAATGTGTAAAAATTTTAAAATTGTTAGGGAGTAGCTCCAGTGGGAGCAACCCCATTCAAGTCAGAATCTTTCACAACTTTTGCTTGTTGGCCTAAAAGGCTAGTTGTAAATTAATTGTTTCAGTAAAAAAAAACATATTAAGAAATCATTTATATAATTAATTTGTTTTTTTTTTCATGTTCAAATTTGTATTGTATCCATTGTTTCACAGCAACCCAGAATGTTGGGAAGGTGTAATTTATATAAGAAATTTCTAAATATATACAAGACTACTACTTTAATGAGCACGAAAAACATCAGTGGTCCACAAACTGTGAATACCAACTTTGTTATTTTAACACG
This sequence comes from Photinus pyralis, assembly GCF_008802855.1. Taxonomy (NCBI): domain Eukaryota; kingdom Metazoa; phylum Arthropoda; class Insecta; order Coleoptera; family Lampyridae; genus Photinus; species Photinus pyralis. The sequence goes on from NW_022170596.1 coordinate 6,693,103, forward strand.
ACGATTTCTTTTACTCGGTGCTATTAGGCTAGTAGTAGTAGTGTAATGAAAATGACTTTTGGTAACAAGTTCACCTGCTGTACCGGAAAATATAGTTATTTAGGAGATAAGATCTTAAAAAACCGCCATATAAAATATATATCTTTCATTTTTATCACACACTGATAATAATTTGTTACCAAATTTAACTTCATTCACAAGGAAGATCGATTTGGCCGTTTAGTTTCGAACGTATACAATTTTAAAATTCGAGCAACTTTAGTTTCTTCAGACTTCAATTTCTTTGTTTACTTATTTACGCGTACCGTCCTATTTTAGTTTGGGGATTCTTCCATTTTTTTCGGATGTTTCATTTTCAAATTCTGGATTTTTCTCAGATCTTCAGATTCTATTCTTTGGATGAGATTAATTCCATTCTTTAACATTTCTCCATTTTTCAGTATCTACAGACGCTTCCAATGCGAAAAATTCTTTAAATTCTTATCTATTAACAACCTTCGAATTCTTGACGTCTTTTAGTTTTTTAGATCCTTCAAATCCGTATTCGGATTTATCACAGCGTGCGCATTACAGATTTACCCTGTAAGGGTTTAGTTCTATCATTGAGTAATTTTAATCCTTCACCCAACGGTTCTATGAGAACGTACAGAGTTTTAAGATTCTTTCGTTTCTTATAGTAGGGGAGCTAGCCCGAAATCCACTGAACGAGAATGATCAAAATTTCAACCGATGGAGTTCCATTTTGCCCTATCCGAGTATGCTAAAATCGACCGTCTGCCGCCTCAGGTCATATTACTTAAGGCGCTGCGGGTACTTCTTGCGGTACCAATTCTAAAAGGTTATTTTTCGAAAAAATAAGTTATACACCTAATGCAAACGTCTATAAGCTCTTGAAAAAAATTTTAAAAAATCGCGAACATTTGATAACTCCGTAAAAAACAATTTTTAGGTTTTTCACGAACTTTCTACGGATATAACTAGGTTACGGTTGGATAAATGAAGCAGATTTTTTTTACAGACTAATAGTAGGTACCGCCCATGACTATAACAGTGTTTCTTTTTTAAATTTTTTCTCTAATTATAAGATATTTTATAATGATAAGATAATAAGATAACCTTACCCCAGTTTGTGAATAAAGTACATAGTTCAAAGGACCATTATCTAATAAGAAAAGTTTGATTTGCGAGAAATCAGTTTCCGCATCGTTTTCCGCAAGCACGCCATTATAACTGAACTAATTGTAATTTGTATTTTGTGTTCGGGATCAAACAGTAAATCCGAAGATATCGACATTCTTTTTAATGCGCTTACCGTCTAGTGATGAGTAAGCGGTTTACTTTCCAGCAATTTGTAAAAATTACCCACTCAGTGAGTAAGCATTTCAAATAACTGGACCGTGCAATGAGATACTATTTTGGGCATACTGAGCTCTTGACATCTTTTTAGGTCCTGCCACTTACAACGTTCTCGGCCCAATTGACGAAAAAATAAGAGCCAAAAGCAATAAGTACTGTTGCGTCGATGTACCGTTCTATGCGTTGGCAGAAAGAAAAATGGGGTTCGTACACAAAGACGCTCCTCACCTTCCAGCACCAGGAGATTACGATCTCGAAAAGATGGAAATGACAAAAGAATATGAGGGCGGACCATGCTTCAAATCGAAATCGAAAAGGTTTACGAGCATCACAGAGATCGTGAGTACATTATACGAACTTCCCCACGTTTCACCTCTATGTAAATTTCCATATAATTACCCTTACAAATTTGAAACGGAAAACTAATTTACCAAGTAGTGATTACAGAGTTTAGTCGAACATTTATTTTTCATCTGTAATCGCGAGCTTCGCTCGATTTATGCATTTGATACGTTACTATTCCGTAACTTCGCTGTGTAAATTGTGTTAATTATTAAGGTATACTTCAAAGCGAAGTTATACCTACACGTCAAACTTTAACGTATCGGGTTAATTTTTAATGTTCCGCATCAGTTATAGCTTCCATTTTGACTGCGGCAACACGTAAAAATTTCGTTAATTATCCATCTAATGGCAAAGATTAGTTTTTGCTCGAATTGGGCATTAAAAACTACCGCTATAATAATTTCAAAGTGATCTACCCGCACAATGTATAATTAGCAATTTTATTAAAAAAGATGGGAGCTTGCAAAAGCGTAGGATTATTAACCGGTGTACAACAGGATTTAGAGTCTTCATTATTGTTTAATATTAGAAATTAGAGACGTTCATCGTAAGAAATTCCTCAAGTTCATATATGCAGAAAATATATACAGGGTGTTCATTTGAAAACTTCCCACCACGGATTTATCGAAAACCACTGATTAAATGAAAAAACGCCGAGACAGTCAAAAGATTTGTTAATGGGGACAATTTTTTAACTTCACCCCCTTTCACCCTTTGGCCCCAGGGTCATTCCCTTAAGAGTTTTAAATGACAAGTGGTATCGAGTAAGACAGGTCTTTCGAAGTCCTTTATTTTGACGTTTGATTTTTTAAATTCTTAATTTTCAGAAGTTTTATAGATTTATATTGCTTCTGCTATAAAATAAAGTCTAGTATTATAAACGTTAAAACATCCCTTTATGGTCTTGTGTCTTGTGCCAACAAGTATTAAAACGAACAATGTACAAATTGTTTTTTGTTTTGTTTCACAAACTGGCGCTTTATCCAAGCATCCCACACTATCTTACATCCTGTCTTATTTGATATGTGTAAATACCGTGGGATTGGTATGATAGGCGACTGACTCTAGACCGATCATTTGTTTGCCGAAAATTAATAAATGTTCCATTTTGGGCTGCTCCTTTTTGAACTATAGCTCTGCTCGAATGGCGTCATCTACTACAATTTCCTACTGATCCTCTGTTTATGATATAATTTACACATAATATCGCTTCTCTCCATACACCCTTATTATACAGGGTCACTACTAAAGATGGAACGGAAGCTCTCACGCTCAAACGGTTTATAGAGATATAGACATGAAAATTAAAACCCTGCTATTTGAAATTATTTCACATTTAGAGGTTAAAAAGCTACTCAAACACCCGCTATAAGAAAAAATTCTTTTTAACCTCAAAATATGTGAAATAATTTAAAATGGAAGCGTAAAATGAAACAACTCTTTTTGGACAAATGTTTCGAAAGGAATGTTATCGTTTTGTCCGCCCGCCTGGCCGTTTGTCTGTTGCTCGTCTAACTGAACAACGAATGAGACAGGGTTGTGAAACCTTCCCCAATCGAGTTCTACGTGTTCAAGGATCAGCGCTATTGAATATGAGCCGGACTGAAAGTCGTGTTTCAGAATGCGAGTACAAGTAATAACTTCAATGAGTAGTTGTGGGAATAAATCGTCCTAGGGGCTTGTAGGAGTACAAGACTAGTCATAGGTACTAATTGTTCTGAATATGATCGTTCTTTTAAAGAAAATCCCTGAGTTGAGTACAAACATATTCTTCTATTATTGATTCTGCTGTTATTTTGTCTTTATCTTGATCTCATCTTTTCAGTGTTTTCAAAAATGGTATCTTGTGGTTTGGGCTGTGAATCAATAGTAGGTATACTTTAGTACTGGGTTCTTGTATTTAATGTTCATTGCGAAACAATGAAAAACCTGCATATAAAGGGAGATCAAAAAGGATTGACGTCGAGTCGCCTTTGGAAGTTCAAGTTAAATGTGATTTTCCGTGTAAACAAAAATTGCAAAGGTGACTCGACAGCAACTCTTTTTTGATCGCATAGTACCATGTCTTTAGTTTACGTTCTGCTATAGGCGCTGTTTACGCAAAACTGGTTCATCCTAATAGTAAATCTCTTGTTATTTTGCAAATTTTTTCCGCCCTGATGTAATACGTTTAATCCCAATAGGGGTCCTTCATCATGTATACAAGCGAGTTACCGGCGAAGACCATGTGTACAAAAGATCTTTGGTTATTTGCCGAATGCGTCACCCTGAAAATGATCTGAAAGGGTATATTTTATTTTGCAAGTTAAACCGACTAAAACGGAAGATGTGCAATGAATAGCGCATAAAGTTTTACTTAAGCAATAAAATACGGCCATTATTTTGTAAATGAAAATTCCCCCAGTAAATACGCAAGTTTGTTTAACGATTGGCAAAGCGTGATTTGCACCATTTATAGAATGCCTATACAGTTTTCGGAACGCTCTAACGCAAACACTTGTTAAATGACCGTTGAGGCTAAATAGGTCTGATAATTAATACAGACGCGTAATTAAAATGTACATTCGATATCGATTTGCGCGTCAGTATTTTAGAAACAAGCGCGACTATTCATTATTTATAATTCATAGTGGAAACTATCGAGAGTACCATAAATTAAGCTCGTAATTATGGTTAAGGCAGAGCTAATTAATTTTGGCCGGACATATAAATTAGACAATTTCTTATCGACGTTGTGCAGCTTCCTTGTCTTATTTTCAAAGTTTATCGAACCTAACATCTATCGATTGGGGGAAGACGTTATTGTGCCGAAAGAAGCTAGCGACCTTTCAGTAAGACCGTTTCCTTTGTTGGGCTTCGGGGCATTATGGCAATTTGTTGATTAATCTCGCTTTCTGCGTTAATTTCCTTTTCGATCGATTGCGTCACCTTCAAAAGTGACAAAATCTATTAGATCGCTGAAAACAATTGCTTTCAAGCGCCCTAAAGCAATTGAAACATAACTACCGAAAACTTGAAGCCTGCTATAACTTTAGCCGTTATAAAGCCATATAATCTAGCGGGTAGTTGGCGACCCGCCGAGCTACAGGGGAAAGATTTAGGGGTGTAAATAACAAACAAGTAGCTAACTGACAGTGTCGTACTAGTATTTGCCGCTATTTACACAGAGCGTCTAGATAATTGAAATATATTGTCTAAAGCTTGATTGTTTGCCCGCCTAGTGGTCTGATCGTTTTGCATGACGTTTACTAAGCACTTTACTTCAATCCCCTTTGATTCATGTTTATGGTTAACTTTTAGTCCCGTTTACGCCACATGTAGATCTCCTTTCATAATGCGTCGTCGCCATAGCTACAATTTCTCATTTGCAATTGTAGTATTTGCTTTAAATTAAAACGAGGAAACCGCTTGTTTCCAAGCTGTTAGTGTTACTGCATAGATCTAGGATAGCAAATTTAACGTTTCCCTCGTCACATACTTTAATGTTTCTAAATCTACGCGAAATGTTACCATTTATTCGTAGCATCGCAATACACAGCGTTTTTAAATAACTAAACTACATTTCAAAAAATCGCTACCAGTTCATGCATTTAAACGTTGATTAATTCAGTACCCATCACGAAGAACAAAAGTTACTGTCACGAGAGTGTTTACCCTTACCATACTTAAGCGGGGTATTTCTAGTTTGCCCCTAAAAAAAAGGTCAAACACTACAACGTGGCGAAGAATTTAAATTTTTAATAGGCGAATCTTCCAGCGAAATTCGCCCAGACTATTGCTATAGTTCCGCATCATATTCCAGGACTATTCTTTTTCAAATAAGTAAAAAATAAAATTTTTAACGTTGAGGTGCCAACTTGGAACGACGATCTCTTGTCATTTCTAAAATCATTGATTTTTTTGATTGGCACCCAATAGTTTTACAGTGCTAAACACTGAATTTAATAAATGTTTACCTCAAATAATCACAGTCCAAGGGGTGCCAACTTCCACACCTATCTTATAAATCTCGATTTTTGTTGATTCCACAATAGTCTCGAATTCAAAAAAAACTTTTACCGAAAATCGTCCTGAAACCTTCATTTTCATGCCTACATTCTGTCAGGAAATTTTAGTTTCCATGACAGAGGCACAGAGCAGACTACGTTTCCTGCCGCTTGTCACTTTACTGGCCTAACCTGTCACTTTATCGGCCACACCGTCACTTGACCGGCCGCGTTTGTGACATATGTAAATGTTTATAATGACTCCTGTCATCACTGACAGATTGACATTAATCAAAAGTTCTATATAAAAATTGAAATTTTATATTAAAATACGCTTTTGGGTAAAATTTTATACAAAACTCGTCACTAAAATGACAATACTTGACTCGGAAATTAAAGTACTCGGCCTCGTCCTTCAATATTTCCTCGCCAGTAATGTATCACTTTCCTGACTTATGTAAATAACTATTACATCACAAACAAGACCCGAACAATTCATATCTTCGGTAAATTGAGGTTCTACGTGTAAACCCCCAATAGTTCGTATCAATGTGTTGGTTAATGTGTTTGTGACAGCTTGGAACTGATTTATTGAGCTTTTCGCGCATTTTAGAAAAGATAAAGGTAATTTTTTCTAGTTTTAATCAGCAAGAAAAAATGTTTTTATTTTCGTAGAAATGTATGGAGCCTGGTGCGGGGTTAGATAAGAAAATTTGATATACGTGCCAATTTGCGTGTCGACGGTAAGTCAAGGGCTTATTGGTTTATTTGGTTACTATGTATTTGTAATTGGTTGGTGATTCTGTGAACAAAGTAAGTAGGTTTGCTGTCAGGAGAAGTAATTTTTTTCAGTAAAAATTGTCGAAGCCAAGTTTGCAGTCGTTTGAAGAAGTTCTTGTTGCCAGTTTTCAGAACTAAGTTATGTTCCTGTTTTAATAAAAAAAAAGTTTTGGTCGGTTCGAGGCCGGCTATGCAGTCTTTTTAGAAGAAAGTCGTTTTATTGTGGTTCAATTACATTGTAATAGGAGTGTATTTGGTTGGTTTCATGTGCGACTGTAAAATAAATTTTATTTATGTAAAATTACGCAGGTTGAGTGTTCATTCGGTCCCTTTAACGACGAAAAGAGAAGTATTATGCTCAATGACGATTAATTTTATTGACTCACGCCCAAAGTTCATTTTAATTGCATGTCAAAATTTGGTAACACTCCCATTGGAATTTGGGGATTTTGATCTTGGCCACTGTTTGCCTGGAATCAAGAATTTAAGGGCAGAACTAAACCAAAATTTTGAATATCCAAGTAAACTTGTCAATCTCAATTATTATTTCACCACTGGATAGATTTATAATAAGAAATTGTATTATGATTAATTGGTTTACTTAAGATTTCTTCTCTTTCCATTTTCCTGAAATTTGATTTCAATAATTGATTTTTTTATAGGTTTTCTCGCAAATTCAAACACAAAATTTGAATGTATTAAAGTAGTTAGAGCGCCTAGGTAAAAGTAACAAGAAGTTGGTGAAAATTTGGTCACTTATTCTCTGAGAGACGCACTTTCTAATGGTCAAAAGAAAAAAGTGGTCCTATGTGCCGTTTCTGAGATATTTGACAGTAAAAACAGGGTATTTTAACATGGGCTCTTATGGACAGACTCAGTTTTTCTGAGCTAGCGAAGGTTTTTGTATCAAGACTTAAATGAGATGGATCTCATTAGAAGCGAAATTTTGTGACGAATCTAAATATGCACGGAAAAGTACATGTTCATGATGAAATAAGGAAGATATTTACCGCCGAAGCGGCGTCTGCTCTGACGCGGCGGCACGCTATGCAGCACGCGTTTAAATTTGATGACTTTTCCACTAGGTCTAGTATATAGCTGAGCTAGGACAATCTTTTCCTTCTTCTGCTGAGCACTTTTCTTCACAAAAGGCATGGTGTCTTTCAGAAAGAACACCAAAACCAACGATATTTATCAAGGCCTGCACACGTCTTGTTGACACACTGATCGGATCGAGATCAAGATAGCGGCTGGGGATCTCTGGCGCCAACATCGAAAAACCAAATCCACTACACCGACTTCACGTAAACGCCAAATTATTTAGTTTCCCGGCTTTTACATACGTCTCGCATACGTTTTGATTAAAAATAAATATATTCGTTTAGGATTTACCGCTTAACTGTGAATATTTAGTCGCGGTGTGTCGTCAACATTTAGTGTGCAAAGGTTTGAAACAGGGTCGAAAAGTAGGGAGACTAGTCAAGTTGACTACTGTATATACCTTTTTAAAAATCATGTAAGACGTTTGCATTGTGCTGAGGTACAAAATACCACTCATACCGTATTTCTAATTATGTTTCCTTCATAACAACATTTTTTTGGGGACGTTTACCGTAAGGTAATAGGTAGGCCGAGTACATCACTTGACTTCAGCCGAACGCGCTCTAACTACTTTAATGAAAAATAAAATAAAATTCCAGTTTACATCACCCTGTTTTGCTATTTAAGATTATCCCTATAAATTCAAATCTACAAAATCAATGTTGTGGCCACATCTTCTTGAACTAATTTGGACTTAATACTAAATCTAATATCAAATATGATACATTTTGATACACTTCAACGCTTCCAACTACGATCCCCATGGAAGAAATTGATTATTTATTGTGAATTTTTAATTTGTTTAAATTTTTTCTATTTACTTTCTTTGATTAATTCTGAACAAAATTTTCTAAACAAAACCAAATTCCTTTTAAACAAATCCAAACACATTTTTTTTGCATGCAAGATAAAACTGCCTTAAGTGCCTCCGCGCTGAGATCTTTAAAAATTTAGTAATGGACATTTTTTAAATTATCTTTTAAACTTCAGTCATGTTTAAAGTTTCGGAGATTTTTCTTTAAAAGTCACACTTTTACTTTTACATAACTGAAAAAATGGCATCCCATAGACTACGGCCCTTAATACAGAATTGACTGAATCCTTTAGTGGCAATGAATTAGGAAAGATAGGAGATGGATCGTGCACATTGAAACCTTGCAGATTGCAGACAGTAAATAACACTTCTTTGAATTTTTGAATGTACAATTTCTCAGAACACAGTCCTTTCTGGGGTATCCTTGTATTTTAAAAATTACGAACAAACCAATTTTTATTAATAGATATAACTGTAGAATTATGATTTTGCTCAAAATTGGAAACAGTTTGTTAAATGGTTAAAACTAGGATTGTTTGTATATAGGAAACCAAATTAAAGAGCTATATTCTAGATAAGGTCTCATAAGGGTTGAATACAAAACCTAGCATGTTGCTAAGTTTAAGAGCTTGTTTGTATAATCAAACCCATGATTATAATAAATCGCTTTATAATTGAATTAAGATGCAAGTCGAATATAAATGAGCTGTTGAACGTGATACTAAGATCTCTAAGTGATTTAGCCCTATACAACGAAACGTCTAATAAAGAGTACTCATACTGAACTCAAATACAATTGCAACTCCTCACAATTGGGGATACAAGTGATTTGTGAAAAAAATTTCAAATCATCTGAAAAAAGTAACGAATTCACTGATACATGATGAGGTAAATCAATTATAAAAATAAGAAAGAGCAAAGGATCCAGATTTGGGCCCTGAGGTATCCAAGATATCGGTATATACGTTGGACAAGTGTCCTCTATAAGATCAATAAATGGAATATTCCAAACAATCATCCTCCATGAATCGTTTAATTTACGCAAAACTGAATGACGATGATCAAAGAGCACGAACAATAAAAGACCTAAACGCTACTAGTTTCGGCACAATGACAATGCTACCAGGCTACAAATAAAGTAAAAATATATTACACGATACGTTACAAATTGAGAAGTTTCGTTCTCGCAACTAAGAGCAGAATTTAATTCAAAATTGGCTAATATTTTGCAACGTTCCGGTTGCACCGCGGGCTTCAACACGAATCAATATTTTTCAAATTTTTCTCTGAAATCACCAAGTACAGTTCTCTAGCGTGATCAGAACGCGAATGCTTTCAATTCTGGAATGACTCCCACTTAATCCTACTTCATTAATAACACCCATAAGATGGCGAATTATCAATCCAGGCGGTGGCTTATTCCACATTCAACCACGGTACCAAGACTGGCGGGTTTGGGACAAGAGCGTCCCAACAGAGGGAGGCTTTTGATTAACGAACTTTTACCGCATGCAGTGCCTGTGCAAAATGGATAGCCAGAATTTTGGTCAGCTACTGGATTAAAATCTGAAACACCATCACTTATTCAAAGCAATGAGCAATAAGAGTTCATACTGCATTAATTGCGAACATATACCTCTCAAATGGAACCTTTTCAGGTTTGTTACCATCAACAAAATCTGCTTTTTTAAATAATGCCAATGCCAATTATGTTTATAAACTCGATTGCTAGTTATAATTAATGACTCAAGTTACAGAAGAACACATTTTCCATTTATTCAATTCCTCATACCGAGTTTGTCATAAAACATTTTCTTTACGAGGTTTTGCAGCACTGATTGATGGTTATAGTTGTTTATACATCAATTTTAACATTTACATGTCAGCCAATTGCGCAGTTAATATGAGCGTATGTGTCTTATTTGTTTTCGAACAATAGCTTGTTAGCTACCAAATAACCAATATATTTGGTTATTGGTGTGCGGGATTGTATTTCTTTCAGGTTACTAGCGAAAAACCATTTGCAAGCGAAACGCATAGCATAAAATATTACGGTAGGTACGAAACGGGAATGTAAATAGGATGCTTAAATTATGACTGTATCTCGAATAGGTATATTACAAATGGTAAAGATATCCGAGTGAAAATTATCAACTAAGCTGCGAAATGTTGAATTTGAGAATAGCGTTCCATTATGGTGAAAGCTTGCAAAGGGTACGTTATTGTAAATAAGTAACAGTTCTGTATTTTATTACTTCTGTATCTTCAAACAAATTGCTGATGTGCTTTGGAAGCTCATTCTGCGCTTAATATTATTCAATCTCCCCTGCCAAAGGGATTAACAAAGCAGTTCCAAATTATTAAAACGGTGCAAAAATCATTGAATTATTTGGTATAATATCGCGATCGACACATTTAGGCTACAAACAACTTTTAGAGCATGTTGTACACGAATCTTTATACCTAAACCTAGATAAAGAGGATATAGTATTACGATAAATCGAAAGTGAAAACTACCCAGTGGGCCATTACATAACTGTTAGTTTTGCGCCAATTTTAATTTATATTGAAATTTAAAAGACAAACGGAACAAACTTAACGAGATCTAAGAAAGGGCCATTTTTATATACAGGTCTTTTTTTAGGTCGTTGGACGCTGTTAATATTAAAATCAAAAATTAGTAAAAACTGAAGTATCAGAAATACTACCCTTAAAATCATATTAAACATTTCTATGCATTTTGAAGAAAATTTAAGACATTCCAAAAGGGCGTTCATATTATTTTTATTAAAATTATAGAACTTTTCGTACGTATGAACAAGAACAAGAGATTTTAGCACATCTAAGATATGGCCCCTAAACTGCCTAATATTAACCCCGTTGATTACACTATTTCGGGTACCTTAGAAGTCGTAGTACCTTAAAGCATTATGGATCAACAGATACAGTTTGTATCGTTGTAACCAATTTGACCAAGAAATTATTAGCCAATCAAATGGACAGTGGCTTCGGAGACTTCAAGGTGTAATAAATAACCACGGAGGTCACAAAAATATTGAACTTAATTTTTAGGTTGTTTTAAAAATGTTTCTCTTTCAATTAAAAAATAAACTTAATATAAATAATATATACGCCCTTTCAGATTGTGTTTCATTGTTCTCCAAAAATTTCTAATGCGATTTTAAGGGTAGTAATTCCGGTACTAATTTTTAAATTTAAACATTAGCAGGGGCAAGCTTTCATAAAAATTACTCTTATCCAAATCTCCCTTGTTTTTCCACTTATAATGAATATGCTCTATTAGCATATTTATAGGTTTGAACACCCTGTATAAACCGTACGTCTTTATACTAATAACTAGAAGGTTACATTGTATGAAACGAGTAGGATCCCGACCTTGATCTTTTAGCGTGTTTTTTTTGTGGAGGTTACCCCTATTCCTGTGGAGGAATTTTTTCTCCACAGACTGTTATGCAGTCCCAGGGTAGTCACAGTTTGAGATTCATTTGATAATATTTATTGAATGACCTCGTCTTTGCAGTCCGTTTGTTAAACTTGAGAAGGGTCGTAAACGTTGGGCAAACTGCAGCACAGAGGGCGGTCGCTACCCGTTTTCGCTCGTTTCAGACGATGATCTCCACATGACTCTAATTCGAGGTCCAGATCCGTAACAACCGTTTTTACTGATTCGACCCCTGAACAATCATGGATAATGCTGTGTTATTTCGTCTGGCAGGACGAAATTTTGAGATTCTTAACTAGAATGGACAAGGGCGGTTTCCTGTTTCCATGTAATTAATTTTCTTAATTTAAATTTTTGGTTTGTGTCGTTGGTTAAGTACTTCAACAGAAAATATTGTTATGAGAAAGTGGTCAAGGTTTGTATTTGTTTACAATTTTAATCTCATCTCTCTCATTTTGTTTAACGTAGATTTCTGAGAATTTTTATGTCGCTTTTATTCTGTTATCATTGTAAACGTTTAATTAATTGACAGGTGGATGTTATTTATCGCCTTTTCGTTGTATTTAAAAGGAAGAAAATTCCATTTTTTCCTAGTAGTTTAATTTTGTGTTATCTCTTAATGTCGGTTAAAAATTGATTATAAAATAATTTTCTACCTCTAGTTTAACGTACGTTAGGGGGGAAATGTTCTGTTGTGAACTGTTTATTATTGTCTGGTTAATTTTTATTTTTGGAAGAAGGGTTTCCACCTTAAATAGAAAGGACTGAGAAGAGGAAGGCCACTGTCAACGCAGAACTACGTTTGTTTGAAATTTAAATCGCCTTTTGCCAAGTTGAGAGCAGATCCACGTCTGCAGAAGTTTGAAGTTTGTTTTGGAGAAGTTTGAAGTTTTAATCGTCAGTTTTGTTGCCAGAGAAATTTATTTCGCTTCGGCGAGTTACCGCAGTAGTTTGTATTGTGTAGAGGCCAGCCAGCATTGGAAGTTGGTGGAGTTTCCGTTTTACGGAGTGGCAAGCCGAGTTGCCGCAGGTTTGTGTTGCGGCAGTTTTGGAAGTTTGGACCTTCAGTAAAGTGCGTCACTAAGGGGTGGTCGGCGCCGACTTAAGTGGTTTTTTTTTGTGAAATTTGAAATTTGTTGTTTTTTGTGTACCGTATTTGGATTAGCAGTTTTGGACATGTACCGAATGTAAGTAAAATTAAGTTTTAATTTTAGTTTTTATTCTTTGTAATAATTGTTTGGGTCTCTTGTATTATTTTCATTGTGTGTGTGACAATTAAATGTGAATTATGTAATTCTCACATTAATTTCTGTCTGTTTCGTCATTCGAACGATTTCATTTTCTTTAATTTACTGTTTTCTTTGGATGCTTGCCCAAGGTCCATTTTATTTATTCAAAATTCTTAAGTTAAAATTGGAATTTAAGGTATTTGGTCTAACCCACTATCTGGTAGAAGTTAATGGTTTAACTGAGAAAAGAGTCGAATCCCTCCTCTGTGCTGGGGAGGAGTTTTGTTTCGAGGAAGATAAAGGTTTGAGCTAGCTAGGTTTGTTTAGGTGTTTTGTGTACGGTCCTTTTGGTCTACGGACCGGTGCACACAGCAATATTTTAGGAAATATAAAAAAGTGGATCGAAATCTCAAAGAGGCGGCATTCCACACCGATTTACTGGATAGATAGAGGGAAATCTTGAGCTATGGGCTTATCATTAAAAACCGCAAAGAATTGCTAAACAAGTACCGTGTATGCCAAAGTTGTTGAAAAGAGTGTTGTGGGGCGCGGACAATTCGTTTCAAGGATTTTCTTAGTTCCAAAAATGATGGTTCAACACGTTTTATCTAAAATCTAAAGGAATTAAATTTATTTGTTAGAGAAATGCATTTCAAAATCGAAGATATCAAGGTTGTCTTAATTTATTAGAAGATAATTTTTCCATAGCCTCTCTGCATTTAAAAAAGGCTTACGCCTGGTGTCGGTTGTCTTCGAAGAAAGGAAGTTTTCTTTGAGGGAACCCTTGTAGCGTTTCGTAGTAGTTTTAAATTGTTCCCGCGTAATTTGTTTTAAAATTTGTGTAATCGAGGCAATCTTGCATGTACGGACGATAAGCAAAGTTGTATTTTATAACCAATGATCCAATATTTTGAGCAAGTTTGTGTACCTAGGTAGTGTCGTTTTTTCAAGTGCGCTCATGAAATGGCAATAAAATATGATAGTTTAGGGAGTCAGTATGTTTTTCTGATTTTAGCCCCGTCACTGCCAATTAAAAATGTCCATTTCAGATACTCTTCTTTTTGAATTTACTATAAGACTATGGATGGCGCCTATCTTGTTTACTATTGTTTCTTTGGTTTTATTTTGACTAGAGAACTCATTAAGCACGCCGACCCATCTCTACCTGAGTTTACCTAATAGGTGGTAATGGTTTACCGCGCTTAACGAAAGCTGATTGTGGGCTTCCTTGGCCACCCTACGGCCCCCTTGGCCGACCTGCGTAGCTCAGATGAGCTTGCGTTAGAAGCTCTAACTTTGGCTACAAGGGTCCTGGATTCGATTCCCAGGTAAGGCATGGCTGTTTGTGATTGTATAGTGGGTTGAGTGGGAAGAGTAGCAAACTGCTAACACTCCACCCACTATAAAATAAAGGCAATTTAAAAAAAAAAAATATTATATGTAGTGGTGGATCTCAAAAACTAGCATGCTCTTAGATATCCTGTAATTCATGCGTAAAAATTAATTTGAAATAGCCAAAGCAAAACAGAAGAGGGGCAAAAAATTGCTGAATGGCTCTGGCCGGTTCAATGATTATATCTATTTGCTTCTTTCAAGAATGGCGCTCAGGAATTACAATTGCTTCTAAGATTCAATTAAGATGACTATATTACAACACGCAAAGCCAGAGACAGGCTCACTTCAAGTTTGATTCTTGGAAAATGTTTTATATTTAACGATTTGCAGTTAAAACATTTGTTTAGAACTCTCATCAAGAAATTTCATGCTGTGAGCTTTAGAGTTGTAAAAGTGACCTAGTTATCCATCTAAAAGCACTCCTTGGGGTTGCAGATGCAGATACATTATCCAATAATTTCGTATGTAGTAGGAAGTGCCAACCCTCCACTCCAATAAGCAATAGCAACAAAAAGTAACTAAAACTTCACATAACAAATAGAATGTTGCATAATATTATAGCTATAATAATGCATTATGAATATGCGCTACTCGCTCTCTGGTGATACTGATGGATAAACGCCATAATGAATACAGCTTTCTCAGAGGACTGAAGAACAAACCAGATACACAAAGGCTGTAGTTTACTGGCTATGGTTCCGGTTAAAACAACCCCCAACTATTTGTATGGAATCAGAAATAGTTAAACTTCCTACAAAAGCTCTGCATAAATCTACTTGCACTTTAATAGAGTAGGTATATTAATTTCACGTTTCTAAGATTGTCGTTGTGAATAAGGAAAATGCTAAAAAGGAAATTCATTCGGCTTTCGTAACGTAACTGTATGTTCAGAATCAAATTTCCTAAAGTTTACCTTATCGCCGGTATTCTGTTGTATGTTACAACGAAAACGATAACGTTCCCGTCAATTGCAGACGAGACAAACACAAAAGGGAGAAAAGCTAGCGACTACTTTATTCTTCGCGAGAAGTTTAAATTACATTATCTGACGGATAAATCAGTAACTAACCGCGGTCAGGTTATATGCTTAATTAAAATGCACCCAATATTGCTGTCAAAAGAATGACGAGTGCACGCTTTCATCTCGCATGTCAATATAATTGTATATGTTTACATTTTAAACTATGCATTTATTAACGCGAAGCGAAGCGTTAATAACGTGTTTGCTTATTAAAGTTCTGACAGTGATGTCCGTCACTGACATGAGCGTAAATTATAAGCTGGCGCATTAAAAGAAGGCACGGTCAAGATTTGTCCTTTAGAAAGAGTGATTGTAACAAGAAGTCGCGGGACCCTTATTTAGCATATTGAATAAACCGTCACTGACATGAGCGTAAATCACCATATAAGCTGGCGCATTAAAAGAAGGCACGGTCAAGATTTGTCCTTTAGAAAGAGTGATTGTAACAAGAAGTCGCGGGACCCTTATTTAGCATATTGAATAAACCGCCTATTCATCTTGCTCCATTCCAATTAGCGATGAAGACGTAAAGATCACCATCCCAAATGGCACGGATTTACTTGCAATAACGAGCTGATTAAGATGTATAGCAGTAAACAAGCGCTTCGGTTCGAATCATAACACTGATTACAGATGCAGAATACAAATCGCATATCTACGCTTTCAGTCTGCTTTGTTGCCATTCATCTATTTCGTTCGATTCTGCAAATCCAATCAACGGCTTTATTCATATTTCTACCATACCGCTATACATTACATACCAAAATGGCTAGTTCTAAATTTCGCCTTTATAAAAGTGCAGAATGTAACTTCCATTTCGAAAAGCTCGTTTTATTCCAAAGTTTTAGGTTACTAATAAATTCAAGCAAAGTTGGAAAGAGTAATCTCGCCGCGATTTTATCATAATATATTTACAAAAACTTCATCGCCAAGGATTATTTACTTTAGTAATGTTTTTAATTTGAAATTTTATCATCGCCGTCAAACGAAAATGAGTATTTTCGCGATTTTCCTTATTATTTTACTGTCTTCCAACTTATCTTTGTATTTCCGAAACGGAACGGAAGAAAGTTTTGCTAAAGTGGAAAGTTGGAAATAAATCATGTAACTTTTTGTCTTGAGCATAAACAAAACTTACTTGTATATAGGAGTTTGGTGAAGGTTTATATTTTTCTAAATCTACTATTTTCAGTCAACTTTTAAATTTATGTTGCACTCGACGATTCTTACCGTAGAACACCTGATATATTGTTTATATAGATACACGATTTTCTTTTGTTGCTCGTCTTCCATGTTCAATACCGGACAAAATGTAGATATTACAAATAACAGTAGTAGAAACTAGAAAGCGATACGTATACAAAAGGTAGTAGGTACATATATTACTATTTCCGATTGTCATCCAAGAACTATTTTTGTTTGAGGCGTATATGCATTCATTCCACTAAATTAAAGCGCCATAACTCCGATTCTAGATCTTTTATAAACACCAGGATGTCCCAAAAGTCCCGGGACGGATCTATAAGCTTCAAACGAATAAAGCAAAAAGTTTTTTTAAGTGCCTTTAAAATAAGGTCAAACTTGACAGGGGGTCGCAATTTAAAAGTTTTGGGATTATCACCCTCTAAACATCTCCCCAGTGTATGAAAGTTTTAAACCATCTAAAAATGTACTTACTTTTTATGGTCCTTTATTGATCCCCAAATTTTCAGATTTTTTTCTTCACGTGTTAGAAACTTGGTCCCAGGACTTTTAAGAAATCCTACTGTATATTGTATAACGTATCTTTAGATAAACTGTGTAATGGTAGATCCCACCCTGAAGTGCAAATTTTGGAAAACTGAGTCAAATGTTACATTTAAAAAGATTACGCATTTTACCCTTTTCAAGTCTCGCATCATGATCACTTTTGATCCCAACAAGCACCCCCGTCTACAGCTCGCGCAAACCCACTTGTTATATTAACTATATATGAGATTTCAGTTTATTTCCACTACGAATATCAACTGACGTCTATTAAAAATATATTTGCCTTGTAATTATACAATTCGCGTTTCAAGAATTATAATTAAACGAGATAAAACAAACTTCCCAATTACCAAATTAATTAAGCAGACGGGCGAAATGCTAACAGTACAAAAGCAATTATTGCATTCATAACCTAAACAACAAATCTACCATCACGTTAACAAAGATCGAGAATCATTCACTTCACTTCTAAGGTGCCATCGTCTGTCGAAGTGCAAAAGATTAATCAGAACGAACATTCCAGCTCCCAGCAAGCATAAATTAACTGAATGCCTTATTCGCGTCTTTGCGAAATTTTATTACACGGATAAGCCTGTTAGCGGTAGCTAGATTAATTCTAACAAATGACTAGTCAAAAGAAAATAAGCAATTAAAGCATGATAGAGTGCGTAATAATCTTGAAGGTATTGTTTAATTTAATTGAAGCCATTGACTGGCAGCTTACTGTAATTAAATTTGCAAGAGCCTTCATTTCTATTTTAAAAATGTAACAATCCTGTAAAGTTTATTATTTCGGAATGTTGTTGGGTAGCTAAAACATTTTCTACTGCATATCATGTGAAGGTTAAGACTTAACTTTTCTGGTGCACTGAACGTGGAAATTCATATAACAAATTATACAGTTAGTGTATCAATGTAAAGTTTCCTCACCAAAAGTAAGTATAATCGTGATAAAATTGAAAAAAAATGTACTACAATCATATAAAGAATCAAGATGTCCACCTCTTCTCTACCACTATAGATCTTCCATATCACTGAAATGTGGAGATGGGATAAAATATGTAGTAATTCTTACTTTTATAACTAAAAAGCGCACAAATTGAAAGCACAAACTGAAAAGAAATTCATACGAAAGGAAACCTTAATCAGCTACTAAGAAAATATTGGAAAATTCTAATGATGTACTTCTAATATAAATTTTATTTCTTTTCGACAAAACCTCAACACCTTAATTTAATAAGAAGCTCCGAGAACGATTAATTACGGGAAGTAACTATTTTCGTAAGATGACAATTTAAATCATCTTAGTTTTTATACGGCACGGAAACGGTGAATCCGGGCATCATAATAAAGGAAAATAATGACGTTAATAAATTATGGATTTTCAGGACGGTGCAGGTCCAGCTAGTTACAATATAACGGAACCGTTCAAGAAAAACACCAGCCGGAAGTCCCACAATACCGGAAAGGTGCCATTCATGTCTAGCCAACTCCGATCTGCGGAATTGAAGTCCAAAACTCCCGGTATGCATTATTTATTTACCGCCATCCATTAATCTTGCCTTTTGTCCAAAAAGTATACGTAAATAAAACTGGCGTCGTTCGTAGGAGATTAGTTTCGAAACCTTAAAGTTTTAATTGCAATTTCATTTATTGATTAGTTTTAGGGTACGAAATTGTAGTTTTCCTTGCAGGGCCCGCCGAGTACTCGCCCGGTGAGGCTATGGAACTGAAGGGATCTAGTTTTGGCCACGCTTTGCGATTTAAGGAGCAACACGACGACCTGCCAGGACCAGGCCAGTATACGGTAAGTGTACTTGGAAAAAATTAGTTCCACTTAACGTTAATTAGATTTGCTGGGCCAATTTAACACGCGTACACAGATTGTCGTTACGGTGATCGTGATAAGGTTTGATTGGCAGTGGCAAATCAGAAATGCAATTAAATTTATCGACCGGAAATGTGCTTTACGACGGTTCAGCTGAGGTACGTCTAAGTTAATTTTCAAACCTAATAAAATCAAACAGTGTTATTCTTCGGGATTTTCCCCGTAACCTTTTATTAAGTGCATTTAAAGTCGACTGCATTGTTAGATTATCGATTTTGAAGGATCGAGTGGATTTTACATCGGGAATTATGCCGTAAACGAAACGCGTTTGGTGTCGTCTACCTTTCAGATACTAAACAGCGAAAAAAAGTGTCGTGTTTATTCAGATTTTTAAATGTGTGTTAAACTATCCCCTATATTTAGGTACATGTGGTGGGGTGTAAAAATGTACCTACAAAAAGGGTATTTTTTGCGGTTTTACGGTTACCTATATCTTGTAAAAGACTCACAATAGGTATCGAAAACGTCTCATATGATCCTTAATTGCCCTATTACTAATTTTGTTATGTCTATCGGCGCAGGAGTCACAACTGCCATAGGGCCTTTAAAATTGGCAGTTCTTCAATGATCGCCCTTCGACAAAGTCAAGCTTGTCCGAAAAAATTGAGTAATTGAGACCGTGTGATGTGGTTTTGATCATTTGATACCCGGAAACACAATTTTGCATATTGCATAATTATCATTTTCTTTCAAAATAACAATTTTTGTTAATTTTAAATTATTTCCCGTCAGAGAGTGGGGGTATTATGTCCAAACAAGTGTTGTAGGCTGCGTTTTTTTGCAGCGATTTTCTCAATATTGTTTCATGCATTTCGGAAAAAAATTTTGTCATTGTCAATCAACTAATTATGTGTTTGTTCCAATCCGTGCGGCCCGAATAGTATTTATGTGTGTTTTTATTATTAGTGCCCTATTTCAGGTTATAAAAATATTTGTACTTAATTCTTTGGAATACACGGAAGTTGATCGAGGGCCCAGTTTTTCGAATTGAAAAATTTCAAGTCATTATTAGGATTTTTCTTTATAGCAGTTGCCTGATGTGTATGAGGAAAAATTACAAAATTCTTAATTTAAAGATTATCTTGTTTTGAGCTAGCAGGGTAGGTGTTTCGTGGGTGGTATAGTGATAGCATACCGTTGTACACAGAATTATACTTTATTTTCCAATTTACCATTACCGTAATCACCTCATAGTCACCCAAAGAAGGTCTTTAATAGAAGATTCTAAAAATCCTAACATATCTCAGGATTATGGAGCTTCTAGAGAGCGACAGATTTTCTCAGAAGATTCTAAAATCCTAATAGAAATTGTAAGAGTTTCTATGACTCGAAGTATTTTACACCATATATCTTCTACAGCATCGCCTCCTTAAGGAACAAAAAAATGGCTACCGCCCCATAGTCGCGTAATAATGGCTATAGTCACTTTTGATTGACTTTCGGATACACCGACGTACATATACCCTTCAAAACTAATATCTCCCCCGTTCTGCATGTTTGAAAAAGAAATTTCTTAATTACCCGAATTTTGAGAGTGGCCGCCATATTGAATTTTCTTAAACGACAGCGTGGGGAATTTAAATTCAATTTTTTTCATTTTCCAAAACAAAGGTTAAATGTTTACTAGAAAAAGAAAACAAGACGCGTTGTAATGCTGTGTTGCATGACCCATGTGGTCATTGAAAAAAATTCAAGATGGCGGCCGTTCTCAAAATTGGGTAGCGAAGAACTTCTTTTTCATTCCAAAACTTCCAAACTAACTTGAAATAAATACCTCGAGCCGTTTCATTACTTTCAAACCACCTGTTTAGACGTACACATGCTATGCCTATTCGAAATGATTCAATTTAAGTAAAGTACGTATTAAATAATTTTAATAGGTAATACTAAATATCTTAGTAAAATTAATTTAAGTTAATAGTTACATGACCACCCCTCTGTATGCACTAGGTGTGTTCAGAAAGTATCGAACCTTTGGTGGACATATGTACGTCGTGGTCAGAAGTAATGTCCTCCCTTAGAAACTGCAACTGTAGAAAAAGTACCAATGTGTCAGTTTCTCCGTGATTTAGTTCAATTTCATTTCAATCTTAGACATTTTCCTCATGTTGAAAAGAAGCTCAAATCTCACAGGAGATCCGGTATATTAATTATGTGCTACACTTGAGATAATCGAGGGACATTACTTCTGACCAAAACCGTACATATATTGATTTGGAGGTCCGAAACTTTATTCCCTTTCAAAGTAGTGGCCTTGATGACGCACGCACTTTTCCGATCGCGTCCGCCATTTTTGGGAACGCACATGGAACGCAGTTTCCGGAATGGGTTTGCGGATCATCAAGAAGCACGGCCATCTTAAATTCATCTTAAGTAGGTATGCAGTGGAACTTTATAGATTTTTTTGTAATTTCCACCAAAATGCACCTTTGCTTTTCTTACAATGGATTTGAAATAACCTTAGAGATTCAAAAATTGTGGATTACCACATTGAAACACTTAAAAAAATCCTTCTATTCAGTTGACGTGGAGTCAACATTTGATGATTTCAATTATTCAGCGTCAAAAATTGGGAATAGAAAGTTTAAAAAAGTTCAAAATAATTGATTCATTCTTGATCTGCTGCATGTTTCAACTACTGGGTTAGAAGGTTCACAGAGTGGTCCATTAGTGCGTGGGTGAAAGATTTCACTCCGTCAATTTTCAAAATTTCACTCAAAGGTATCTTGATTCACAGTGTCGATTTTCAAGGCCTTTAAAGAAATTAGTAGGCCGTAAAAATCATAAACACCCATTCAAATTATAAAACATTTACCCGAAACAAAACAGAACCTTCTTCATATAACATTGAGCAAGGAATCGAAATAATGCAGGGGGTTTTATTTTTAAAAAAATGCAACTTTGATATAAATCACCCTGTATTGTAATTTCGTTGAAAATATTTTAGGTGAGTCCTTCGACACAAAGAATTTTACATATGTATCGGATTTATGGCTCAGTGGTAGAGCATTGGGTTATAAATCCGAAGGTCGGGTGTTCGAACCTGGGTTGAGGTGAATTTTTCATCTGTGGCGGAGATGGAAATTACCTTAGACCAGTTCCGAGCATTCTACCGGCTACTCCGAATTAGGTTTTCCTGCAGTTTTCCTAATTCGTAAGGTAAATACCGGAGTAGTATAGACCAACTTAAGACCTTCTGCAGAGGCACCTCTAAATAGCATTATGCGGGTCACTCTGTAATTGGGCGCATGCCTGTTGAGGGCCCAAAACAAGAGAGGGATAAAATTAAAATTAAAAATTAAAATTAAATTAAGATGGTGCGACGTGCCATACAGCACACGAGACCATTGATTTATTGAAGAAACTTTTGTTGAGAACATCATATCAAGAAATAGAGCAGTGAATTGGCCACCAAGATCCTGTGATCAAACGCCGTTAGATTACTTTTTATGGGGTTGTCTAAAATCACTTGTTTATGCCGATAAACTACAAACTATTCCTGCATTAGAAGCGAACATAATACGTGTAATTAATGAAATTTCGGCCTAAATGCTCGAAAGAGTGTTTGAAAACTGGACCCATAGAATGGACCATCTACGAGTCAGTGACGGTCAACATTTAACAACAAATTATTTTTAAACATTAAATGCCATGAACCGAACTTACGTATCAAATACAATTTTTGATTATTAAATTGAATTTAATGCGTTTTATTTCAAAAACACTTTCGGAAGCTCTTATTTGATCACCCTTTATAAGATGGACTGCTAATGCTGAATTGATAAATGACATCTACATGGGGGCAGCCTTACTTGGCGCGAAATTCAAATTAACTAATAAACAAGCATTAACCTCACGTTTTCTAAATAAATTACTGTGACACATGTCATTTTCCAAGGCTGCAATAGTCTCAAAACTTGAGCACTAGGAAAAATTCCCTAGAAAATAACTAAAATGTGCACATCATGGCGGCGCTCATGCTAGGGCCATTTCTACCTATATGCAAGATCAGCAGTCCATCTTAATTTATAAGTTCCTGGTTTAGGAGAACAGCATCATTAGCATTAATTTATAATGATATGGTTGTGTTACCTCAAAATGATTTCCATGTCACTGTTGCTCAAATAGTGCACAATACTTTTGTTAAAAAATTGAAATTGGCGTGACACAAAACGACAAAAAAAAAGAATAAACGAGAGAAAATAAATTTTCCGAAATTTGAACGACCCTCTCATCCTTCTCTTGAATGGGCGCCCAGATTGCACAACACAACGTCTCGTGCCATCAAGCATCGCCTTTCAAAGGAAAAAATTGTGTAAACCCTCTTCTTGCACTTCAATCGTCAACTTCGTTGATATTACAACAATTTGGATAAGTACGGTTACGCATGGAAACATTCGGTAACACGAGTCAAGTGTACCTAACTAAATTAGAAATGGGAAATTGAAAGGAGGTTAGAGACCGGACCACTAACAAGTACAACTTGTGCTAATTACTGGCCCTACAGAGACGTGAGAACTACACCGTCAGGCGACTCAAAGAGTAACTCGAGATCGGCTGATGGATGAAGTGTCTGATGACAAAGCTTTCGTGACCGACACCAAAATTTCTCCCTTTAAAGCACTAAAATTCAATTATAAACGTTCTACAAAAGAAAATCAATTTTGAAATTAATTAAGTGAGTATGGGACGCAAATTTTGTATTGCCTACTTAATGGAACGGCAAGTTTGTATTTCCTACTTTTGGAAAGGTATTTTTTATACATACATTTTCCTTCTTCCTCCTTTATCGTGAACTATGCCACTTTAAAGGGAAGTAAAAAATTTGTTTTTATCTTGTAGAGAAATGCAATTAATGCGAAAGTAAACAGGTACGTGTTGCATGCTATTACGGGGTGGGTGGGCGAATTATTTATGTCTCGTGATAGTGGTCGGACAAGTTCCATTTATATATGCCGAGTTTTATAGTCATCGATATTGACATTATGGCTACACCCTCTTTACGCACCCGTATCACTAACCTACAACGACTTATCTAACCCGTTATATGTTCCTTATCCCTAATACACATGCGGATTTACTGCCACTTTTTATTGCTATTAATATATACTTTGCATCTTTTTTCGCTGGCCATTCACGCGCGTGAGTTCAATTACCGATTTTGATAGGTTAAATTAATGTACACTGTAAGTACATAAACTAGTTATAGGTGAACATCGCTGTATTAACGGTACGTGATTTTACATTAATGGGACATCTCCATTTATATTAAATGATATTAAACATGGAGTTTGACAAGCTGACGCCTTTGTAAACCGACATTAGTCGCAGGCGATTCACTTTGATGGTATCGTGGTAAGTAATCCTAGTGCAAATATGAGAGGGGTGTAAGTGTGTAACAATACCCTTTCAGTTAAATATCTTTATATTACATAAATTCTGTTCGTTACCTTTTTCGGTGTAACTGTCATTTCTAAAACCTCTCATTTGATTCACGAAATGTAGCACATCCAGGACGATCGCACTGTTGCATTCTGACAGACATAACCTGATTAATTTTCCCAAAAGATTGGAGCACAATATTCCTGCCTATATTCTTTCTTCTTTTTATATATAATATAAGGCACGCCGAACACCAAAGTTGCGTTGGTTCCCTTTTCGATTTTATATAAATAGCTGTACCCGCGGCTAGCCGAGAGATGTAGTGTCTTTCTAACTTGTACACTTCCTCCGCGAGTATTTACGAAAGCGGAATTAAATAAAAGTGAAGAGTCAGCGATCGAGTTATTGCAATGCATATAGAAATCTGTAAGCGATTTAATGATGTAACGTGGAAATTTAGTGTTTTCGGTCTTTAAATTCTAAACGATAGTGCAAAGCTGATGCCGATGCAAAATACGGGAGAACTGACTGTCCACCAAACGTATTTATCGTATTCGTAGTGTGGATATTGCTTAGTTATAATTTATCGACGCCGCATTCCGATAGAAAAAGCAGTTATTACCGTAGCGGTGATATAACAAAAGAAAATTCGATTTTAAATGAAGTGGACTTGTGATACACTTTCTAAACCATCGCGAAATTATTTACGAACTTTCCTTAAAATTGCTGCTACGAACACATCAATTCAATTTGAGCTAGCGAGGTGATTAATATTTTGCTGAGAGGACCGATTTGATTTAGAGGACGAGTTACATTTTCAATCTAATTGCCAATGCTGGCCGGAGTCAGTCCATGTCTACAATCCTGGCCCTTGGATAAAGTCTAACCCATAAACTATAATAATTTATGACGTGGGGCATAAATAGATATTTAACTTGTAAAGAAAGCGCTCGGAAGATCAGTTAAAAAAGTAGAGTAGAGAGCGAGGTAGAGAGTAAACTTGTGTGGTAGGAATGTGCATTTAAAGTCAATTTCGTGCTGTAACATTAGGAGTGGAATATGGTTCCATTGTATTATGTAATTTAGCCAGGCATTTCATAGTGCAGTTCGGGTACACTAAATTAAATACGTAATTTAGGAATTTGCCTTTGTTTATAATTCATGGAAAATTTTGTCTTTCTGAAATTAGACAACCAATGATTTGTAATTGGAAGTTTACCAATGACGCAAGCAATTAGTAAATTATTTTAAGCTTAGCTGAAAGGATTAATTCATTCCTTTTGCTTGTCCCCATTATAATTGGCTTATATTTTAATTTTATCACTTCATGAATATGCACTGTGTTTCAAAGAAAGTTCTATTGGTTTAGGTTGATTTTGGAATGTTTACTGCGGCTGACAGACCGCTTGACCAGTCCGCGTTCCCGTGGCCAATCGGTACCGAGTACTGCCATGTATGCGTTCGCTCGTAAGTAGATCTAAATGAAGGGTCTCAGTCAACGAAAAAGAAGTGCGTATATGCACATCCGGCCTCACACTCCCCAGCTCATTTATATCCAGGTTTGATGACCGGGAAAGATAAAATGGTATACAACGCCCATAAAATCTGACCCAAAAGATGGAGGGTCGGTGATGTGCAGTTAGGTTAGACCACACCAGAAGGATTGCAATTCCAACAATTGCAATAAAAATATTTGTATTTAGCCATTACAACTGCATTAATAATGTCAGGGTCAC
Source organism: Photinus pyralis (assembly GCF_008802855.1). Lineage (NCBI taxonomy): Eukaryota > Metazoa > Arthropoda > Insecta > Coleoptera > Lampyridae > Photinus > Photinus pyralis. The sequence goes on from NW_022170596.1 coordinate 6,719,348, forward strand.
AACAATGGATCACAACAACGGATCGAAATCCAATTCAACTGAACCGCCACTGAACTGGATATGTACAATTGGCGGTCATAAAGAATGTGTTGGAAACGCGTGCTCAGGCAAGGCGACCCGTTATCAACGCTCTTATTTCATAAATGGTGAAAATATATGCAATACAAACGGCTTCAAATTTGATGGAGGTTGATATATATATTCAGGGAGTCGGTGGAAGATCAGAACCTGCCTGTGCAGCAACTGAACCGATAACCACTGTGGTTTCCATGTCTTTAATTTGGTGGAAATAAACACATTATTATTATTATTATTATATCTTTAAGAAAAAAGATTCAATTTTCCTTGATACTTTTGAACAATCGGTTATAAGTTACGACGATTTTTATTAAAGACATATGTAACCCTTAATTGTTTTACATACATAAAATTACACATATAAAAAATCCGTGGTCTGCAGATGACAATGTTGGCATGACACTTCCCTTCGGAGAAGTCCTTTGGTAAATGTTTCGGTAAAGCAAATGCTCTCTTTTCTCGAGAGGTAATTTTTTAATGGTTAATCCGACTCCTTGTGTGTAGGAGTTATAGGAAAACAAAATTTTATTAACACAATGGTTAAGGAGTTTCATAAAAGCTCTAAACACTTTAACACCCTATTTTGTATTACTGCCAGCGACTTTAGCAATTTAATGACAGAATTCCGATGACAAAGTTCAATCCCCTTTTTTTCGTTATTGTGTCATACGCTGAAAGTAACTGAACGTAAACAATAGCCCTTATAGCAGAGAAAAAGATGCTGGCGCGCTTAATTAGTTTGTCCTGCACTGAATACCGTATACCTTTTTTCCCGGCAGTAATTCGCCTACCTAACTGCTAAGTATTTTCCCGTCTTTTCTTTATACGATAAATCTTGTCTTTAGCATCAACAAAAAACACACATTTGAATTAATTCACCTTTGGATGTTAGTACAGTGAACTGTAAAGCTCGCGTTTAAATTCCCGTTTCAAGAAAAATACTTTGTTTTTCTGATGCCCGAAAAAAGAACGGCGGCTTTCGCCCTGGTAAAGCTTAAACGAAATTATTTCGCAGGTAAACTACGTGCTTACTTTTTGGTAATTCCTGACCGAATCTCTTCTGAAACTTCCCCGGATTAAATACTACTCGCGGAAAATTTCTCGGAAAACAAATTTATTTTTGTCTAAACACTGCTTGCTCTGGTAACCCAGGCCCGAATGAATGCGAAATCTTACTTTGTACCACGCACTGGTCGCTCATTCGCACGCGAATGAATCCAAAATCTTCCAAAATAACCCATACTTAATTTCTTGCTAGTTAATGAACGCCTTTTTCACGTCGGCTTTCAGTAATTAAGTAAAACAAATCTGATTGGTGGTACCCTTTTTTGGTCTGCTATTTTTGCAACAAACCAGACTGGGAGGAGATTACCCCTTATTATCTGCGACTTTCTGGAGCCGAGAATTTCCTAAAGCTATTAAGAGGACAACGTGCTATAGAAATTAAATGAAGAAAATGCAGAAAAGGCTATCACCAATTGCTTATAGGTTTTTACTTTTCCCGCCTCCATATAATTTAGTGGAAAATTCAAAGCCTAATTTTTGACACCCTGTATACTTGTGTGATCAAAACTCTCTAAACACTTGATCACACAATATATTTCAACCCCCATTTCGAGGAACGATGGATCCAACCCAAAAACCCCGTATACTTTCTATGTTATGTAATGCCTGAACTGTTCGAACTTTTAAAATAATCCCATCTTTGAAGTTTATAACTTTAACGCTTCCGAAAGGTACATCAAAGAAGATGATTGAATCGGTCTTGGCAATAGAACACAGTGGTTTCGCGGCGTAATCGAGAACGAGTGCGTGTGTTTATTAGACCGAGGCATAACGGCGTATACAACACGAGCTTGAGGTATTTTAAACTGCATTTAATTAATTAATACGAGAATTAATATTTGTGGAAAAAGTGCTAAATATTGTTCTACAAGTGTTTTACGAACCTTAATCTAGGAGAATCCGCAATCAAGCTTACTTCTATGAAGAACGATGCTACCTCTGAATAAAACGAACTAGAAGGTATTGTAAATTTGGAAAAAAAGCAGGTCTGACAATTGGCGATTTTTCATAAACCAAGATCCTGTTTTTTTTTAATATTGCCAAGACCAAAAAAAAGTCTGTTAACGCAATTATCTCAAACTTCAACCAAGAAAATTTCAATTTTAAAGCTCGATCTTTCAGTAAGTACCAATTTTTACAAAAATATGGAATAGGTTCAACATACTTTCACAACCAATAGTTTAGTAGGTATTATAAACATAATTTTGTTTGATATAAATGTTTGTCTTGATCATTTAAATTTGCGCTATGTATAATTAGGATTGTTAGAAGGAAAGTGAAGGGCGAGAGTTATTGATATATTCTTAAACTAAAGTTATAATTTGGTCTTGATCTGTTAAGGCCATAGCGGAGTTTCTCGATATTTCTTCATCAGCATCGGACGTAGACGCACGTCGGGCGACTCTCGGGAGCTGTAAACTTTAGAGCCGTCCGCCCGCCGCAGATTAGTAAAGCTTAGATCGTGCATAATTTATGGCAGCTATTCTCGCCTTATTGTCACCTTTCACCTGCATAATTCAATCGTCCGATGGAAAATTCATATATACCCGCAATCAATATTAACATCCTCCCCGACAATAAATCGGGATAATTTTTAACGCCGACGGACGAGACGGAGAGAGTAGATCTTTTTATCAAATTTATTATAGGAAACAGTTTTGGGGTTGAATAAATACCCTATAAACTGTTCGATTTAATTCCCAAGGGGTGTAAGCTTAGGATTTGTGGCCAATTGATTTGATATATGGCTATTAAATATTTTATTGTTGGGATTCACTTGCCAGTAAAATTGAACAATTTTTATCCTGACGTATATTTCGCCCCATCTATCATCGCTTAAAAGCAAAGGTTACGCTTCGAAAGAGGTTAAGTAATTAAAATAAAAAGAATTGAGTAAAAGCCGCGAAGGAGTTGAACCCCAAGGGTACCATGTAGGAAGGCATCCTGCATCAATTCTTATATAGGATGGAAATAACCCTCTTAGCCATGCATTATTTAGAAAAGATGCTTTTAGTTGCTTCACCGAACCTTAATACCACCTGTGCCTTAGCAATTTAATGTGCCAATACTTTTAAAGTAAATTGAAACCGGCTAAAGTTTCGCTGTATGTAAAGAAAATATTGACACAAACTTCGATTATAAAATATATGTGCCTTTTTAACTTGTTAGCATAAAAAAGTTCCTCCACTAAATTATACCCTTTATTTGCCTAGCTAGTTTCTCGAATGTCGCTTCGCTTCGTGACTCTAAAGTACCGCATCGGCTGACATTACTCTTGAAATACCAATCAATAGCAATTGGATGTCGTTACGCTATACAGTCATATTAACTATAATAATTCCGTGGATACGCGACATATTTAGAATTCTGGCAGGAAGAAAAGAGAGAAGTGTCACTTGAGATATTGTCTCTAGAAATACAAAGTTTCGTTTGAGAAATTGTCCCGTTAGAGTAACGGAAGAATATTTTTTCATTCCCACAAGGATGTATGTAAATTGCACTGAGAATGGACATGGAACGTCAGAGCTTTTCGCTTTTCTGGGCGTTGCGCCATAATTTCTGCGAAAGACAGCTAGTGGCTAGTCGGGCCAGTCATCACAATTTCAGATCGACAAAATGCCCCACCATTCAAGAACGAGCCGTTTGTCATCATACACACGTGCAGATTCTGCTCTCAACACCATCGATTATAGGACCTGGAGTTACTCGACTAATCTACACCTTCTTCTTTTCACCGATGCAACCAAATTTACATTGAGTTTGTAGTTGAACTTTGTTAAAAATCAATACTTTAATAAGTAATAATTTTGTACTGCTTAGTACAATAAGTACTACATTTTTATCATTATATTTTATCCCTACAATTATTCACAGTTAAATTGTAGTACAATGTAAGTTGCATCCATTAGAATTGCGGGTATGATTATTCGCCAAGTAACGGGCGATCAAAGATGAGTGGCGGTCGAGTCGCTTTCCCATTTAAACAAAAATTCCAAAGATGACTCGACAGCAACCCATTTTTGATCGCATAGTATAAGGTAAATGCATAATAATGAGTCGCTTAAGAACACTAACTCACATTTCTCCTGCTACTGCACCTTTGGTTACAATAACCAACGATTACAAGCAACACGCACGCGAAAAACCAAGAATGATCAAGAGAGAGGGAAAAATAGACGTGTGTACTTTCCGATGACCTCGAGCGGTAGAATACGAAACTGTGAAATGAAAACTACCAACAAAACTAATTACAACGAGAACATACACGATGGCGTAACGGATATTAAATGGATGTAATTTAAAACTGAATTTATTAAAAATGTTTCAAAGCATTCCACTACAATTTCAGAAAAAAACCACAATAGGGCCTGAGTTTCGTCAAAAATTACATTTTATTGAAATTGCTTATAAAAATTTCCCTTAAAAGTGGACTAGAAACAATTTAGTAATTTTTTGCAATTTGTTGTATACGTTTTCCGCAATTTTCCGTTGAAATTTCTTATTGGAAACATTCTCTGAAACATTAGAAACCTTTTTGAAAATATTTTCAGAGAACTTCTTAGGGCTTCTTCAAAACCTTGTAGGAAATTTGCATGAAAACATTTTGACAAATTCCCAATAGCTGTATACTTTTTTGAAATTTTAGAAAATCAAAGGATTTAAAAGAAACTGACGAGACTAGAAATGGTAAAAAAAAACTGCTTAGATACATTCTATGGGTAAACCATACGTTTTTTG
>NW_022170596.1:6724328-6808484 GCF_008802855.1 Photinus pyralis
TCGTAGCTGATAGAACAAATAAGAACTGACGACTGAGGCAACTCATTAGTCATTTCATTTCTGGAATTTACCGTTGGGTCCGTTGGGGACTCATTGTTATACAATGCGATTTGCCGGTCTTGCACTTGTTCCGACCTTTTTTTTTGCAAATACGCACATTTGCCGCCCTAAGAAAAAAATGTAGGGACTTAAACAGAAATCAGAAACGACATCTCACATAACGATAAGCAAAGTTAATAGGTGTAATATGATCTTTGCGATAAGGAATAAGGATATTTGCATTTCGCGTTCACGGCACTTTCGGTCTGTGGTGCTTTCAATTTAAGTTTTAAGTTGTGCTGGTGCGTTTATTAAAAAAATTGCCTAGCTATTAAAATTATCGATTATCGTACACCTACTATGGTACATGGTACAATCGATAGTCTTATCGTACAAAATCGATAATTATCGTACATCTAACAACACTGCGTCCGATCACCGAAGTTAAGCAACGTCGGGCGCGGTCAGTACTTGGATGGGTGACCGCTTGGGAACACCGCGTGCCGTTGTCTCCTTTTTTTTTTCTAATTTTCGCTTCCTTTTGACACATATTTAGCGATACTACTTTTACACTTTGCGAAATTTAAAATTGTTTCGTTTTGTTAATTTTTCGGGACTTTTGTATTCCCTTTGCGATTTTACCGAACTCTCCTTTATTCATCGAAATATTTATTTACGTTCGATTAGAAAAGTGCTCAAAATTGGTAAATTTGCGACACTTTTGAATCCTTTGCGTGCATCTCTTTGTTCTTCTTCTTAGGAATAATTTCTAGAATTGTTTGCCTTAGATCACCATATTTCTCGACAACGGCCATACCACGTTGAAAACACCGGTTCTCGTCCGATCACCGAAGTTAAGCAACGTCGGGCGCGGTCAGTACTTGGATGGGTGCAGGGGTGGATAACTGTAATGGACAAATTGGTTCAAGGAATTAGTTTGTCAACCAGACGACTTTAGCGCTGCTATCTACCACCTCTTCTACCTTTTATTTAAAATTTAAATAAACCGCTTGCCCGCCACATCACGTGTTGAGATTTATGCTTTCTTAACCTAAGTTTCATGTTTGTGAAAGCGTGTGTGAAAGTTTACGTGTCGTTATATTTTACAAGCGTGTCGTTTTTTTTTTAGGATAAAGGACATTGGCTATTAATAATTAAATAGTGCTTATTATTTTAACAGAAAAATGGTTATTTATTGTTGTGTACCTACATGTAAGGTTAGAAGCGGGCAAGGTATTAAAATGCATCGATTTCCGAAGGATCCACATGTAAGTTTAAGATGTATTATGGTATAGATATAAATATTGAAGTTTTTTGCATTTATTATAGTTACAAACACAGTGGCTTAATGCTATTTCATCTTCCTTACTGCATCAGAAAGATCGAACCTTTATTTATAAAACATACAGGGTGTGCCATAATCATTTTGATGAATCTTCAATCATCCCATGTGGCAGGAGAGGGTCAAATTTAAAATATGATGCTGTACCTGTTCTAAATGTTGGAATATGCAGACAACGCGAGAGACAAGGTATGATACATTCCGCTTCACTGGTATAATTTTCAGTCAGTAAATCACATTAGGATTATAAACAAAAACCCCAATGGATTATTATGAATAGCATATTTTAGCTAGTCAGCTGTGATTCTTTTAGTATAACACATGTGTTTTAGATATGGAAGAAGCAGAATGTTCAACATCTGTATCAACACCACAATGTGAATCCCCTACATTGCCTACAGGTATAGTTTTAATTTCAATGAATATTACATGCTACATGTTCGTTTTAGCCTTGGAGGGCAATGTTATTGAATCAAATAGTTTGAATTAATTTGCATATCTTAAATTTACAACTAAAGCAGTGTTCTCTTGAGTCAAATTAGTCAATGTTAGACTCGGTCTTTTCACCTCCCCATAACTTGAATCTCCCGGTAAATTACATGATTACCAATTGTTGACACAATCGTTGTTGTAGTACTTATTGGGCGATTAAATTTACTGGTAGATGAAAATTGTGCTTTTTCAACAAGTTAATTACTATTGTTTCATGAAAACACTGCATAACTGTTTATAGTTTTTGAAATGAAATATTAATATTGTCATTTTTATTCAAAAACTAAACTCATTTGGTTGTAAATTTGAAATCCACAATTTAATTCTGAGTGTATTTTAGAATTCACATCAAGTTTTCCTGTTTGCATTCCAATATCAGTCGAAGCAGGCAACACCTCTCATACTTCATTGCGGAAGTGCAGTTTTCAATCTTCTCGGAAAGGTAATTAATTTCTAATAAGGTATAGTCAGTAAATAAATATGTGGTGGATGAGTTACATAATCTATGTAATTCACTAAATTTCATTTGAATAATTATGCACCATTAATTTACCTCCTTACTTGCAGGTTTAAGACAGAAAATGAACATTTTAAAAACTGGAAAATTAAGACACAGCAAGGATGTTCCGATAGAAGCCCAACAGATTTATAGAGTGGCACAAAATATTAGAAAAACCGCGAAGCGACTGGATCGTGAACTGGCTACAACAAAACGACGTTTAAAAGAAGCACAAAATGTCCTATTATCAGAAGATTTTTTAAAACTAAAGTTAAATGAAACTTCAGCTATTTTTTTTATGGGACAGTTAAAAAATCAAGCCATCTCTCCAAAAGGTAGAAGGTATACTTTGGCAGACAAAACTTTTGCTCTGGCAGTAATGAAGCAGAGTCCGAAGGGATATAAATTTTTACAACTCATTTTTGCATTGCCATCAAGAAAGACGTTGTTAAATTTATTGCACAAGGTTCCCTTTAAAGCAGGAGTTAATGTTCACATTTTTGATCATTTAAAATTAACTGCTGAGAAGATGGATCCTCGGAATAGGTATTGCATTATTATTTTTGACGAGATAGCCTTAGAGCCATCAATTCAATATAATACTGGTGCAGACTCGTTTGATGGATTCCAAGATAACGGTACCGAATCCACAAAGGTTCCAATTATCGCAGACAAGGGTATGGTTTTCATGGCTCGCGGTATCTTTAAAAAATGGAAGCAGCCTCTTTCTTTTTATTTTAATAAAGGAGGCATGAAATCAGATATGATAGCTCATACTTTAAAAACCAACATCATAGCTGCACAAAGCGCTGGATTGGAAGTAATTGGCACAGTTTGTGATCAAGGAGCACCTAATAGGTCCGCTATAAATTTATTGTACTCAGAGACAAATAGAATTTTCAAGTCAAGAGATCAAGAAAATAGATTATTTGGTTTTTTAGTGAATGATAAGGAAATTGTGCCCCTTTATGACCCTCCACATTTATTAAAATGTATGCGGAACCTGCTTTTTGACCACGATATTGAATATGAAATAAAGGGAAAAACTATGACGGCCAAATGGGAGCATATTGCCAACCTTGTTTCCCTTGATCAAGTAGAAGAAGACACAGATTATAGAATGCTTCATAAAATCACAAATCTACATATTCAAAATCGAAAAAAAATGAAAGTTGCGTATGCTGCCCAAATTTTCAGTAAGCGAGTGGCTTCTCTATTACGTGGTTTAGCACGTCTGTGTAAGTATATGAATTGATTTATTTCTCGGTTTATTTATTCTTTTATTAATTTATTAAATATTTAATTTACCTATTTTTTCAAACTAGATTCATTAAAATAATACAGAGTCTTTGATCACTTTTTTAATTGTTACTATCAAACATTACGTAACAGTACCCATATATGATTTGCATCTGCAAGTACTTTTGTAACAATTAAATACAAATATTTTTTTTGCAGCACCACACAACATACCTACTAACGCTACAGAAACTGCAGAGTTGGTTCTTTTTATGGATAAATGCTTTGATAGCGTAAATGGGTCAAAGTATGTGCAAGAGAACCGACTCAGATGTGCAGTTAGCAAGGATTCTCCACATTTCGACTTCTGGCTTGAAGCTTTAAAAGTTTTTGAATCTATGAGATGTTTACGATCTAATGGCAGCAAGTACAAACCCCCAACAATTCATAATTGGGTGCACACCCTAAAAGGGTTTCGGTATTTATGGAAGAAATTCCAAAAAGAAGGTGTCACCTATTTATCCTGCCGGAATATTAATCAAGATCCTCTAGAAAACTTTTTTGGAGCTATTAGAAGCCACGGTATCCGGAACATTAATCCAACCTGCCAATCTTTTACATATTCATTTAGAACTTTGTTATTAAATAATTTAACCTCTGTACATTCACCTAGTGCCAATTGTGAAAAAGACGATTCATCAGTGTTAGATTCCTTTAAAAGTTTGATTAGTGTTCCACAACAAACATCAGATGTGCATTTCGAAGTACCAGACGTTAATTTATCAAGTGAATTAAGTGACCAGTCCTTACAAAGAACTGCCACTTCAACATATGTTGCAGGAAGTGTTGTGAGAAGTATTATAAAACAAATAAACAATTGTGTGTTATGTAAAAAACAGCTTGTGGGGTCGTTAAATGAATTATCTTTGAAAGAGAGATTTATTATTCAAGAATATCAGATAGAAAATAGGCGCCCATTGACAACTCCTTCAATAATGTTTAATACACTATTTCAAACTGCCATTCATATACTTACTGAGATTTTGCCGCAAGTATGTCACAAGCAAAATATAAAATGCGTTTTAAAGGTAATCTTAAAACAAAATTTAAGTTTCACTTGCATATGTCAGGAACATGATTTGTTCGATATAATTTGTGAGAAAATAAGCCTTTTTCATTCTCTTACTTGGGCTAAAAATATAAACAAAATGTTAAAAGGCAGGAGTGAGAATGTACTCACAAAAGACCCGATCAAAATACAAGCCATGAATATTTATGAAATCAATAAAAAAATTAAAAAAAGGGTGGCAGATTTAAAACATTTAGAAATTTCAACTTGATGTGTATGTTGAAGGTGGTGCTTTTGTAAATATGTTAACAATTGAATAAGCTAAGTTTTACTAAGTTTGTGTGTGTTAATTACTGTGATAACAATCCTATCTTTAAGGTTCTTATATTTAGGTTGTTTAAGCTGGGTTTATAGTTCCCTTTTCGTAAGAACTTTAATACATTTAAGTTTAAGAATTAAGTACTATTTATAGTTTTCATAATTGTGAGAGTGTCACGTGTACATTGCACAGGCTATCCGCCATTCTGTTTATTATTTATAAATTTCATGTATATGCCGCATCTTTTCTTAACAATATTTGAACAAACCATGGTGAGAATGTGAGAATTTTCACTCTAATGGCAAATTCCTGCACATTTTTACCTTAACGTTTGTAATAGTACTTTAAGCGTAACTATAATCAGTGGCCAGAAATATCGCGATGTGTCACGATACTTAATGATTATCGATCGAAGTATTGCGATATGTTTTTAAAAAAAGTATTGAAATCAATATAGCAATACTTTTTTTTAGTGTTGTATCGAAAAACATTAGAATTGACAACTTTTGGTGATTTACGCTACCTCCTCAAAGAGCCCGACATGTGAGCAGTACTCAACGAATAGATCTAGTACTACCCAGTGGCGGCTCGTAAGCTGCGTTGAAGGTAGTGCCAAATTGTTCGTCCCTCCCCATTATTTTACTAGTTACAAATTTTTGTTTCCATATTATTCCAGTTGTTTAGGTAGATTTAGAGAATAATTCTAATATTTATGTACAACATTCCAAAATCTGTCTACTGGCTAGAATAGAAGCTGACGTTGGTGAGACACCTATGTAGTTTCACATACAGTGACGGAAACAAATTTAGCCCCTTTAATTTCTTTGGAAATTTCTTCATGATATACTTAAAGCATGCATTTCAGTAATTCATTTTGTGTAGTTTTAGATGAGAATTAGCGGAATTTTTTTCCAAAAATCGTATGGAAAGTGTTACTTTTTTCATGATTTTTTGAAGTATCCGTTTCCATGGCTTTAGCCTTATCTATAAACAATAGCATCAATTTTATTTGCAGTTTTATTAATGAGGCCCCTATACTATCACTTTTTAACACTATTCAAATCTTTATACTAAACAAGTACTGAAATTTATTAATTCTTTGAATACCTACTCCTTCATTTTCGGATTTATCGCTATAGTCGTGTCCTACAATTCTTTAGAAAATTTAGACATTTTATTTTTAAACAATATTTAAGTCCGGTATTGCCTTATCTTCCAGAGAATGTATGGAAAAATATTTATTTTATGCATTTTACGTAACAATAAAATTAGTCCCGTAAGTGTAATCTTACACAGAAATAAAAAAAATTGTTTGACTTATCAAGAATAAAACACGAAAACAGCGCAAAGCATAGTAATACACGTACACAATATTCAATTGTGCTTATAAGCCAAACTTCTGGTGGCTCAAGTTGTACGTATAAAACGCTACTGCGGTTTCGCTCCTCCCACCCCTCTACTCCCCGCGGAAGTCCACACTTGTAGGAAAGTACGAGCCAGTTTAGATTTGGCACGGCTCGACCGTATTTGCAGTCCACAATAAGCACCATTTGAATTCTTGGTATCTAATTTATTAAATCATTTCTTTTTTTTTGTTTTAAGTTTTAAAACACAATATGCTCTAGAGTCTAGTGGACACAATTATTAATTGTTAATTATATTTTAAGAATTGATCATTAGCTGATTTCTTGAGGTGGTGCCATGGCTCCTTGGCTCTTTATAGAGAGCCGCCCCTGGTACTACCTAAAAGCGTTGAGTGAAGAATGTAGTAAGAGGCGCAACGCCTGTAATAAAAATCGTTCCATTTCCCTTCTCGGTTCAACGCACGCAATCTTACCCGTGAGGTTCCAAGTCTCGGTGCCACACGGGTAAGCTTGCGTGCGTTGAAGCGAGAAGGGAAATAGAACGATTTTTACTACAGGAGTGCGTTCAGAAACAAGTGATGTTCTTTGGTGTGAAGTAAGTGTAGAGTGATGTCACGTGCCCAATGTCACTCTGTACTTTAGAAACGCACGGAGTGAGATGCTACTGTCAATTATTTTTGTAAGGTTAGAAAGTTCGAGCAAAACAAACAATTTTAAATATGAACAAAAGGAAGCTTATTTGTGGCTTGGCAATCTCATTATTTAAACAATTCCTATCGGAATTAGAAATATTTGTGTTTGAAGCTATCGATATTGAAGACGAAGAAGATCCTGTACCTTCAAAAAGGAGAAAGTTGCCGATTAGGATTGAGAATTATATGGAAAGGGTAATACCGAACCTCAGTAAACAACAATTTCAAATGCATTTCCGTATCAATTATGTGACATATACCAAGTTGTTACCAATTATTGCAAATGAAATAAAGAAAAAAGACATTGTGGGACGACCTTTAATAGACATCGATAGACAATTACTTGCTGTACTGTGGCTATTGGCAACCCCAGATTCATTTAGGTACCTACCTACATATGGAATACATTCATATATAACTAGCACTTCGTTTTAGATCAGTAGGAGAAAGATTTAATATGGGAAAGTCTTCTTTAAGTGTGTCATTTTTCCGTATCATCAAAGCGTTGAATAACATTGCGCCAAAAGTTATAGTTTGGCCAACAGGCGAACAGGTAGAAGCAGTTAAAGAAAAATTCTCCAATCTTGCAGGCATTGACGGTGTTATTGGAGCAGTAGATGGAACGTTTATTCCAATAAAAGCCCCCAAAGATGACCCAGAGGTATATATATGCAGAAAATGCCATTACGCAATTACACTGCAAGGAATTTGCAATGCTTCATTAAAATTCACTGATGTATTCGTGGGTTATCCTGGATCTGTAAGCGATACTCGAATATTCCGCAATTCCGACATATATAATGCGGTTACTGAAAATGTTATGGAATATTTTCCCAATGGAGAGTTTATTTTAGGCGATAAGGCATATCCTTGTTTGTCATGGTGCATACCTCCATACATCAACAGTGGAAATATGAATGCAGCAAAAAGAAATTTTAATTTGAGAGTATCTCAGACCAGACAAAGTATAGAGAGGGCATTTGGCCTTTTATTTGGACGACTACGGCGACTTAAATTTTTAGATATGAATAGACAAGATTTGATTCCTGCAACTGTTGTCGCATGTTGTGTTGTGCACAATTTATGTATAGAATCGGAAGATTTATTGGTAGAGGAGTTTATAAATGAGGGTATCCAATTTGTAAGAGGGAATTTGGAACGTGAACATAATGGCCGAGGAAATTTATTTCATGAGAATGGAACTCATAAACGTGATCAGTTGTGTCAAAGATTATTTGATGTTATGGACTAAATACTTGTAAATATTTTGTAATATCTTTATGAAACACTTAATCATTAATAATAAACATAAACTGTTACGAACTTAATACATATTCTTACATATTGAAAAAATACACTACATTCTACAGGATGTGTACGGTATTTTACTGTCATAATCCTACAATTTGTCTAAAAGTTTATTCATCTGCATGTTGAAATTTTCAATGGATTTTTGCTGCAACTCTCGAAGTAAACTCAGCCTCTCTTTATGCCGCCTTTCAATATCATCTTCTGTGAAACGCCTTTTCCTGGAAACTGATGGTGTTGGAGAGATACTTGAAGTTGTTGATGCAGTTTCCGTAACAGGCGGACTAGATGATCGAGATCGAACGTCATCACTGTCTTCCTTTTTGTCTAAGTATAATAATATAATCAAATTTACTTATAATGAGAGAAAAAGATCCTTACCTTCCAAGTTGCGTCCTCTTAGAGAGGATGCTACTGCAATGGGCTCAACGTTTGGTTTTTTTCCGTAAATATCATCCATCTCTTCGTAATAAGTAAATTGTATAGCGGCAGCACCACTACTAGTCGCTTTCATATTATCTTTCTTCTTCATATACCTCATTTTTAAATATTTTACTTTATCTTTAATCTGGGATGTAGTAAAGTTCCCACCATCATTCTTCATTTCATCCTTCATTAGCGCATATACTGCATCATTTTTTATGGTGGTCGATTTAAAATCTTCTTGGTGAAGTTTTAAAAAATGAATGAGCTTTAATGTCATCTCGTGACTCCACGAAACTTTGGTTCCCATCGGCGTACTCGTCCCGTTTGGTGAAGGAAGTCCAAGATCGGCAAGTTGCTTTTGTAATTCCTCATAATATTCAATGCCAAATATTGATTGCAACTCTGCATTAATTGAATGATACAGTAACTCTCCACCTGATAGGATTAAAATAGGAATCGATATATAAAATAATGTACCTACTTACTTTGAGTATTTTGCAAAACAACATTTTCATTTTCAATAATATATAAACCATTTTCGTTAACTACTGGCACATACGCATTTTCCATTATTAATTTAATAATTTACTTTACTGAAAATAAAATAATTTGGACAACGATTGTTGACATTTGACAGTTAATTATGAAATGCGCATGACAGGTGATTATTACCGCGCCAAAAAGCGAGGTAATGAAAGGTCACTCCAGAGTTACACTGAGGCGACTTGCAAGCGTTTCTGAACAAAGGGTAGTGTTGTACAAGGTGATCACACTACACTTTCTGAACGATCAGCGTAACTCCTATCTGGTTTCTGAACGTACTCCAGGCGTTGCGCCTCTTACTACATTTCTTCACTCAACGCTAAAAGTAAAAGATTTAAAGCATACGAAAATATTTTGGTACGTAGTATCGTTCCGACCACTGCTATAAATGCCAATGTGCAACACGTAAGGTTTCAATTGGTAACGACACGGTACTGTGTTACAGGTACGTTAACTATAAATTCAGCTTTACCGCCGTTTTAGAAAACTTTATTTAGTTTAATTACTTTGTGAATAACAGTCCTATCTCTTAAGCTTTGGATATTTAGGTTTACTTATATATTTATAAATAAAACAAGTACCTACTTAAAAGTGTAATAAATTAATAGTGTTTGGTGTTTAATATATAAATATTACAATTGTCTTCACTCTTACGCTAAACCATCCGCTAACACTAAATTGACTAATGTCTAATATGTAAATATTAGTCAATTTCGTGTTACGTGATGGTTTAGCGCAGGAGTGCGACAACTCAAGAAAATGAAATTTAATTTGAATTCAAATTAATGGCGGGAGCGGGATGCTTAGTAATTATTCAACCAGACACGGAGTGGCGCTTTCAATGCCCCAATTTTTTTATTTGAGTTGCCTGTCTATATAATACAGCTAACCTAACCTAACGATCCATTGTCTATGGATGGGTGACCGCTTGGGAACACCGCGTGCCGTTGTCTCCTTTTTTTTCTAATTTTCGCTTCCTTTTGATACATATTTAGCGATACTACTTTTACACTTTGCGAAATTTAAAATTGTTTCGTTTTGTACATTTTTCGGGACGTTTGTATTCCCTTTGCGATTTTACCGAACTCTCCTTTATTCATCGAAATATTTATTTACCTACGATTAGAAAAGTGGTCAAAATTGGTAAATTTGCGACACGTTTGAATCCTTTGCGTGCATCTCTTTGTTCTTCTTCTGAGGAATAATTTCTGGAATTGTTTCCCTTAGATCACCATATTTCTCGACAACGGCCATACCACGTTGAAAACACCAGTTATTACTGTGTTCAAAATTTTTGGAACATAAAGGATTTTCTGTGAAGGTTAAATTTTCTAAAAAAATTTTTTGGATGATTTGTCAACAATAATACCCGAAATTCAAAACATATTTAAGATATCAAATGGATCCTTTAAAAATTTTTGTCACAAAGTCTATATAGAAAAGAAAATTGATCTCTGGAATAAAGTATTTCGTATTAATGACGTTATTTTACTTGACGGTCATTACTAGGGGGCGGATTCTTAGGTAAATAAATATTTTTTTTGCGTATCAATAGAAGGCCCAAACTGTGTTAAAAGTCCCGGATGAACCAAAAGTAACTCAAAAACGAAGTTTTATTTCACATAAAAACACCTATTTTTGGTTTATTTTTATGTGAATACATATTTCAAAGATATTCATAAAAAACACATAAATACGACGTTTTTAATTTATTTTATCCCTTTTTTCTCTCTTCCCGTGCATAATATTCCACATTTTTGTCCCCATATTTATTTACACAAGATTTCTGTGTGCAGTAAGTACTATGGTATCTTGTTTCTGCATTCGTCACTTCCGCAAATTCTAGACCTGCTGACAAGTTCTGTTTTTTGTATGCGGCGACCCGTAATTTTTTGACTGGCTGCTTTCTTATCTATCTGACTCGGTAGGTACTGTTTCAATTCAACACTGCAGATTTGTTCGTTGTTAAAGTAGACAGTTGTAAAGTTGGACAAGACCATACCGTGCGTAAGGTGTCTTAAGTTAAATCGAGCACTAAATTCGCGTCTTTACTCTTCAACAATAGCCAATATACAATTGAATTTAAAAACATGTACATTTTAGCGACATCCCATGAACCCTCTCTTAAAATACGCAAGACTTACTTCCTGTGACGTGAAACGGTGTTTCTCGCAGTACAAATTATTATTCAGAGACAATCGACAATCACTTGTGATCGATAATTTGGAGATGCCTTTTGTTATACATTGCAATGCTAAAGAAACTCCTGGTAAGTAATGTTCAGCTTACAGCTACTATTGGTGAATAAAAGACTTGTCTCCTTTCCGTTTTTTTCGCGAAAATTGTCAAAATAATTTTAAGTTTTTAGTAAATATTTTAATGTTTTTAAGCACATAAAAAATAAATATTTTTGAAGTTTTTAGCACCTAAAAATCCGCGCCCTAGTCATTACAATAGTAACATAGATCCTGAATTTGGCGTTTTACTGCATATTGTCGTGAGTTGTGCACATGAAGTTTTATTTATTTATGAAACATTAAACATTATGTCTTTCAATCAACATTTTTTTGCTTACGAAGTTAAACTTGGGAATACCGTAAAATGCTCTTTGTTCAAAGACTTACCATTTTCAAAAGAATTAGTTATAAATGAAATTCATCATAAAAACTATATCGCGATTTAAGCAAATGTGTAATAAGTAGGTATGTAGTATTGTATTTTATTTTGTGTTATCATTAGCTATAAGTACATATTATATTGTAGTTTAGTTATTTAAATATTTGTTTTTATATTTATGTTTTTGCTCACTGTGGATAAAGTATATTTTGTTTTAAGCATTTTACATTTAGCTAGAAATGGGCATTTAAATTACGATCTTCATGTATTGCATACAAATGCATTTGTGAAATTGTATAATATGTAAGGTTTTATACGATAGGTAATAAAGGTTATTATTGAAAATATATTATGTTTTCTTTCACATCAGGCACACATGTGTAGGATAAAAGTGACTCACAGAACAGTTTTAAATCTGTGAACAGTACAGTTTTTTGATTTTTCAAAAATAAATATGTTAATACACATACTCTTTGCAGTAAACATATGTTTATATTTAGAATAAGTAAAGATGTTTCTAATCAGTACTACCATACTACTAATGGCAAGTATTGCATATATTTAAGGTAAGTATAGTATTTTCGTACTACTAGTGAAACAGTATGCTTATAGCAAGTATATTTTTGGTAATAACTAGAATATTTGTTCGTTTAAAGTATTATACTATTTGCTACGTAGAAGTACAACATATTACTAATGGTAATTATCTTGTTTATTAATAACTACAACATTATTTATCTATATATTTATTAATTAATTTACTAACTGCTAGTATACAAAACCTTAACAAACCAAAATTCTTACTGTTAGTAAAAGTTCTTCTAGTCCTCTATTTTAGTATATTTTTATACTAACCATTAGTAGAATTTTCCCTCAGTGTAGGCAGGCAATAACACTTTTTTTACTTCTTTTTTCAGAAACATATAAAGAGGCAATCTTTTACGAAACGAAGCTGGTTGAATCTTTCAGTACAGAGCAAGATGAGCCCAAAAAAAGGACATCTAAACCTAATGAAAAATACAGAGACAGCTGCTTAACACCACCTCCTACATTAACCAAATATAAAGGTTGAGTGAAATGAATATGTAATAGCGAAATGTATTTTTGTACTTACATTTTAGGGAAGGAAAAAGACCTAGAAGATTCTGCATCGGAATATTCAACTCATGAATCATCAGGTAGTGGTAGCGAATCTTCCTACCGTTCACAAAAAAAAGGAAAAAAACAATTACGGCAAAAGTTCATAGCAGTCGCTTAGTACCACCAAGTTCGCCTAAACAAATTCAAAGAAGCACCCACATATTTCATCAGCCGGAAGATCTGAATAATATAAATATAGCAGAGTTTGATGACGACATGAATGATACCGTGGTACCCGAGATGGTACCTGACCAGGACAAAGAAACCACTGTCGACTTCCATAATGCACCCACAGATGATACATTTTCATTTATATCACACGTTTTTTCAGGTAAGCTAATGAAGGAGTTGATTACTCAGTATGTAGATACCAAATCGAGATTGATATCGATTGAAGCCAAGCTGAACACCATTTTGGATCGTCTCGCGTTAGCAGTTCCGTCACGTGACTTGGATTTATTGCCGCAATTTCCTCTGGAAACTGTCGAGCAGTTTAGAGATTTCGAGAAACAACTGAAAGACAACAAAGGCTTTGAAGAGCAGTTTGTAAGTGAAAACTCTCTGTACAATAAATATCTAAACTAAATCATGTAACGCTTTGATTCACAGGTTACGTTTGTGCAACGTATAGGTGGGGAGAATTTGGAAAAATGTATAAAGAACATCCTCCGAAAAGTTTTTTCAAATTTTGTGGGATCATTCCTGAGTTGGAAGGGGCAAAAAGGCAATATAGCATTGGAAAGTACAGCAATAATTGCTGCTATCAAGGGTAACCATAACCCAGTGAAAAAATATGTAAATAATTTAATATATTGTAGATGCAGTTTTAAGAGCACATCCGTCAAGCTTCACGGAAGCGAAGTTTAAAGAGACGACGATGAACTTTTTCCAGTACGCGTCAGTGCGGCTTTCCCGTCAAAAACCATAAACAATTAATTTATATGTATACACCTAGATGAAGATTAATGAGGTTTTTTGTTTTTACAATAATGAAATAAAATAAATGTTTAGTTTTTAATTCATCACAGTCTCATTTCAAACGGAAGCGATCTAATCTGTAGCTGCATTGTTTCTAACATTTAGCTCTGTGATTCCTTTTACTAAACTAACGTACAATTATTGTATCTGTATGTGAGAGACATTATTTTGTATACAAGTTTGTATGACAAAATAAATGTCAGCACATACATGCACGTTTCAGTTTAACGTAAGGAATACATTGCCGATCTGATTGATGATCACACCATGTTGCGGAAACCTTTTACTGAAAAGTGATAACAATATTGATCTCGTACTAACACAGCAATATGATAATGAAACCATTTTTTAACCCAGTAAAAGCAAAGTTGTTTGAACATTCAAATATCAACATTCATGCAATATTAGTACCTTGCAATGCAATGTTTTTTCACGATAGATTTAGGGTTGCTACAACATTGCACTAACATTACATTATGATTAAAAGCAATATTGCACATTACAATACAACATTGCTTCAACATTGACAAAATATTACTTTGCTTAGTGGGAGTTAAGACGAGCAAGAGCAAAAGGCAAGAGTTCTATAATAACAAATACCGCCGAAAAGCAAATATTAGAAGAAAAAGAAAATTTAAAAGCAGCCAAATTAAAGAACAAAAAAACCATCGCTGTAGTACTAGATGAAGCTAAGGAAAAACCTACAAAAAAGAAAAGAAAAATAGCAATAGAAGAAAACCTAACAAGTGACGAAGAGGAAACTGTGGACTATAAAGATTCTTCTTCAGACTGGGAGCCTGAGCAAGAAGACGAGAACAGCTACTTCACTGATGATATGAACATTGTAAAAGGTTGTTTCATATTAGTAAAATTTACAGGTGGAGTTCATTATGTAGCCAATGTTTTAACTGACTTAGATGAAGTGGGAGATTGCGAAGTTAAATTCCTTCGAAAGAAGTGTTCAAATTCTTTCTTATATCCGAATAACGTAGATATTGCATCAGTTAATAAATCTGACGTACTAACTATGGTTTTACCAAACCCAAAAGCATCGCAAACTAAAAGACAATCAAACATATTTAAATTTGAAATAAATTTTGACGGTTTCAACGTACGTTAAAACTACTTATTGTTATTTACGTTGTTTTTATTGTATTACATACTTTGTTTGTTTTGTTTGCTTGTTTATTTGGCATATCAGAACATGTTTCCCTGGATATGTAGTGTTGGCTCAGTTTGTACCATCAGAATATTTAGTGTTGGCTCAGTTACTACCAGTGGTACTAAGTGAAACACTTGCAAGAGTTTTTCTTAAATTTCCTCATATGAACATGTTATGTTTATTTATAGTATTGTTGTATTTTTAAGGGGCAATATATAAGTGCACTGTAATAAAATGTATCTAACTTCGGACCAATCAACTATAACATGACAGAGTAACACAAATGGAAAAAATGCTAAAGCTTTGCGTTTATGCACTAAAAAATGGTGTATTTGCACTTTAAAAAAGACTTATGCAGCTTTATTAGTATGTTCTACAAAATGATAGACTCGCACTTTGAACAAATACATTCCAACTTTAAAAGTATGCAATATAAAGTTATAGTAGATTATTATATTTATGCATATATAAAGTATAAAAATAGCTATAGTACAAATCTGTAGGTACTAAATACTCATTTATTGGATTATTAATGCCTTTTTAGCTGTAGTTGGCCGCCCTCTCTTCCTCTTTTGTCCAAGTGGAACACTTTTAGCTTCAATGGGTACTTTGGCTTTTCCTAAAATAACTAATAAGCCTAATGAATGTTCGCATATGTACTCTTTCAAAAATCTTGAGCAAGTACACTGTGACACTAACTCTTCATTTTCAGAGTAGCAAGCTAATTTTAATACTGTTTGAGATTTTCGAAAATCATCAAAACATTCCCATTTAAGATAGGTGTTCTTCCAAGTCTGCATTTCTTCTTGGTTTAAAACTTCTGTCGCATTCGTCGATTTTGTATAATAGATAGTCTTCTCATTGGATTTTTCTTCAAACATTTTTGGTTTAAGTTTTACCCATTGGTATGCATCAGTCCAGAGTTTTGTTGTCAATTTTATAGTTGAAAAAAATGGCTTGTAATTCGGGTTTTCTGGATTTCGCTCATATGACCATTTTTCAACTAATGAAGTTCTTAAAGTTTCCATAAACTGACCTACTGGAAGACGCTCCCTTATAGTACTAGCGGTATAACGGAAATTCTTGAAAGATACTGCATTTTTTTATACCAAGGTGCCACTTGGTACAGTTGTTCCTTAGAGCCATTTAAACGATTTGACTTGAAGAACACTTGACATTTTCCGTGTGGGTAGATTTTAGAGGGGGTAGGGGTGATTTATTGTAACATTTTTTTAAAAACTAAATATGGCCTAGAGACGAGATCTGGATGTCGATGTCGTATGATTTTAACCCGAGGAATCCAATGGTAGCGCCAGAAATGTAATCCGGATACCGGAAGTCCGTGAAAAGCCGCCATTTTTAGAAAATGGCAGACTTTTGATCGAATTATATTTTTAAGGCACACCGGGTCGTGTAAGGTGTCTAGACTTATGTTTTTGGGGTCAGGGAATTCATTTTTGATAACAAATATAACCTACTGGCATCGGAACTGCATGAGAGGCTTCCCTACTGCACTTTTTGAAGACATCGCGCGCGGTGAAACCCAAGATATTCCAAAGTTGTGATATATAAACTTAACTATATTATTATAGGGTAAGTTTGATTTGGGTGCCAGCGCACTGCAGAATAGGGGGCAACGAAAGGGCGGACGAGTTGGCTCGCGAAGGCAGTGGTGGGGTCTTCATCGGGCCCGAGCCTACCCTAGGGATTGCTCCCTCCGTTGTTAGGGCCAGGATTAAAGATTGGTTGACCAGTCAATTCCAGGCTCAGTGGCAACAAGTAACCGGACTCCGACAGTCCAAGGCCTTTCTAACAGGGCCCGTTGGCAAATCGGGGTCTTCTAAGCTTCTAAAACTGAATAGAAGCCAGCTTAGGAAGATCACTGGTGTCCTTACGGGACACTGGATGGTCAACTATCACCTGCATAACACTGGGCTCGCGGAGGAGTCAACGTGCAGCTTCTGTGGGGAGGCAGATGAAACTACCGAGCATGTGGTCTGTCACTGTGACGCTTTGATCAGGGACAGATATCAACTCCTTGGAGACAGATACCTGGAACCGAGGATGGAGAAGCAACTTAGGCTAAACAGGGTCCTATCCTTCATTGAGAGGAACGGGCTCTGAACTCAGTTTCGAAAAAAGGGGGTAGGCACAATGGGCCTCTGGTGTGCCTAAGTGCTGCCCGGTCGGGCTCCCCTGCGAATAGAGAATAGAACTATATTATTTTGTTTAATAAAAATACACATTAACAAGACATAAGATATATTAAAACATGGGGTAAAAAATGTATAAGCCTATGAAGAATCACCAAGTACATCGCTGACCTCCTCTGAGATTGCGTTATCACCACTGAAAAGGCACCTCTAAATAGCATGATGCGGGTCACTCTGTAATTGGGCGCATGCCTGTTGAGGGCCCAGAACAAGAGAGGGATAAAAAATAAATAAATACATAAATAAATAAATTTTACATATAAATATTAAAGGTTCGGTAATAAATTACATCGAAAGTATACAATATTCTTACCCTTTGTTTGAGCAATCTCCCATACATTTTTGGCATGCAGGGGAACATGGTAATCCGTGTCGCCGCAGCACGAGTTGGAGGAGCACGTAAGGACAGCGGCGTATGTCGCTGGCCATATCTGGGGATGTGCAAACCAGGTGATGAGAAGCTCTACAAGTCCAGAAGGATGGGGATGGACACTTGAAGCCAAAGGCAGGAAGGTTCTGTAGTCCAAGCTGCCACAAGTATGGAAGGCAGTCCGTGCTCTGAACAGGTGTGGCTGCGCGACAGGCTGCGAGACCCTTCGGTGCAGCTGCCGGCGACACGGATTGCCATGTTTCCCGGCATGCCAAAAATGTATGGTAGATTGCTCAAACAAAGGGTAAGAATATCGTATACTTTCGGATATACCTAATTCACTACCGAACCTTTAATATTTATACCGAGTGAATATTCCCAAAACGAACAAAGAGAATTAACATGGGAAAAGGGGTTTTTGTAGATAGTTGCTCCCCATGTTAACTTAGAGGGTTGACCATGACACCAATCGAAATAAGATTTTTTCCTCGTCTAATGATATACGAATTAGTTCATTTTCAGGTGTATTTCTTACTATATTATCAAAAACTCGAGAAATCCACTTACCAAAATCATGTTAAGCCATGACTAAGACAAAAAGCAGATTCAAACGTCGAAATCAATATCAGTTTATGACGCCTGGCCTGGCATTAATTTTTTTTGTAAAATGCGGTTCACTGAGGAAAAAGTATTTATAATAAACAACGTTTACAGCGGAAATGTTTACTCTAGTACGCGATATTTGTTTTCCGTGCATCTGAATACCTATTTCAATTCGTTAGGAAATTTCCATGGCTTAACATGATTTTGCTAATTGGATTTATTGCCGAATTTTTGATAAAATAATGAGAAATACACCTGAAAATAAGCTAATTCGTATATCATTAGATGAGAAAAAAATCTTCTTTTGATTGGTGTCATTACAAACCGTCTAAGTTAACATGGGGGACAACGATCGGCAAAAAACGTTTTTCGCATGTTAATTTCCTAAGTTCGGTTTTAAAATATTCACCCGGTATGTGAAATTCTTTTTCAGTGTGAAAACGCAATCTCGGAGGAGGTCAGCGATGTACTCGGTGATCCTTCATAGGCTTATAAACTTTTTACCCCATGTTTTAATATATTTTATGTTTTGTTAATGTGTATTTTTATTAAATAAAATATTACAAATTTATATAGGTATTAAAACTTTGGAATATCTTGGGTTTCACCGCGTGCGACGTCTTCAAGAAGTGCAGTAGGGAAGCCTCTCATGCAGTTCCGATGCCAGTAGGTTATTTTTGTTATCATAAATGAATTCCCTGACCCCAAAAACATAACTCTAGACACCTTACACGACCCGGTGTGCCTTAGAAATATAATTCGATCAAAAGTTTGTCATTTTCTAAAAATGGCGGCTTTTCACGGACTTCCTGTATCCGGATTACATTTCTGGCGCTACCATTGGATTCCTCGGGTTAAAATCATACGAAATCGACACCCAGATCTCGTCTCTAGGCCATATTTAGTTTTAAAAAAAATGTTACAATAAATCACCCCCACCCCCTCTAAAATCTACCCACACGGAAAATGTCACGTGTTCTTCGGGCCAAATCGTCTAAATGGCTCTAAGGAACAGCTGTACCAAGTGGCACCTTGGTATAAGAAAATGCAGTATCTTTTGGTATACCGCTAGTACTATTACAGTATGTTCTTTTTTAATTGTGGCGTTTATTGATTCGAGGCCATTCTTAGTGCTTGGGAAACGAGCACATGCACCTTCATACCAAAATCGATTAACTCCAAGCCATGTTTTTTTAAAATAATTAATGAAATCTTTTATCGCCTGATGGTTTGTGACATTTTTGGACTCCCATTTTTTCAAAAATAGATTTTCAGCAATTATGAACACTTCGTCGTCTATGAAGAGCTGCAAAGCATGAAGATCTCTTCCGATTTCTGTTTTTCTGTTATACCGCGAATAACTGAATCGACGTCTTTCAAAACATGAAAAAAACATTGAAGTCTTCGAGCTGGAGTCCCAAATACTGATTTAAAACCGTTTGTAATTGCTACACTTGCATCTGCAAGTAACACATTTGGTTTCCAAATCATCTGATGAATATTCATGTACGATTGCTTCATTGCTTGAAATATAAAAGCAAAATCAGCTTCTGCTTCGCCAAAACACACTGCAACTGCTAACGGATGAAATTTTCTGCAAATATCTGAAGTTCCTACAATCAGGACTGGATATCCTTGCCATACGAGTTTGTACGTGGCATCAGCTTGAACTTTATCCACTTCTCCTAACAGCTTTAGAAGTCTTTTGGTCGATAAAACAATTTTCAGGTCTTGTTTCAGAAAATCGGCGTCGTCAACATCAATTTTAAAATCTAGAAAAGACAGACTGAGTATTACGTTGTAAATTGTAGCATTATATACCTAAAACATATGGTTGATCTTCGTTACTAGGAACATTTGAGTTTGCGCTGCACCAGTTGCTTAATTCTCCTGCCGAAATAGTGGACGCTCCAAGAGTTTTTGAGCGTAATGAAGTTAAAAATGTTTTTAACTGCGATTTTACTGGTGGCTGCTCTTTCCTTGCACGGAAAGCTGCAATGATGGCGTTAGGCTTTTTGATTCCGTCATTATACAACTGACGCACTAACAACTTTGCCGATGTTGCTATCTACGTGATTAGCATGATCACATTCAGTTTCAAAGAGTGATACTTTCATATTTTCGGAGTGGTACAATAAATATCTTCCCGCGGGGAATTCATTTCTTCTATACTGCCCGCCCGTACATCTGAATGTAACCTTTAATCCATCCACCGAATTGTACGAAGTAATTTTCTTCCAAATTTTTTCATCTTCAATGCACTTCTCTGCCTCCTTTGCGTCATCAAATACAACTTGTTTGCGCCACACCCTATATTTCGCGGGCTTTCGCTGAACAGGTGGATTTCCATCTGCATCACTATCATCAGATAAATCTTCATCAGACGGTACATTTACGTTAAGCTCTTGCAATTCACTCATGGTTACACCCACCCAATCACAAACTAACCTTAGTTTCTAAAAAAACGGATATACACCTGCACAGTACCTACTGCTACTGCTTTGTTGATTTCGGACTTCGGTAGGACTTGTGCCTCAGAGTTCATTCGTTCTCATCCGTGTATGTTCGCGCGCATGTTGCATATTTCATTTCTTAAGTGCAGACCTGCCGTTTCTAGTGCAAACAATTTTCCAATGGTGGTGAGTAATTACTTCATAGTTAAACACAGATAACACAAGGTTACACATATTTAATATCAGTGGACATTTTTGTTCAAAGTGAGAAGTAGTTCTTGATAAGACAACTACTATTACTTATAGTGCATTCTTTTTTAATTAAGTAGAATTGATATATCGAAAGTGATTGCAGGTTTATCTTTGTGTATTTCCTTTTCGTAAAGTTTGAAATATTTGTCTACAGTTTCATTATGTTTTTCAAAGGTGATATATATTGTTGTGTTATTTTGTTTTAGTTGTAACTTGAAAGAAATTATAGAGCGTCTGGATGTGACAATTTTGTTTAGTTCAATTAATTAACCGGGGGGGTTATTAATAATTTGAGACACAGGATTGCGTAAATTTCATGTTATAGTTTTGGTTCAATTTCTTAGAAGTGTTCTGTTTTTATTTTATTCCTAGAATTTTTTTCGATGTAAATTTCTTTTTAAATTTTTATTTGCCGTTAACGAGGTATAGCGCGAAGTAGAGATAAGGTTCTTCGCAGAATTGCCGGGCGTACGTGCCGTTTAGCAAGAAGTTGAAAAATCGACGCTTCGCGTGATTGGCGGACGGGATGTTGAAGAAAGGAGAAGGGCTTTTGGCTTAAATAGAAAATTTTTGAAGAGAGCGGGGCTTTTTGGTCGTTACAAAGCCAACCGGCGCTTCTTCGGTTACGTTATTTTTGAATTTTGTGGAAGTTTTCCTGCGTAGTTGGATCCAGGTTTAATTAGAATTTTGTGTCTGCCGTTTTAAGAAGAATTATTTGAGAAGTTTAAGAAGTTTGTCGTCGTCCTGTTTTTTTTTTATTTTGCGGAAACACGGAAGTTTTGAATTTGTGGGTACCCGAAGAGAGAAGACGTCGGTGTTTGAGTGGTTGGTTTACGTGATTGTGTACGGATACCTCTTTTTATCGGAATACGTTATTCGGACTAATTTTAAAAGTAAGTAGTAGTTAGTGTTTTGTTTTGTCATGTTTTTTTTTGTAATGTTTGAGTAATTTGTTTTTTTTTGTGTGTGTCATTTATCTGTTTAAAATTGTAACAATTTGTAAAACAGAAATTTACGCAATTTTTTGTTTGAAATTAAACCAGTCATTGCAATCCAGGTTTTGTTTATTAGAGTCAAGGAGAGGTAATTGTCGGCGTCTCTTACTTTGTTTCAAGTTGATTAAATCTGGGGGTAAAGTTTCATATTGGAATTTAAGGATTTGGTTAAGCCACCTATTTATGTCATTGTTGGAATGCTGTAGGGTGGCAGAATCCAGCTGGACCTTGAGATGCGGATAAAAATTTTGTTTTCATTTTAATTACAACTGAGCTAGCTAGAGGTAAATCGTGGGATTCCCAGAAGTGAAGGTTAGGTCTCACAACAATAATTTGGCGCCCAAAAACGTGGGGCAATTTCAGGGAAACGCGAAAGTAGGTAAAAATTTTTGTAGGTAAATTCAGATTAGGGTTGTTTTGTCGTTCGGGTAAAAAGTTATTTTGGTACCCAGACATGTCATTTTTCAGGGAAAAGAGGTGTCCATTGTGGAGGTTAATTGTTATAGGAATTTGTAGGATGCGTAGGCGTAGGAACTTGTTAAAATGTGACAGGAAGAATTTGGTAGGGTGTTTTTGCAATTTAAATTAGATTAGGATGTTTAGGATAGGATTAGTTACGGGGTAGGTAGTGTTAGAATTAGTGTTAGGATTTTTTTTTGGAACGTGATTTTTATTCAAGACGAGAAGAAAGAAGAGTTGTTCACGATGGGAGTGTCATCTATTCAGGCAGCGAATTTTGCGGTGTTTATAGAAGCGATAAGAGAGTTGAAGAAGGATTTGGGCGAAAAAATGAAAGCGCAGAATGCGGAATTAAAAGCGGAATTAAAAGCGGAATTAAAGGAAGAAATCAGACAAGAAATAGAATTAATGAGAAAGAAGCGATCAAATGAGATGGTAATTAAAGAAGAAGTTGAAGTTAAGGAAGAAGTCGAGATTGAAAAAGTTCATAGGCAAGATGAAGAAGTCGTACAAGAGAAAGAAGATGAAGGGATTTTAGTTGAAAATAGGGTTGAAGTAGGTAGTTATTTTATTGCAGGAACTGGTAGGGAACCAGAATTGAAGGTGAAGTTGTATTGCGTGAATTATAGGAAGTTTGAAATAGAAGATGAGAATAGGGATTTGAATTATTTAATAGCGAAGAGTTTTGTGGATAATAAGATTTATTGTAGGGGTAGAAATTTACAGGCGAATTTGTTTGAGATTAAGTATGTGAAAGGGAGTAATAGTTTAAAAAGGAATAATAATTTATGTGTGGACGTTTTATCAAGGAAAGGAATAGGCGGGAAGGAGATAGGAACTAATTATGAGATTTTAGATAACCAGATAAGGGAGAATTATTTTCAGGATTTTTGGAGGAATTTTTATTATGATAGGGTAGTAGGAGACTTAGAATTGGAATTATCGATTGAGAATGAAGGGAATTTGTGTAGCTTTGAGCAGGATGAGGATTGTAGGAAGCAGGATAAGATTAAAAGAGTTAGGAGTAGTGAGTTTTTGGAAGTAGTAGGCATTGATTATTTGAATAATTTAATTATGAGTGAAAAGGGTAAACGGATTGTTGTAATTGAAGAATTAAGAGATTATTTTATGTGTGGGATTTTTATTGAGAAGCCCTGGATTAATTTAGAAAAGGGGGGAGGAAAAGAAAAGCGAGAATGGAAAAAGTTTAGGAAAAAGATTAGGAATGATAGGGATGGTTCCCAGGCGTATTTGGTTGACAGTACAGTGCGAGATTTTTGACTTTGATTAAAGATTAGATTAGGGATGATAGGTTAGGTTTACTGCTGGAATAGGTCGGACCTAGGTTGAAACAACGCCGAAGATGGTTCGATCTATCCGGCATTTGAATAGTTAGCTAAGGGTTGTAGAGTTACAGTAAATTAGGGGTAGTTCTTAAATTTTTATACTAGGATGTTGAAATTTCTCAGGCTCAGCTGGTGACGTCACCGTGCGGGGTTTCAGTAATGACTAGGGAGCTGTGTTAGGCGATCGTGTCCGAATACCTAAAGCAGGTCCCGAAGTTTTTTTAAAGTTAATTGGTAAATTGAAAAAAAAAACCCTGTAATTCCAATATTTTGTTTTGTTTTCATAGTCAGGGGAGGATTGTAATTTTGTGTTTTTGTGTTCAATTTAAAGGGGGAAAATGTTGTGTTATTTTGTTTTAGTTGTAACTTGAAAGAAATTATAGAGCGTCTGGATGTGACAATTTTGTTTAGTTCAATTAATTAACCGGGGGGGGGTTATTAATAATTTGAGACACAGGATTGCGTAAATTTCATGTTATAGTTTTGGTTCAATTTCTTAGAAGTGTTCTGTTTTTATTTTATTCTTAGAATTTTTTTCGATGTAAATTTCTTTTTAAATTTTATTTGCCGTTAACGAGGTATAGCGCGAAGTAGAGATAAGGTTCTTCGCAGAATTGCCGGGCGTACGTGCCGTTTAGCAAGAAGTTGAAAAATCGACGCTTCGCGTGATTGGCGGACGGGATGTTGAAGAAAGGAGAAGGGTTTTTGGCTTAAATAGAAAATTTTTGGAAGAGAGCGGGGCTTTTTGGTCGTTACAAAGCCAACCGGCGCTTCTTCGGTTACGTTATTTTTGAATTTTGTGGAAGTTTTTCTGCGTAGTTGGATCCAGGTTTAATTAGAATTTTGTGTCTGCCGTTTTAAGAAGAATTATTGAGAAGTTTAAGAAGTTTGTCGTCGTCCTGTTTTTTTTTTATTTTGCGGAAACACGGAAGTTTTGAATTTGTGGGTACCCGAAGAGAGAAGACGTCGGTGTTTGAGTGTTTGGTTTGCGTGTTTGTGTACGGTTACCTCTTTTTATCGGAATACGTTATTCGGACTAATTTTAAAAGTAAGTAGTAGTTAGTGGTTTGTTTTGTCTTGTTTTTTTTGTAATGTTTGAGTAATTTGTTTTTTTTTGTGTGTGTCATTTATCTGTTTAAAAATTGTAACAATTTGTAAAACAGAAATTTACGCAATTTTTTGTTTGAAATTAAACCAGTCATTGCAATCCAGGTTTTGTTTATTAGAGTCAAGGAGAGGTAATTGTCGGCGTCTCTTACTTTGTTTCAAGTTGATTAAATCTGGGGGTAAAGTTTCATATTAGAATTTAAGGATTTGGTTAAGCCACCTATTTATGTCATTGTTGGAATGCTGTAGGGTGGCAGAATCCATCTGGACCTTGAGATGCGGATAAAAATTTTGTTTTCATTTTAATTACAACTGAGCTAGCTAGAGGTAAATCGTGGGATTCCCAGAAGTGAAGGTTAGGTCTCACAACAGTATAATATAACTAAGTAAGTTTTAAATATTTTCCATATTTTTTTACACATTTCTCAATTTTTATCTCATTTTCAAAATCTCTACACATATTTCCAAAACACTAATGACACTTTCGAACGAGCTTTAGAACATTTACTACATTTCGAATCTAACCCCATACATAATGGAATAAACCGTGTATAAACTATAATAAAGTATTAATATGCACAAATGAGCCTTATTAGCATTGCACTCTCTTAACGTTATATCAAACGTAACCTGAAGCGTCAAACTTAGATTTGAGCACGCACGAACTGATCTACTGCGAATGGGCTGATCCGAATGTTGCTCACAAACGTAACCGGCTTGGTTACTTGCTTTTTTATGTCCATGAACCTAGCAGAGCAAGGTCAGCAGAACACAATCAAACATATTGCATAATTAGGTGCTAATTAAGTGCCCTATTCCCGAATTAAATGCTCCTTTTTTTTTTAATTATTACATGTTTTGCCAGGTTCATATGAACTCAGCAGAACACTACCTCAAAAAACCAAGAAAATGAAAAATGAATTAACTGTAATTAGGTGCTAATTAAGTGCCCGACCCCCGAATTAAATGCTCCTTTTCTTTTAGATTGATACATGTTCTGCCAGGTTCGTAATTTGAAAAAAAGGAGCATTTAATTCGGGAATAGGACACTTAATTAGCACCTAATTATAGTTAGTTCACTTTTCATTTTCTTGGGTTTTATGAACCTGGCAGAACATGTAATAATTTGAAAAAAAGAGCATTCAATTCGTGAATATGGCACTTAATTAGCACCTAATTATGGAATATGTTTGATTGTGTTCTTCTGACCTTGCTCTGCTAGGTTAATGGACATTGCTTTTTCCCAGCGAAATGATCTCATACGATTTTTAACCTTTTTTGAACTTCCTAGATGTCAAAGTTTTCAATGTTTGAATTGAGTACTAACTCTTGCCATATCATTTTCTGTTTGTTTTTGAATAGTAACCAGAATGTTTTACGTGCCATAAAACAAAAAGCTTTTGATACTGCTTTGATACTGCAGCAAAATAAGTACCAAATCATTGGTTCACTCCATGTCGAAACAGTAAAAAGCACAACAATGCTCGCTACGCACACAATTGTTGTCTTTTCGCCGTTCAAACTGAGCATTCGCAAACCATTCCCCGAGACCGACAACAAGAGAATAATCGCGTTCGCGGGTGCTTGCGCACAACGACGCACAGGTTGAGCGTGCGCGACTGCGCGTACACCCGTTTACTTCATTACTTGAGCAGAAGGATGAGTTCATGCGTGCTTTCGCACCTTTACATTCATGATTTTCTGTGAAAACAAGTGCATATCGAGTGTCGACTATTAAAAGGGAACTACCTATCGGTAATGAAATTAAACATCGGTAATTCCCCGATGAAATACCAATTGATGAAGCAATTACGTAAAACAAACAGTTGAAATTATCTCTGCAGATAACATTCTAGAGGATATTTGTAGAGTTTTATTGGATTACTCTTGAAGAAATTGTAAATTATAAAGGAGTGTTTAGTAACAGGTACAGTAAATACAGTACTGCAAGTGTGTCGCTTCCACCTTCCACTGTAAAGTACAAACAGGGAAAATATTGACAAAAATTCTATATCTACGACCTAGTTTTCAAACACAGGATAAACTAAGCTGAATTTGGCGTTAATGTAATAATCTCTAAACGCTTTCTGTGTAGAAACAAGAGTTATTGGAAAACTAAAAGATGATTAAATCTCAAACAAAGCGAAATGAGTAGGTAGTAGGTACTTACATTATTAGCTACACGTACGTACGGTTTACATTCCAACGAACTTTACTTTTCATTGAATGTGGAATCGAACCGCATCAATGCGTGATTTAAATTTTCCAGATAGAGAAATCGCCACTGCCGCATAATCACGCTTTTTATGTGAAGAAGCTTTGAACGTGGGAATACCGGATACACAATGTATGTGTCCTGTTAACTTTTGCATGGAAGCACGATTGAAGAAATGGATCTGTACAGGTACACAGATGTTAGGAAGTATCAACTTCTAAAACGCCCGCATAGGGTGGAATATTTTCTATACTACCTATCCCTAAAGGACGAAAGTTTCTGTTCCAAGTTTTAAACACACCAACATACGATCAAAAATAGGCACAAAACATATTTACAAATACGACATGATCCCAAGGCTGAATGTAATGAAGAGCTTGTCCTTTTTTTTGCTATAAAATATAACATGAAAATAATAAGCACGTTCTTTCAATATAAAGACAGTGTAAAAGATGTAGGAAGAAGTGCGAATTTATAATCGCAAAAAATGTCAAGAGTGGTCGGAAATAATTCAAAGCAATGTTATAAATAGGAAAAAGTATGATGCGGAAAGAATGCAAAATCAAGAAATAAGCCAAAGATTTGAAGTAATAATAGAACCGAATGTAAAAACGACCGTGGCAAAAACGTTACATATACAAAATTAGAAGCACCTACCCTCGCACCTACCGTTAAAATTTCGCTATATCTCAAAAAGTAAGATGAATCAGCCTGTATAGGTCAACTGTGCAAAGTTTAAAACCGAATCGGCTCAAGCCGAGGCCCAAGCGCTTCAGTTTGACAGTTATATCGTGTTCACGCACCGACAGACAGACGGATACCATCGCCTTCCATCGCTTTGCTTTGGCGTTTAATAAATGTTCAAAATGACCTGTACAGGCATCTAAGCTGTAACTCAGACAGACAGACATCAAGAGCGCAAAAGTAAATTTTTTGAAAGTGCAAGTGCACTAAAAAACTAAACGTAACTTACGTCTGTGATCTCAAAACCTCAAATCAATGGATGGAATTTAGTAGGGTTTTATTAATTGTCAAAAATCCGCTAAAACAGGTAGCCTTTTGCGAGGCTTCCAAGCAAAGATTTCAAACCCTCTGATGGACGATATACGATATTGTATTTTTCATAATAATGCAAATCAAAGTGATCCTTTTGACATTTTCAGTTTTATGTTCCGTTACGTAATTTCTCAGAATTTAACAGTTAAAAATGTTTTGTCTCGGTTTTAGTGCCATAAATACCTTACGAAGGAAGTAAAATCAACCAAACATCTGTTGCCTGGTTTTTGCGTACCGTACAACAATATCACTTCCAGTTAACATACAAAACAACTACCTATTGTTTCACATTCATAGTAGAACTTTCTAAAGTGACCAAAATATGCAGAGAAATACAGTCAAGGTTAAATTGAAAGTAAATTACTGAATTTGGATTTCATAAACGTATAAAAAGTCTTTCGTGACGAGATTTAATATTTTACGGTAAACCGCGGTAACCGCATTAGCTTGCTCATTATAAAATATTCACATTTTTCGCCGAAGTCAAGTAAGAATCGTTAAACTTAAATTTCAGTGTGCGCACTTAAAATTTTCGACCAACCGTGATGATGTTTGGAACAAAAATTGGCAATTGTAAACAACCGAATCCGGCTCTATGCCCCGCACATTATGTTTAAAACAAACGTTTTAACACAATTAACTTGCACAAGATGCTCTGCGAGCATACTAGAGACATTTCGAAAAAAAACGAAGATCAATCACTCGGTCCTACCACCTTTCAAAACCGATGGCCAATGCAGGAGGAGTACAACAAAACTTAGTTCAGTGCGAGATTCGGTTGTACTATACGTGACGCGATAACCAACTTTACGAAGGGGATGGTGTAAACGCGAACAACTACTTAAATCGCAGGAGAAATATCCGATGGGTGCGCAAGTTATTCGAACCTCTCTTCATTAAGCTACCTGGTAATGCATATTAATACATGGTCCCCAATTTAACGTGCAGAAAAATAAATGTACTAATAATAGATAATTAAAATCTACTTCCGATGCCGCAAAAATGCGGTTTTGGATATTCTTTTGCCATAAAAGTGAAAACAAATAACCGCAAACTAATTATCGCATTTGTTCCAAACAAATAGGAAAAAATTGTCAAAATCCTCGTGTGTATGGGAGATCAGTATTCTATTAGCCACCATCAATAAGATCTTATCCAAGGCTACCACATTCCCTTTATCGGTACCCTCTTCCGACGTCCCATTCACCTGCAATTAGCGTTTGAAGTTTTGACTCCGCCATCAGTAAGATCTTGTCGGGGGCTACCACATTCCCTTCCGACATGCCGTTCATCCATAATTCGCGTTTAAAGTTTTGACTCCACCATCACTAAAATCTTGTCGGGAACTACCACATTCCCTTTGTGAGTATCCACTTCCGACGTCCAGCTCACTCGCAATTTGCATTTTGGTGGATTTCGTTAAAAAACCCTCTACAAAATAGTACTCAATTTTTGGGGCACTTCCTTGGGCACTTCTCATATCTCGAGCTTCTATTGGCGACAGGAGAAAGAGAGATCACGATTCGAACTCCAAAAAACTTTTGGGCGCCCAAAGTCGACTACCCATCGAAGACGTGTGCCTTGCAAAAGGTGGTTAATTTTGCCCCTAGGAAAAAAAACAAAATTCCTTCGCGCAGGATTGTGCGAGTTTACAAGATCTTTCCGACGACACCAAAACAATCGGACCAAAACTGTAAAAGAAGATAGTAGTCTAAGAGCCAGTGAAAAGCAGACCCAACATATTTCAGTAAACCCTCAATTTTGTCCAAAAACTCTCTTATACTTACTGTTCATGAGCGGGGGACTAGCTTAGCCAGATCGAGGTAGGTTGAGTGGCGCTCGGGTGAAACAGCCAAAAAAATTACACCATATTCGAAAGTATTTCAGTAAAGCTGCCATTGACATATTTTTAATTATATCATTTCTTTTATTGGAAAATCATGATGGCAGATAGTTATGGCGGTTGTGACGTCACGGCAGACGCTACTCAAAATTGAAAAAAAATTAATTTTAAAAATATTTCAGTAAATCTGAAATTTAAATATGTTATTCTTAACAGTATTTGTAGCTTACATTTATCATGGCAGACATTTTCATCGGTTATAACAATCTGGCAGACAGATAAAGTACCGCTCGAGCATATACGTATACATGTGTACAGTAAGTAGGTAATTACTTTTCTGTCAGTTTAATCAGCATGTTCTTGAATTTACTATTACCTACTATTATTAAGGATCCTCAGATCTAGCCTCATATCCTTTATAGTTTTGTATTGTCGTCCGTCCGTCCGTCCGCGCTATAACTCTTTTTTAAAGTGGCAGATCGTGTTGAAATTTGGTAGGTATACGGGTACTTTGGACATTAAGGACGGACGCTACTGATTTTCAGGAAAGTGGCTCAACAGGAACAAAAGTTAATTTTTTTCTTAACATTCAATAATACAAAACTAATGTACTCAATAATTTGTTATGGAATCATAGCTTGGGGCCACTCCACTGCAATGAAAAGAATATTTGCGATGCAAAGAAGGTGTGTCCGAAGTGTAGCTAGTGCTGGATACAGAGAAGACTGTCGTTACATTTTTCAATCTTTCAAAATTCTTACAGCGCCTTCTCAGTACGTACTAGAATGTTTGGTATATGTGCATAAAAATAAATTAAATTATGTAGCTCATTCAGACATCCACAGGTACAACACTCGTAACAGCAATAATCTTGTATGCGCGAAACTTAGACTTAAAAAATCGCAAGCTGCCATAACTACTGGGGGCCGGTGTTTTATAACAGGTTGCCTGATCACATTCGATCAGTAAATACAAAGACTTTCAAAACAAAATAAAGGCTTTTTTTAACTGAAAACCCCTTATACAATATTAAAGATTTTCTTAACATTGACGTTAAATTATAAATTTGAATATTTCTTGAAGTTTACGTTTTATGTTTTATGTTATAGCAAGTCTCTGTGTTTTATATTTATATGTATTGTTCTGCTTTTATGACGCGTGTAAACATTACTTTTAATGTACTAGCACAATGAATATATTATTATTATTATTATTCTTTTCGCTTTTAAAAAAATATATATTGTTCGATATATCCTGATGATGCTGATGAGACTTAAATTTACTGTAAGTCCCATTAGCATCATCGATCTGCCACTTTAAAAAAGAGTTATAGCGCGGACGGACGGACGGACGACAATACAAAACTATAAAGGATATGAGGCTAGATCTGAGGATCCTTAATAATAGTAGGTAATAGTAAATTCAAGAACATGCTGATTAAACTGACAAAAAAGTAAGTAACTTACTGTACACAGGTATACGTATGCTCGAGCGGTACTTTATCTGTCTGCCAGATTGTTATAACCGAGGTTATAACCGATGAAAATGTCTGCCATGATAAATGTAAGCTACAAATACTGTTAAGAATAACATATTTAAATTTCAGATTTACTGAAATATTTTTAAAATTAATTTTTTTTCAATTTTGAGAAGCGTCTGCCGTGACGTCATAACCGCCATAACTATCTGTCATCGTGATTTTCCAATAAAAGAAATGATATAATTTAAAATATGTCAATGGCAGCAACTTACCTCGATCTGGCTAAGCTAGTCCCCCACTTATGAACAGTAAGTCGGGGCCGGCTGGCGAAAGTGAAATTAATGGCCGTTTGCACCGACAAATTTAACCGGAGCTTAGCTTAAGCGTAGCTTAAAATCCATCGTCTCAATAATCGTTGCTATGGATTTTAAGCTACGCTTAATGATTTGGTGTTTCGTTCTGTAGTACTAATATGAGGAAAAATGTCACTTTCACGTACTTGGATGTCGTTCCTAACGAGTATCTAGCAATACAAAAGGTGACCAGAACACATCCGATTGACTTAGTTTACATTTTGCTCGATATAGCTGTCACCTCCATCAGCGATCTGAAATAAACGATTGCGCGATAGAAGAATCAGTATTTATTGCAAAACCATTTCATGGTAGGAATAATGCATACTGTAGGTAGGCATTAAATTCATTCGCCTACTATCTAGATAAGACGCAAAACAAGCATTACTCCTTATCAAATAATGTCACTATTCTATGATTTACACGGCATGACTTTCATTTCTGTATGAGAAAAAAATAAAAAGTTATAATTTCCCCCATTGTGAAGATCTCGGAAAAAATTATCAAAGTCCTCGTTTGAGATCGAAGGGACTTCAGCGCATTTTTGTGTGGCAGATCAGTATTCTATTAGTCACTTTCGATTCAACCATCAATAACAGATCTTGTCGAAGGCTACTACATTCACTAACCGCTTCCCACTTTCCTCGTGCACCCGCAATTCGCTTTTAAAGATTTGACTGACACCATCACCATCAGGAAGATCGTGTCGGGGGCTACCACATTTCCTTTGACGGTACCCCCTTCCGACGTCCCGTTCACCCGCAATTCGCGATTGAAGATTTGACTCCACCATCAGTGAGATCGTGTCGCGGGCTACCACATTCCCTTTTACGGTACCCATTTCCGACGTCCCGTTCACCCGCAATTCGCGTTTGAAGATTTGACTCCACCATCAGGAAGATCGTGTCGGGGGCTACCACATTCCCGTTGACGGTACCCCCTTCCGACGTCCCGTTCACTTGCAATTCGCGTTTGAAGATTTGACTCCACCATCAGTGAGATCGTGTCGCGGGCTACCACATTCTCTTTTACGGTACCCACTTCCGACGTCCCGTTCCCTCGCAATTCACTTCTATTGGCGACACGAGAAAGAGAGACAGCGATTCGAGATTCACGAAACTTTAAACCGCGTGAGTTCGCAACGGAAGGTAAAAGGCGCCTGACTACTTCTCGAAGACGCGCGCGCGCGCCTCGCAAAAGGTCGTTAATTTCGCCCCTATGACAAAAAAACAAAATTCCGCCACGCAGGAGTTGTGCGCGTTTACAACATCTTTCCGAAAAATTTAGGTATAGTAAAATCCCAGCGAGTGCGAGCGTGTGAGAGATAAGCACGCGAGAGCATAACCAACAGAGATAGCGATAGGATACTGACTACTGTGATCTTTCAAACCATTTGATTCTAAACTTCTGATTCACATAGTTCCATCCACTTCAATCAAACGGATTGCAGAAACTCAGACATTTTTCGGTGGCATTCGCCCAAATTGCGATGAACTAAACCATGAGGACCATACACAAGTCATACATCCGGTAAATGCGTGGGAACCCGGTAACGCGTTACACACATCAACACCCAAATTCACGAACATCTCTCGAAGATTTATGAATTTCTGCGTGTTATTGGAAACGAGACCTACTTCCATCTAATACCTTGATTGTAGCGTCAATTTTACATTTCCCAAAGCAATAACAGCAATATCCATATCGGAAGCGCTAATAATGACTTTGCTACTTGTTGGTAGTTTACCAAGATGGTAAATTATTCGAGAATCTGCCTCTTAGTGACTGCAGCACAATTCAGTTTTTACCACATCATCTTCCCTTGTCACAAATTTATAGCACTTATCTTCATATGTGGCAAACACAACTTTCCTTCCAAGTAAAGCGCAACAGGTCTTTTTTGCCTATGAACGGTATAAGTAATGTATAAGAGAGGCTTTGAGCTATCATTGCGAAGTGGTTTTATGAAATTTGCAGGCTGCTTCTGAGTGGAAACAGAAATTGAGTAGGATTGTAATCTTTCCTTAT
This sequence comes from Photinus pyralis, assembly GCF_008802855.1. Classification (NCBI taxonomy): domain Eukaryota; kingdom Metazoa; phylum Arthropoda; class Insecta; order Coleoptera; family Lampyridae; genus Photinus; species Photinus pyralis. The sequence goes on from NW_022170596.1 coordinate 6,758,330, forward strand.
TTTGATCCCAACGATCATGTTCTGCGTGCTTCATGGAAGGGGTAACTATCTGTCAAAAGTAAGATGTACTTCTCTCGCTGCCACAGCACAAATCTTGCCGAGGATGTGTTCAGAAAATCGCTCAAAGGTTTACCGGAGATCTTTTAAAAGATGCAAAAAAAATAATCCATCGATTAAAACAACATCTACAACTGGCGATGGACTAGGAGCACTTGAAATCATACTTCCGAAAAAGTTTCAGCGAAACAAACGTCGATTTTAATCATCGATCCATCAATGTTGCATAGAGACAACGGAACTGGAGTCAGAGGATAGTTTAGAACGAGCTGAAGATCTATCTTCTTTTCTCTTCAAGTTTTCTGTTTCTCAGTCTGAGAACTGGAATTCAAGAAATACCGACAATCGAGCTGAAGATCTATCTTCTTTTCTCTTCAAGTTTTCTGTTTCTCAGTCTGAGAAGAATTCAAGAAATACCGACAATCTTATCGCGAAATAAACAATTTATTATTTCCCTAATTTAATTCGTTTGGTAACTCCAAGCGGTGCGTAAATCTATAGCTATCTCTGTTCGGTGTGCTCTCGCGCGCTTATCTCTCACACGCTCGCACTCGCTGGGATTTGCTATACCTAAATTTTTTAACTTCTAAGACGTCTTCCACTATTAAAGCACACTTAATATCGTCTGCCAGGATATATTTTAAAGTAGTGACCAAAAAAGGAATTTTTTATGAATAATTTTTATACGGTCCTCATGGTTTAGTTCAGGGGTGTTTTTCCCTACATTGGAGGGCGTCTTTCGTTACCAACGCTGCACTTGATATCCTCTGCCATAGCATATTTGAAAACTATGGAAAAAATGGGATTTCTTGATACAAATCTTTTCCGTGACCGTAATAGTTTGGTAATTTAGTTGATCACCTAAAGAAGTCACCTATTCAGCGCCGCCCCAAGTTAATGCTGCCACTTACGACTGGCAGACTAGTGATTTTATTATTAGTTTTCAACGTACTTTCAGCCTGTATTGTCGAATTTTTTGTCGCTTATGGTTTAGTTATTATGTATACTGCCTCCCGGTCTAAATAGTTTGGCATTCAGTAACTTTTTTGAAATACAGTTTTTTTAATGAAATTTCCACTTTTATTAAAAACAAATTCTCAACTCTATTCGCAGCAAATCCTGCTGCATCCACTAATTTGTGGTATTTTTCTTTTTTGTTCCATATTTAGTTTTAGACTAATATTAGATTTTGAGATAGGCGAGAAAACGGATTTTAATAAAAAATGAAAGTCTTACATAGCGGTACTCTAATCGCAAATTCCACATGATTTTCTCTCCTTTCTAGAACGAAGGGCGAAATGGCTGTGTGCATATGACATAAAAGCTCAAGTTTTAAGAATCCTTCTTGAAAAGTCTTTCCTACCCATTGTCGGGTTTTGTCTATCAAAAACCTGCGTATTGGAAATTAAAAATTAGGATATAAAATTCGTGGTTTGTCGTGAAATTATTCAAGATTTTATGAAAAGGTAATGTGTAATACAGTCCTGCAAAGTATCACTTGGGGTTTATAGAAATTAATAAATCGAAGGTCCTTAACCGCCTTTACCTTCTTTTTCTCATTTAAATTCTTCCCCTCTTATAGCTTTCGTTAAAAAAGAAATTCTCCCATGATCGGAATAAAGGCGAACTGTCTTAATTCGTGAAGGGTTCCTGCATATTCCTAAAGGTTAGGCCTACACGAACGTATAAGGTTACATAGGGGCCTTCCTTATACGCAATTAAAATCGAGGTTCGTTATATCCACAATGAAATGAGGGCACGATATTTAAATTTAAATTAGAAAATTATTGGGGCTCGAGTTACCGATTCTTTTTTGTTCGCCGGAATGCGCTTTGATGTGGGTGATTTTGAATGTTCCCATTAACGGGAGATGGCGAAATTAAATTAAGGCAATTATTGTCTCCGAAGGAAGAGTAATTGCCGTAATTAATTGTTTACGTTCATAGAATTTTAAGTTGCGATCTTCTCGAGGTGGACCGAAAAAAAAACACATTGCGTTCGGCGAAGTGACGGTACATCCATGTTTGACAAAGCGTGTACTTAACGGCGGTTCCAGTTTAATCCGTAAAGTGGATTCAAATCCGACAAATAATTCCTCTGCGAATGCACCTAATGCCCCTGGGCTTCTTGCATGTGCTATTTTAGGTTTAGAAACGCGACCGAAGGAAAAAGGCGAGTGACGTTGAAAGGGAAAGAAGTAATCGAGAAAGTGTTGACGTGTGTATACTTTTAACTTCGTTTCACCTTCAAGAAAGATGCTAAAACGTTTCTATTTTATTTGCAGCTTCGAACATGTTACTTTAATACTGTTTATTTCTTCTTGAAATAACTTCGCCCGAGTGGCTTATTGCGTAACGGGAAGCAGAATGTGAATTTCATTTTCGTATCCTTACAGGTGTATTTGCATACAGGATACGCGCGTTTTCTTTTCCGAAACGAAACGACGTACACTATTGAATTTAATTACGGACTAAAAATTTCCATTAACTTCGTCCTAATAATACTAATCGTAAAATTATTTAACTTTTGGGTCAAAACCGTTTGCGAAGTTCTGCAAACCTAACATTGCATTGTTGTAACGCCGTAGTTTGGCAAGTAACTGTAAATCAGGGTTGTATTAACTGAAAAGAAATTTTGCCGTCAAAGTACTCGTGCCTATATAACGGTGAGTTAAGTTGGCGGTGGGTTAAAAACACTCGCCGAATAAACGGTCAGCTGGCTCACGGATGTTACAATTAACAAAAGAAACATGAAAAACTTTAGAGCGACGGTTCGTGCTGGGTATATAATTTCGACTTCATTGGAACTTACCTAAATTTGAGCGCCACCCGACTTTTCACTTATCGACTCTCCCTGTATGAAATTGGGCAGCTACAAGGGAAAGCTATCATCCAAATTTCCAAACGTTGACTTTGTACACAAGGGCTCCAGGTTTAACATTATTTTTGAACTAATGTTAGAACGCATTCTCTCAGGTGGGGTGTCAAAACAAACATTTCTCTAATCTCTAATAAGCTGTACCCTATCTAGCTGTCAGATTGAAAGTGACATTGCATGAGGGAGTATTCATTAAAGCCCTACTGCAATAAATTGATTGCAAATTACCTTGCTTTTTTGTTAAAGTGAAATTGCAACCAGAAAACCGTATCATAAAAATACAATAATAAACTTAATTATGCCGCCGGCGACTAGCACCGGAAAATATCAAAGACGTTTAAGGATGCATTTTCTTGATTAGATTGCTTTTCTATGGAAGGGTCTCAATACTAAAGTTCTACCTAGCAAAGGTTTGAATAGTTAATTGAGACGTCAATAATTGACACATCAAATACAACCTAAATTCATTTTACGGTGACAAATTAACGCATAAATGCCTCTGAATTTGGTTACCTTATTATGAAAGGTAGGGCAGTGACTTCGTGGATGCATTCTTAAGCCATAGGCTCTTAGACATGGGCGTTTTTAATGACTAATGTTGAAATGCAGGTTTCGGTTGTTAATTCTCCTGGTTCAAGGAAATCCTTCTAGTACACCTTTTCACTGATTTGTCCTCACTGTAGCGGCACAAAATGAACATGAAATTTATTTAAAGTTACGAACAGTTTTCTTTATCGCAATTTTGCTTTACACTTTCTTTCTACTTAGTGGCACTGCGTAGAGCGCGCTAAAACGGTAACGGAATTTGTTGAATAGCACTTTGTTTTAAAATACTGACGGTGTCTTTATCTAACTGACACGATTACGAATTGTTTAACTTCTACATGAGAATGTAGAACGTAAATTTCACTAAGGATAGCGAAAATTAAAACGCACTTTTTCTATTATAAGTCCAATTCTTGTCTTAGGGCAAGAATTTTACGCTAATTTTTTGGAAGCCGATTTATTTAAGAAAAACTACCTCATTCCAAGGCTGATCTTCCATGATTGCGTTCTGTTGATGACCGAAAATCTACCTAGAGACGAGGTTCTATTCAATGGACAACCCACAAATTTCTGCAGTCTAATAGGTGAATGGAAGCAATGATACCTATTGTGCCTGCATTGTAATCGATTTGTCAAGAACTTCGATTACTTGCATAGTGAAATAACCGTTGTATTACATAAATTGAGAAAATATAAAAGACTATCGTGTCAAAAGGTTGCTTTGGCCTCCATTATCCAGGATACATTGTTTCAACACTTTTCAAACAAGCGGCGCGTCGTTTCCTTATTCCTATATTTGTATTGTCATTATTTTGTGCTTAGTGGTAATGACCACGATGACCAAGTATCTTAGAATTCACTTCCAGGTCTAAACCACGTTCGAATTTGCATAAGGTAAAAAAAAATGTGTCATGCTAATGGAGCACGAGCATATAATGAAAACGTCAAACACAAAACACAATACGCCATCATGATGTATCGGAAATTAAACGTGTAATAAAATAAAAAGAAAATGTACTACAACCGTGAAAACAATAAGTGTAGGTGTATTGTTGATTTAATGTTATTGAAACGTAAACAAAAAAGTAACACAAACGCTATAACATAATGATATTCACTAGCATCTCTAATGCATTAATAAATTCCTGTAGTTGGAAATTAACGATGTACAATATTTTGTGAACAAATTTATTGATTGGGATTCGCTTAAGACAATTGTATTATGTAAATGAGTATTATAGGTGCGCTAGCCTTTATCAAGGTTCTATTTAGTAGCTTTCTTGCGAATAGTCCTGTCGGCTTCTATGTGAAGTATGTGAAGAATTGGTGGAGAAATAGCGGATTTATTATCGCACGTGTGCTTTATGACACCTGAATAATTTATTTTCAAAACTGGAAAAAAATTGCTTTTACGTATCGGAAATTGCCGAAGAATTCTTGTGTAGGAGATTTAAGATTGATCTGACTGATTTCAAAGGTGCCAAAAAATGTGTTCAAGGAAGAGTTGGTAGGCGCAGTACCAGTGATATTATCAAAGGTGATGATGCATTACAAGTCAAGTTCATTTCTAAATAGAATAAATTGTGTTGATTTGGGAAAATTATTGTGGGTGTGCTTACTTTCTGCAAATTATAGCTCTAAAATTTCATTTCGGCACATTCTTGGTTTTAATCGGACTTACACAGCAAATCAAAATAGAAGCTCAACAACTAAACGCCTATATTTTTTAAAATTGTGCTGGAACTATTATTTTGAAAGCACTCATGATCGCCTTTTTTTCCTAAGAACGAACAGATAATGCGATGATCGCATATCACGCTGATGTGATACTGAGCTAAGCACCCGAATTGTGTAGCATTCCCTTTGAATTGAATCTTGACTCTGTATCTTCCATTAGCCACTGTTGGTGGATAGTTGGTTTTCTTCTGCCATTGTGGATACGATGCCAAATATTCAACTGCCTTAGTTTGTACCATGTTTTGTTTGCCCGGATAACACCCAACCAAATTTGGTTTATTAACCCAACAATTCGTCCTCTTTTAGGACCCCTTGTAGTACTTCCTGTTGTTCCTCTTGGGTTTGGATGTTTTCTTTTGATACTGTGGTGTGTCATGTCCTTGTGCTACCTTGTGATGCCTGTTCTGTTGTCGTTATGGTGGGTGGCAGTGGTTGTAGATTGCCCACTTTCATTTTCCTCGTTCTTTTGTGAGCCGTAACATAGTGCACTTCGTTTGAACAAACAGCTGAGGCGTTAGTTAGAATGCAAGGAATTTTAATAATTGCCATCGGTAATATTTATCAATCTCTGGCGATTGGATTTATAATTTGGGAATTCCGGAAATATTGTTAGGACGGATTCACCTAAAATTGTTTTAGTTTTTAATGTTAGTCTTAATTGTACCAGTTTAAATACCGGATATGTTACGAATAGTTACGCTATATACGATTTCTGGTGCGTCATACGAATTTGGGTAACCTTGGATTAAGCTCACCATTTGTCTGCGATGACCAACGCCCTTGACATATCCTCCATCTACTGATAACGAGTGGCCATTTGTTGTGAAATGGGTCCTCAAGGAAGAGACAACTTCCGTAACTTTTTAGCGTATTAGTTAATAACTATTTGGCCCCTTCATGGTTAAATGCTATCACATTCTTGTAATTTTTTATCATTAGTACCTATTTAATAGCTTTGCCATCTCGGTTAAGTTATGATCAAGTTTGACACGTGAACTACCACTTCCTTCTGGAGAGATTTGACACCTATTGCTACATTCTGCGTGCCACGATTTAAAACCACGTGCTCATATTCAAAATTGAAGTTTCATATTGAATTTTCGTTTCGTTTATGGTTGCATCGAGAGATTCTTAATGTAAAATTCGATTCCGATGAGCAATTCTTAGAAAAACATCCTTTTGAGAAATTTATTGTACAACTCGCTAACAAATTACGAAAACCAATACTTGAAATTGCCTCTTAACAATACGTCATTTTCCCTTTCAGAAGAGATCCTTAACTACTTTAAGTCAAGCTGTAATGGTTACCGGAACACAACGGTTCGTTGCTCTTTTCACGTACGTACCTTGATCATTTTCGGAACAATAGTGGACTTGTACTTTTTACAAAAGAGCGCAGGTGATGCAAGGGACAATACGGTTCTGTGTGTTCCTCTACTTTAAGTATGTACAAAGTTTCTTTATTATGTAAGCTCGCATCCAGAATGCCTTTAAGCCTCGTGCCCGAATAATAAATAATCAGCGGTATTCATTCACGAGCTCGTAGTAATCATAAAATATTAAAAAGTACGAACAAAAGGAGGGGATGCTTCTTCCGCTTCGTAAGTTCTTGTCGCGTGAGATGACCACATCTAGTGATCTCAATACCGGATTCTCTATATCTAACGACGCGAACGTAATTGTTATATTCCCCAGGCTTATCCACCCCTTGGATGCTCATCCAACGCAAGCCAAAGCATTGACGAATGATTTTACGGCGAAAAATCACTTGCGCGACCAACCTTCGTTGACAAGCAAACTGATTGCGGTATTTCAATACGTATTTACAGGAATTCACAATGCGTAATGACAAGATAAGTATCTGATTGCCAAGTCTGCGCCAAATATGCCTTTAATTATGATGAAGGGAGTTCATTAGAGAAATTGTTTTCGTAAAAAGGATGTAATTTTGAGCGCTATCAAATTTTTTTAACGTCGAACATGCCAGACTCGATAATCACTGTAATAGTGGCAGCATAATTAAAAGCTTTCTCTTTTGAGATTTTTTCCATAATTCCGGCTTATCAGATTGGAAAAGTTTAATTAAATTTAAGAGAGCAACCAAATTGGTTCTAATGAACGTTGTACATTTACAGGGTGACTCTTTAGAAGCTAAGCGTAGGGATCCCGAGTGGAAACTGAGATTGAACAGGATATGTACGACTATATAGATATATTGCAAATGCAATTTTTCTGGATGTTAAGTATCAACGTGCAACCGAATTTCTCCCATCATGAATTATAATTTTTGAGTTGTTTGAGTAATTGACTTAGGACCAATTGCAAATTTTGACTTTCTGGTTGTCATGATCTTCAGTGTCGAATAATTGAATTTTCCTATAATTTTCCATTTCACTTAATCGAAGTAAAAGTATAGAAAAATTGATTCCCAATGACATAGTTTGTTCAGCAGCCTCATCTGACTTCGAATATTAATACTGTAGCTAGTGTGGAACTAAAAAATGAAAGCATTGCACGTAATGTGAAATATAAATTCCATCTTCGCCTAAGGTGTGTACTCAGGCAGGTGCACAGCTTAGAATTTAAAAAACCGCTAGTAATTCATACATTCTCTAGTCTTTTAAACATTCAGAAAAAAATTTCAAGCCTCCAATGTCGGTTTTTCGATTTGTTACTATATTCAACACGAACATTTCGGACATTCCAGCACATCCCACCGCGTGTAAAAGATCGTACACATACTCTTAGGCAACAACTATGTTTTAATTACGAATTCCCGCAGAGACGCATTTATTTATTATACGCGACCGCCGCGATTGGTGTTAAAAGTAAAATCATAGTTGTCCGAATATTTGTTAATTTGCTATAATCGCATTTGAGTTCCACGACGCTGTGGGTAGTTGTGTAAGATTTGTATTGCAGGGGTATAAGATCGTCTAACCCTTATAACTTAATGACTTGAATACAAATACTTTTAAACAATGCTAGGATTCCATCATTTCGTTTCACCGGACGACTTTTCATGGTAATCTGGTCGTAATAACGGTTGTGCGATACTCCTACGAATTTAGTACTGATACGAAAACCCTCACTGTAAGTTTCACGCCACTTTTCTACTCAATTGATACAATGATAACACACACTGGCTTAATTAACACAATTTCTAATTTTCAATGCGATGGCTGTTTAAACGGGTAACATCTGCACTTTTATTACACAAAAGAACGACGGAAAAAATTCCGCAAGTTGCTTACGCACATTTTGTAAATCACGTGCAGGTGTTTGTGCTTGTGTCGCGCCATTTTTTGTGCAGAGCCAAAACGGAACCCACGTTTGTCCAGACAGAATCGGCTAGGAACGGATTTTTGCCGATGAATTAATGCTATACATTAACAAAACAGAACGCGACGCGCGTCCCTACTTACGCCGAAATTAATGGGAAAAATAATCGTACATCTCTTCGTTATCTCTTCTAACGGTGTAAATAACACGTGTATTAATTAAATAAGATCCGATAGCATTTCTTATCGCAAAACGACCAGATGATTCTTACGTTCTAACGCACAATTGTTACATCTTATAATTTAAATAAACACATTCAACTGTGAGCAGACAGCGACTAGTCAGGGGTTCCCAACCGGTGGTACGCGTACCACCGGTGGTACGCGAGAACGTTATAAGTGGTACGCGTTGCGTGGGTAAAGCAAGCGATTACGTGTAAGAACCTCTGTATGCGTGTCAGCCGTAATAAAAATTTAAGATGGTGGTACGCCAAAATCTTTAAACATTTTCATGTGGTACGCAGTTGCTAAAAGGTTGGGAACCCCTGGACTAGATGATTTAGTCCTAGATTTAGTCCTTGGCGTAGGCGCAGATCTCAAGGTTAAAGTGTGCCTATATCGGTGTTATTTACCTACTAACACTTTGTTTTTTGGTTGTACAGTTTTGTGCTTTATCATTGTAAACACTTTTAATTATTTCTTGTAAATGCAGATTTGATTTTTATATGTACAGCGGATAACAAACTGACGTAAAACGCCAGTGCAGAAGGGTCGGCAAGGGGAATTGGCTTGGTCCTTTCGATGGTGGTACGAAGGAAAATCTAGAGTCTCAAATTTAACTTGTTTGCATATATTTTGTGTCTTTCAGGTTCAGCGAAGGAGAATCGGTAGTGGCCAAAATAAGAAATTATTTTTCTCATTTTTTTAACTTGTTTGTGTATATTTGTGTCTTTTCTTTGGAAATACTTAATAAATTTTCCTATCATTACAGATTCGACAATTATATTGACAGAGGACTTGAAACTGACCTATGACTTCACTGCGGAAGGATTGGTGAGTGAGAATTGTTTTTTTATTATACCTGAATCACAATCTCCGTTTTAAACACTCAAATGCGTGCGAAAAAGGGCCTTTAAAACACACGTGCTTTAAAGTTGCTAAGTAACGATACTTCAAGTATGACTTTTGAAACTGTCATCTGGATGAAATAAAAAATCCTCTTAGGTCGCTTTCTGTAAATGCAGAACATTTCTTTGGCTTTTGTACCTATCCTTTGGTTGAAGCTTTCACAAACGCGCGTAATTTAGGGTATGCTTCCAAATCTGTTCCACTTTTTAATCGCAGCATTGCTTTAAAGTTTTGAATGAATGCACCAAAATATAGAAGATTTAAATACCTTTGACATTTCCTTCATATATGCCAGCATTATGGATGCATTTAAGACTGTATTCGTAAGTAACTTCCTATTCATCCATGGAAACAACTTTTCATATTCTTTATAATAGGCTTTACTGGAGTTGGATTTTACACCTACCAACGTTTGTTTAGATTTTACAACAATCGATTTAATGGACGGTGTATTATCTTTTTCAACGGAAATCGTTTAATTCACAAAGACGATGATTTTTATAAGCAAACGTCAAGTGACATTTCCATGGCAATCGTGAAATTACGAACACCCAGCCCACTTAATTAGACACGTGTTCGAGTATAACGTCAATATGACTTCATTGTATTCCCTATTTTTAAATGATACTGCAGGTATAATAAAAAATAGGTACTATATACGTTAAAGGCACTCCGCTTTGCGTCGTGCCCTTAAACTCGTTGCGCGTGCTTTAAAGACTTGATTATACACTTGTATCTTAATATACTATTTTTTTCAGTTGCGCTAAAAAGGAAAACCAATTTTCCTCATAATTGTATTTTGTTTTTTATATATTTTGTGTCTTTTTGTGATGATACCTAATATTGGTCTTCTTCTTTTTCTCAAATAACCAATTTGGTTGTATATTTTTGAGCCTTCTACAGTGTATTGCACTTTTAATCGCTCTAGAACGTCTGTCGACAGGATGTCAGGGTAACAAGAGATCCATTTTTTTTTATATTAATTGGTTTTATCTGCTCCAAACCACAGAGTAAGCATTGATTATAGCGGAGGTAAATACACAAGAGCTTTATTTTTAATTCGATAATTTTATTTTTACACGAAAGTTTTGTTGCAACGGAAAAAAACTAGAGATCAAAGCGTGATCAAATCGCGACAGCTTATGCTTTTGATCGAGAGTTTTTTCCAGGAGGCAACAAAATTTTAGTAAATTAAAAATAAAATTATCCTGATTTAAAACCAAGATCAAGTGTATTTTAGGGAGATTAATACAAGTATCAAATTTCACAACCACTACATTTTAGGCATTCCCACACGCATTTTTATGGCTGATAAAAAGCTACCTAGCTTTTAATCAGATTAAAAATCATCTGATTGGTTAGAATTTGAAACAATCACCAAGCTGATTGGTCGTATATTAATGGAGTGTATTAATCGTGGAAAACGTCAAAAACTGACAGTGTTTTGTTACATTGACACATTTGATTCTGCTTTTCAACTCTTCCTTTTATGTCTAAAAATATGTGTACCAAATTTGGTTCCAATCGGTTCACCCGTTTAGCCGGAAATGAGAGTACAGAACGACAAACCGACAGACCGACCGAAATAATCGAGATTTTATTTGATTCGGATTCCTGATGTTTTGAAACGTGTATTTCCGTAAAACAGTGGGAGGGAGGGCATTTTTACTGCAATGCGATTCCTCTCTAACGGGCGGGTGGTAAAAATTGAAAGTACCCTCCTTGGACGCTTCGCCAACGCCAATTTTTATTAGTATAACATAAAGGGCGTTCACTTTTTCCTATATAACCCCGTGAATAATTTGCCATTAATCTAGCAAAACACAAGTAGCCCTAATATTCCTTCTTAACATAGCAGATGAACATATTTTACATGTATTACATAAGAAAAGCTGTAACTAAAGTAACGCAGCAGCAGGAAGAAAACGAGCTATCAACTAAAATAGCGACAATTTAATACAAATTCAGAATAGGTCGCAGGCACGTTAGAATTAGTTTAATGGAGTTGTATCATATATTTTAAGAACAATGTAAGCTACTAAAAGCTTTTTTCTACAACTGTCAAAAAAACCTGTCATTTTCTGACGGATTTCGAAACGCGAAGTACTAGATTTTTAATCGGTTAATTAATAAGTAAGGTTGCTCTTGACAACGTGCGCGAAATCGTCAACAGTGAAAAAAAGTATTTCGCGCACGGGACAAAGTTGAACTTAAACAGCAATTTAATTAACAATCGGTTCAGTTGTAGAAAAAATATTGTATATAACGCTAGCGCGAAGTTATTTCGCGCATTTGACTGATATTTTAACTCGGCTTCGCCTCGTCAAAATACCTTCAGTCTCAATGCGCGAAATTGAACTTCGCGCTCTTGTTATATAAATAACTATTTCATTAGTAAAATTAGTTTAGTTCAAATAGAAAAGTATCATAACGGAACATTTAAAAGAAATGTGAGCCTTTATTTTACTTCTTCCATATGATCGTAAAGCACTTCTTATCCCGAAGGAAAGATATTTGAGATGAAGTAATCAACCCCAACCTTGGTCACATTTCAATTTGACATTAACTTAATTTCAATAATCATAGTTATTATCAAATAGTGTCAACTCAGAAGTCATCGTTTTATAAATTGCCTTTACGACCCCGTCGTATACTTTTTAGTACTGACCGTGTCAAACAGTTGCAGTTAAATGTTTCATTTTCAGCTCCAATGTAATGACCACACTAAGCTCAACGCTGAAAGGAAAATAATCACCGAAGTGACGCATCCGTGCATAGATCAAAAATTGTAGTCCCTAATTGAAGCACTGTTAGGCTTCTAAATTTGTATGACCCATTAAAACATAATGCATCATTAAATTTGGTACATATCGATTTTGGCAGACTGCGTGTGTAACCCCCATGTGAAAGTTAAAGATTTACTGTATTAATGCAGTAGGCAGCGGTAGCGACTCCGCCTAATTTAAGAGTACGGATGACTTACAATAGAACTTTTCAACTGAATAATGCAAGTTCCGTTTCCATGCACTGACTGTGCTTCTGTCTGTGATAAAGCTTAAAGATGAAATGGAACTGGCGGAGAATAATAGAAGTGAAAATTCAATTTGTAATTTGAAAATTTAATTAAAACGTTACTCTATAATGTGCGAGTAAGATTGAGAATCGAACTTCGAAGTACTTTTAGTTCACTATATTCTTGTAATATTGTTTGCATGCTACGCGCCTGGAAACTTGATTGAAAATAGCTTTCAATTACTTACGGGTTTTATTTCTGTTCTACAAGTAATTGAATTAACAATAAAGTTATACGTGGGAAGTGCCTGTCTATGGCTCATTTCAATAGTTACCGCGCAACCACCCTCGGGATTTATTTTTACGCTAGCGAGAGCCATAAAGCACAAAATGAGCAGCGAAAAGGCGGCAAGTGGTGGATTCGCACATTAGGCACCCAAACGCAAAGCCAAAGAAACACTTACACAATAAACTCCATTTAATAAAATTACAGGAATTATTATAATGATTTTTTTTGTTTTGTTTTGTTTTCCTCTTTCCTGATAGCGTTGGCTATTGTGCCCATCAATAGGTATGTTGGTAAGTACGAATTACATACTATCCCTAGATGTCCAATGTACGTGTGTGATTTTAATTTTTTTTTATTTTTTTTATTTTTTTTTTTTTACATACATAACTTCACCAGACACAGACATAGACACTAATCGTTACTTGATTTTAATCCGTGCGATTAGTTAACCAGGCTAGACCTGAGTTCTCACAAGAAACACCGACCATAATTATAATAATAATTATGTCCAACGATATGTTACACTACTTAAGAACACCTAGCAGTTGCACGTTCATCGTACTTAACCAATTTAATGGCAAGTTCTCAAAACATGCCGAAAGCCGCATGGGAAATTATTAAGCAAAACACTGAATCCCCTAAACTGTTTGAAAATATTAAGCTCCAACTGGATAGAAATTACACCACTTATGGTCCAAATGAAATAGCTTCGTTATTCAACAAACATTTCTCTGATACGGCTTTTCATACATCAAGTAATCTGTCGAATTACCAACCACGCTTTTGTGGTTTAACTCATTCTCATAACTCGTTCTTTCTAAGCCTTGTTACTCATCAGGAAACAGCGGATATTATACAGTCATTGTCAAATAAATTTTCTATCGCTTTGGGTTATTCGACAACTGGAAAAGACGTGGGAGTCAGATAGGCTACAATATAGGGTGTCTCACAACAAACAGAGCCGTCTTTGTTTGGAAAATGGGTGTTGTTTGTACGCACTAAAATTTTCTCTGAAGTTCACTAAGTAATTGACCAGGGACCCGATTTGACTACCCTTGGTTGAGTTATAATCCCTTGTAGAACAGTAACTTGCTTCCTTGTTTTTAAACACAAAGCCCACGTAATAAAAAAATATTAAGCCACTGTATAAAATCTTCTATTCCCTGTATACTTTCGCGGACACACGTACGCAATGCTTCGCGTGCTCTAACCCGAATTAGAATTTTCCCAGTATTAAAATTCTACTGTTGAGAGCCCGTAATAGTTGAATATGGCTTGTCGCTAGGTGGCTAAACGAAAAATGCCTACTTTTCTTCTAATTAATTGACGCCCCGAAATGGCGCTTTATTAATGAATTCGGCCATTTTTAATCATTAACTCTAATTATAGGGGGAAATATTTCGAACAAAATTTCTGAAATGTGCACATAACCTGCCCATCAGCATTTATCGTCCCTTACCATTCCGAGGAATTTTGATTATGACATTCCCAATTGGTCCTCCTTCAAACCTTTTAACTGTACAGTGATACTCTTTCCCAGCGTTGCACTCCGAAGTTTAATTTTTTCATCAAGTCTACTGGAAAACAAGGACAGTTTGTAAACATATCCTTATATGTATGTAACAGAAAATAGGACGAAGTAAAAAAAAACTATAACTAGGTAACGGTCGTCATTAACTTTCTAGGAGTGGAAACCATTTATGGACCCATTTTATCGATTCTTATCATCTCGTCTGAGAATCGTTGTGGAACATCGATTCTCTCCATACTATATTTAAAAGTTTAATCATTGCACTTTGTGACACCCCCGTTTCATATTTGTGAGTCTTTGGATTTTCGCGCGTGGGCCAATTTAGTTCGAATGGTATTTTAACCTGGGTCGTTACTACAATCTGTCATCTTTCGTAGACCAATTTTGGTTTATTCCCTTTCCAGCGATAAACGGTATAAGCACACATTTCTTAAACTTAAATTCCCTCATCTTTCCAATCAAAAAGTACTGCCGCGACTAGACAATGTTACGGAGCCGTTTAGAATTTTATTAAAGTGCAAGTGTACGCCAGGCTAGGTAGATAATTTAAAAAAGCTTTTGTATTAAGAAAATGGAAATTAGTTGTGTTAAATGTTAGATTAGTGACACTTCCGACATTCCTTTGAGAATAGTCATACAGTATCGCACAGAAATTCAAGTCCGACGGTATTTAATAACATGTGACAAATTATCCAACTGAATTATATGAAACAATTCCTCCAATATAAACAGACAGCAGAGACAAATGGGGAAAACAATACTAATCCCTAGGGAAGAGTTGACTAGGAACACATGACCACTTCCAGAAATTAATCCCAATTATCAATAATTAAGACTGACAGCACGCCTTACGGATTATAAGGGAATAAGCGTAGAAAAAAGGTCGAATATTTTATCAAACATTTAAATCAATCACACCCCCGGGCGTTAGCGTTCCGGTGACACAACGAGCATCGCCATAAAACGTGTATGTACCTTTAAAACCACGCTTGAAATATTTAAATGTTCTCCGGGAGATTTTTATCACAGATAAATTTAAATAGAAATCGGAAGCTGGAGACTGCATCGAGGACATCTAAATTATGTGTTTTGTTTTTACAGCGAGCCAGTCATCGATTTTTGTATCGTTTTTCGAACGATAGCTCTAATTGCATTTACGTAATGCGAACGACTTGTCTTCGGTCTTGGACGATTAAGGGATGACATACGAGCAGGTTTTCTCAGTCGAAATGCCATACATAATCGTTTTTTGTTAATGTAAACGTGAAAGATACATTTTTATTCTTTACTCAAAGACCTCCACGAAGCAACCCCATTATAAAAGTTTCACATTGCTAACGGCGTCGACGTCTTGTTATCACATTGACAAAGAGAAATTGTCGCTTTTTTCTCGTTATCTTGATGTATCTAAATTACTGAAGTGTTGAAACAACGATCTACTAATACTATTCGTCTCTCGAGTAGTTGCGTACGTTCTGTCAAATCTGAACTGAGTTGACCAGACACTTCCATTACCAAACTTTAAACTCTCGGTTATTTATGGATCGTTTGGACAGAAAATCGTCTTTTTTATATTGGTAACATTCTCCGTCAATTAAGGTAGTTCTGTCTACCGTATAGGTTTAATGGAAGTATGTGTTCGAAAGTGGGGAATGAAATAAATTTGGTACGGTAGGAGTTTCCTTAATTTGCGTGCACGTCATTGGTGTTAGTTGTATTATGACGTCATCACTAAGTATGTTTACATAGCATCATGCAATCTGGAAGAAAATACGGATACGGATGTAGGCATCAATATAGACAGTTCTGCATTGTGGGTAGGATACCCATTACATCAAAGACGTCTATTGACCAATTACTTTAAAAAAATGTAGGTAGCTATTTGTAACAGGTTGTCTCAGGGGTTGTCTATATCTTTTACTAATTTTAACTAGTTTTTCGTAACAACCAACGCCAACGCCATAACAGTCTACAGTTTTGACTGTTATGGCGTTGGTTTCCGCCTTCGCACTTTGTCATGTCGAACTGTGTTTGAATTAAATTGTTTAAGAGACCTTTTTGGTCAATTTTTTCGTTTGTAACGTAGTTGTCCTTACTGATGTTTTAAGTTTATGTAATTTTCCCCATGCACCTAGTTCTAAGGTTAGATTTGTTTAATATGTAACTACTCGTTCTACCAATGTTAGCCCTTAATTTTAAAACCAGAAGATGACGGTAACGTCGAAACTAGTCGCAACTATTTATTCCACAATTTAATCAATAAATTTAGACGCATGGGGAAGGTTTTGAGTTTTTAATTCCACCCTAATTTCTTCCTTTACCTGACTGTTTTTCCTGGCTCCTATCACTTTACAAGACTCGTATCAAAACTCGCACATTATAATAAAAGATTCTATATAAAAATTGAAATTTGATTTGAATATTGTATAACGATTTATTTAGAAATAAGCATAACCGCTTTATATTTTTACTGTAAAATGCCACCTTGCCGGAGCCCATATAAGATACAGACGTTGTTTTGACTTCTTACTTTTGTCAATTGCACTTAAAAATACAATACTTAATGGGGTACTCCAAAGACTAGTCAAAATTCACAATCAGTGCCATCTTTACGCCCTTCTTAAGCTAAATTCCGGGGAAGCCAAATACAAAATACAATATCAAGCTGCTGCTACACAAACTCATTGGAAGTTAACAAAATTATCATGAACTTATTTAACAATCGAATTTGACGTTAAAACAAATGTAAATTCTGCTGGAACCGTAATATTTTTAGTTCTCCCAACAACAAATTTTTTACAGTGTACCCATCGTTCAGGTAGCTCCTTGGCGATGTATTCTCTGTGCCATTCATTGCTTTTCGAAACACACAGTTTCCTAGCAAAGGCTTCTTTCATCTCTATTATTAATAGTAGTAATTTACGGAAATGGCTGCGACAATACAGAAATACGTACTTTCGCGTATAATTTGATTTGGCGACAAACCTAAAATATCTCATAACGAAGTTTAACGTTCCCCAAACCAATATAATCCTGATATTGTTGAAGTTTTTAATCTCTATTTCCGCAATTAAAGCAATGCTCTAAACCAGATTAAGCTTTATTAAGTTTCTCCAAGTTGGTTTTAGGGTGTTACCGTGAATAATACAAAAGGTATTACAAGTACCGCAGCATTTACGCTTTACACAATAAAACCACGTCACAAAGTTACATTCCCCCCTTACTTTCTCATTTTTCTTTTCATTCCATAGAAAACTTAATCGACAAGTTTGATTTGTTGGTTATTGAAGACACAAGTGCCGAAACCTGTTTGGATTTCGTCCAAGCTAAGGGGGTTTCCAATCTAAAAGAGATGAAGTTGCGTATTATAAGTTAACATTAAAGACAAATTACGCTTGAATACTCAGAATAAAAGATTGAATTTGCAGTTTGACACAAAAGTTTTATAGAAGAGCTTTGATATAAGTCATCTGCAGTGCAAATAACGAGGTAACAAAGCCGGAATGCTTTTGAAGAGCACTCTTGAGAATGCAGAAAATCTATTTCCCTTTTAAAACTACTTAACAAAAGATTTTCTACAAACTTGTTTAATTTTGAGTCTTTGTTGAACGATTTGGTTAAATCCCTCTTTGATTAATCCCCGAAGTTTCCGTAATTGACAAACTTCAATCGCAACAAAAAAGGAAAGGTGAAACGATTTATATGGTTAAATCAAATTCCTGACGACGGAAGAAAGAGGCGCGTTCTAAATTTAATAGAATTTTGCCAAAACATAGATGCTAAGCTCTGATAATAAACGATGACAGATAGAGATAGGGCACAGCTGATACAGAAGTACAGTGAACAGGACTAATAGGGTTCGTGGTTTACGTCTTGAATTTATACCTACCCTCTTTTGTGCTTTGATTGCTGTAAGATTTAGTGGACACTTTTAGTCCTTTACCGCCGAGTTGTTGCGATGTATACAACCCGGAAAAAAAGAATTCGAAATAATTAAAGAGGAAACGCTCTGTAATATACTATGCTGGGGTATTATAACTGCTAAAAGCGACAGGTGGGGGTTTTATTAAAGTTTCTGAGCGCGAAAATATATAGAGAAGTTAATTTCCTATGCAGAAAGTGTACATTTTACATTGTACTTTAAGGTTTTACATAAAAATTCAGCTAGTTTATGACTAATACACCTCATTGGCCGATGCATGCCGGCACTAAAAGTATCGGTAAAAAGGATAACGATGCATTCCCTACTAAACTAGAACAGTAACGGGTATGCAGAAGAAGAATAGAAACAGTAAGGGCTAAATCAGAAAAATAACACCTCCCTTGTTCTGAGTGAATATTTAAAATTACAATTAAAGGTCGCGTAGGAGAATTCCTGTGAGCAAAAATATAATGGAGGCAGCGAAATGACTCGGAATAGGAGAGTGTTGTAACGGTTACTTTTGTCAAAGATAGTATGATCTTTGCTTTTGTCAACCTCTCGACCAAGTGTAGGAGTAGATCGGTGTATGATTTTTGCTCATGGTATAGGTTTTGGTCATTGTGTTGTCGTTCGGTTCCCGGACTGATTCGTTAAAAATCTCCGTGTAGATGTGAAGATGGCGGCGTGATTTGTGAGTTGAGCACGAAAATTGTGTTGCAGGCGCTTTCTATGCAAAACAAAACTCTTGGGTTGGGTGGATGTTTACTTTATGTATACCAAATGAAATCTACGCGCGTTTCCTCCCGACGAGAAGCTCCTTTTTTCTAAATTTTTTACAAATTCTAAAAATTTATGCAAATTTCCACATTTCCAGTTAGTTTACACCAGAAACCTTTATGTACAAGACACTACAGTAAATCTAGGACTGGCGTACATATTTAATTAACGACATACAACGTTGCTGTGGTGGAATTCTTGTTTTGCTTGGTTAGTTGGGAGTACCTACTGAAAGGTCCATTCCAGGTAATGGTATCCTACGTTCAAGATGCAACTTTCTGCTATAGTATCAGATCACTAGCCTTACTTTCCCACATTTTGAGCGGTTTCCTGGGTTTCCATCCCTTGGGAAGGGGTTTCGGGAGTTCACTTTTGCTACTGGTGGTTTGTGCGTATGACTTTTTCTTGTCGCTCTTGAAAATTACAAGAATACATTACACCAGAACTGAAAATTTTTAAATTAATTTGTAGCTTAATCCTAGTGTTCGAACTAATACAATTTGGATACATTTCGTTAAAAAGGGTGCGTCTTTAAGACGAAAGTTCTTATTTCACTTTTGCTTTTTATAGTTTGTAGCAAAGCCATCGTGACCTGTTTATTTGAACGCTTATTTTATTCAAGACGTTATTAAATTTGAAATTTGGTTCCCAAATAGGTATATTTTTTGTATGCTAAAAGACTGGGAAAACTTTATATGCGCGATTCATCTTTAACGTATTCATTCAAGATAAAATTTGGGACATCTGTATTACCACACATAAAAAAGGTCTTTGTGAATACATAATGGCGATATGAAAAGCTCACTTCATAAAGTTTCCTTTAAAATAAATGTAACATTATTATTCACGTTCCATCAAATATTAGTGCAATTCCAATAAATCGATCGGTTTAGGTATAAATATTAATGCTTGATCAGCATTTTATATGTCTGAAAACATCTTTCGGTTGCGAGTTGAACGTTTATTGCTTCATTATCTCGATTCCGGTATAAATAAGTATTTAAAGCGGACATTCGTTTGGGCTACTACGTAAGCTTCCTTAATCCTAAATGTATCGGGAAACTTTTTGAAACAGTCATCAAATTCGTTAATGATGTAAACTTGACTCATCGGCTTCCTGATAATTTTCTGTTTATGGACTTCTTCATTACGCCACCCTCTCCATTATCTTTTTTATCGTAATTCCTTCTCAATTTTTAATTATGTTATACACGTTTCTCTTTAAATACGAATCTTTGAGAATTATCGTATCTTACGGATCCGTTGCTTATCGAGCTTTAATTAAATGTAAGGATCACAATAGTTTTTATGTACCTATACGAACATTTTTACCGGAATTAGTGCTTTGGTGATGATGTTTATGATTGAAATTTCATGTTTAATTTAATTCCAATCAATAATCCATCATTTAATTATTTTGGTTACAACCCCCTTTTTATGTGAATATCCTAATAATTGGGACCATTGTGATACATCCACCCGAATCTTTGAATCAGTTATTAAGAACTGCGCGTTTCGATTCGATTTGATTAAACTAACTGGCATTCTAAGTTTGTGTACGTACGAATACAGACGTGTCCTACCGCTAATCAGTAAGGTCAGTGCCATTTATTAATTCTATAATAAATCCTATTTAAAGGTTTAAATCTACACAAACTTAACTAAACAATATTACTAATAATTAATTTACGTAAATACTTTGGTTGATAAAAAAAAACAAAAACAACGAGCACCACAATACAACCAAGAAGAACTCAAATATTGACGCCCTCAAACGAGCGATCTCTACAGGGTGTTAGTAAATTCGATGTAGATATTTTGAGGTTTGATTGAGGGTGCAAATACAACATTTGGAGAGAGACCTACGAGTATATACCGCAAATTCCGTCGTCAAGTGGTATAGTTCAGAAGCCTTTGTGATGCAGACAGATACATCATAAGCGCAAAAGTGCACGGAGAAAAATGTATGTTAAAGGTAATTAAAAATATAATAATTGATCCACCACTGCAAAAAAAAAAAAAAAAAATAATAGCTGTCAAAAAATATAATACGTATAAGGATAGCTATGAAGAATTATAAAATTTATCATATACATATTGTTGCAAGTGTATAGCTAGTTTTACTACAGGTATATTGTTTTAACTCATACAAAAAAAACTGTATGTAACGGCAACCATCTCATATGCATGCTTTTGTAATACGGGAGTAGTTGAATTAACATCTCCACTTTGTATTAATAAGTAACTTAGATTATTGCAACTAATTAATATACACACCCTGCCAAAAATCGACTGCACCAAAATTTCCCGGGAATTCTTATTAATTTTGGTGCGTAGAATCCAAAACAATCCGTGCTTTTTCGATCAGACTTCTCAATTAAAAGTTATAGACTAGAAACCAATTTCGAAAGAAAATTCAAAGGGCTGTAACTTTTGAACTAGTAGCCCAATCTTGGAACTGTTTGCAATTATGGATTCTACAGGCCACATTCTATAAGAAAAATTTTTTTCCGGGTCGATCTGAGACAATTTTTTTTCCGGGCTCAAAAAAGGCAGTGTAAAACGTTACTTTTTTTTACCAAAAATCAGGATACACACATATTGGTTTCGAATATATAAAATTATAAGTTCAAAAATTATGATATATTTGCAACAATAAGGTATAATAATCAATATAATACAGTTTTGTTGTACTTATACTGCCATATTGTATTGGCCCAACCCTCAAAATCTCTGGAACTTCACTCATGATTATAAGTGGTATAGAATTCATCTATAAACTTCACCAAAATTGCGAGCCACATACACATACCTAGGTACGCACTGAACTGACTGTCGACTGAAAAAAAAACCGCATACAATATACAATACAGAACTTTTAATAATTTAATGCAACCTTGCAACGGTTGTTCTCAAAATAAGCTTATGCTTCATTACAATTTAAAAATTATTATATGGGTTGTTAAACTAACAATCTTTCAACCGCGAATGCGTTATATACTAAACTGTATTATACACAAATAATAAACCCATTTCGTTAATAAACTATATTTTAATGTTTATTATCTATTTGCTCTTGGATATATTTAAATATCTAAGATCATATTTAATACAATATCATTATTATAGTGAGAATAATTTTGATTAGACATATTCATATTGTACAGCGTGTGTCAAGGTTTGTTTGATTTACTAATAGCTTCTCATACTGTTTACAATATAATTTCTACTCTATGATTTTAACAATCCATTGTTCTCCGTGTGCACTTTTTATTTTTTTAAAGTGAAATAGCAAATGCACCGCATTTAAACGATAGCTGCTCTATTGAAATTAAGGTTTTCTCCAAAAACACATTTTCTCTAAACAACTTCTGTTGCTTAGGAAATAATGACAACACCCCATTTCTGTCATTTTAAATCTGCATGGCTAATTACTAATTTTCTAACGGTTTAGAAAGAGCTGATTACCCAAGGACGGTAATTTTAAAAATAATAACCGTTTCATAATTAACAAATAGAGTCAAAACAAAAACGGATACGCTATGGTAAGGAACAGAATGTTAAGCTTCCATTTAAAGTGAGTCAGGTACTCGAAAAGAGAGCTCTTTAGTGGTAGAATTCTGTAGTTAACGCGATCCATTGAACGATTAAGAAGCGAGGAGTGTTTTCACCCTTGCAGACCCTCCGGCATAAAGTTGCATTGTCATGCAAACAACCCGCGTGTTTGAATTAACCGCTTTCGGCTATTTTTAATAGTTTCATATTAAACGTTAGTTTTTCACTCTGCGCCGATTCTTGTAATCCGCCTTGAATTTGAACGGCGGAAGCTTTCAAGTACATATTTGATCGACTTTAACAGACAATAGTTTTAATACATGTGCCTAAGTATGCCTTTAGGGAATTTCGATACTTCAAAAAGATTTACTACAAGGATTTGAGGGTGATTTACAAATGTGGCGTCCTGTATAAAAATTTGTTCCTTCTCCCTCTATCCGCATCATTTTGGCTTGCCTATTTTATCATAGCATTAAATTTAATGCAATATACACAAACTTTTTGTCGAGTATTGTTTTCAGCAACCCCTAAATGCCAGTTTGTTTCTGAACTTCAACGGAGTTAGAAAATCAAAGTTTTGTAGTCAAAAACTTTCCCATGTGTTACGAAGATGAGTATAAATTTATAGATTCTTTTAGAGAAAATATGAAACTCAAGTTGAAGCGAAAAACAAACTTTTATTTCATCGGTCCTTTGTTCTTATTAAAATTATCATCATCGGTCGGATACGGCTCTCGATAGAAATAAAAATTGTAAAGTTTTTTTTTTATTTTCGCTAGAACAGAGACATGTTTAAACGGAATTGAGCCAATTTACGAAGTGACAATTATTTCGAATCTTTTAAAGTCGCCTTTACTGTTGTGTGTTATAGCTACATGATGGACGCGTGTCAAACTAGGGCACACACATTTATTTCTAAGGGGCATAATTTCACTTTCGTTTTAAACTGCACGTTTCGCACTTTTGTTCTATCTCTGAAGTTTCTACGGCTAATTTGCAGCGTTTTCATTTCCGACTTACTTTCGTTTGTAAAAAATTAGACATCACAGTTATCATCTACAAGGAATACACGCAATATACGCAAGAAACCTAGAAAAATTCGAAACCAATAACACTCAGCAAAATGGTGCAAAAAGTGAAGTACGCCAAAACTGCTCAAATAGTCCATCAGATTGGAATATCTTTAAATACACTTAACCGTTTCATTTAAAATACTAAATTCTTTAGCGCCCAACTGACTTAAAATTCGCATCGAAAATTGTGTGCCCGTTTTCATGGAATCAACCGATCTGGATGATCTGTTAATTTTCTCTCCAAATGATCTCCACTTTTAATTACCGTGTTAATTTTTTACGCCCACAATGGAGATTTAAATTAAAATTGTTTCAAAACGCTCTCGTGGGTGTTGTCGCGTGTAATTGATGAGTAACCTTAGTAGCTATCAATTAGTGAAAAGTCTCTAGATGCTCTAGGGACCGAGATCTCGATGAAACAGACGGACAGACGACGGAAAACTGAGCACATGTTACCTCAACTTCGTTGTGTTACGCTAAAAACGCCGATGTCCGAATTATATATTGGCTAACTTCTTTCTTTCCACCAATACCGAACTGAATTTAGGGCTGTGGGTTAATCTCAAAATTTCAAAGCTTGAATTTTTCATGGAGCAACGGTGATCTAATGCTGACTAGCAATGGTCACTAAATAAGTATAATTAACTATAGAGAAAAGAAGGCTACTTACTTACTGCCACAAGATGGCGCCGAAGAACGTTAAGTAACAAAGGCCCATTGATATCAAACTATCTACTTGAAAACGAACACTACCAAAACTTTTCTGAGGGAATGCGCTAGAACATTGACATTTTTATACAGATGACAACTTCTATTTTACTTATATCGGGAAAATACATACTATTTTCAGTAGGGGAATTTTTGACACTCGGCTCGCATTCGGAAACACGACTTTTAATCCATTCAACATCACTGAACTAGTAGAAATCGATTGGCGAATGTTTGACACAGCTGTCGCTTTTCTTTCTCGACGGATAGACGCATGGAGAAATCCATCACGTAAGGGGATTTTTTCTTTCACAAAATTTTCCTAAAAATTTAAATCCAAACTGGTCCTTCACTTAACCAAATTCGTACGTATATAAAAAGATAAAGAACACTTTTGTTAATTTAATAATTTGAGTTCATACAACAAGAGAATATCTTCATTAATTTAAAAACATATTTGTTTAGTGAACATAGAGACGTCCAATAATCTATTTTGTTGTAGTTTTTTCAAAATTGCGGTTTTGGAGATATTGACATCAACTTCCTTATTTTAAACGGCCGCCATATTAAATCTTTCCGTCAATCGATAGATAAAAAAATTACAAAACCAGTGATACTAAATACTTAGTATGTCATTTGGGAATCAACTTTGCATTTTTGCCTCGAAGTTTACAATGTATTTCTTATGGCAATAATTCCATGGCTAGTTATGATTGAAACCAAATTCATTTGTTTATTGTCACCATCGACATGGCCATGGACAAAGTAATTAGTTGCATGACATATAATAATATAATAACAACTATAGTAACATACGCCTTCAAAAATGTCATCAGAAATGTCAGAGAATACTATTTAATAGAGCTTTCCTTTGTTAATCTTTGGGCTACTGTTTTCCACACAATCTGTGAATCTGCAGTAGTTACTTCAAAACGATTTATTAAAACCAAAAAGCAATTCAAACCCAAATTATCACCGATTACTATTCCTATTACAAATGAAGTCACTGAATTTCTTGTTTGTCACTTAAAATATCCACTCCAATCTTTTAAATCTTCAAAAAAATGTTGAAAACATTTCTTGTTCCCAAATTCTTTTACATCTCGTGACTTTACAGAAGATCCATAGACAATATCTTCCAATTTTGATTCTTTCATTGGCAAACAAGGAAACTAATATTACTATTGCATACAGAATGTTTAGAGGATTATTTATTTCAAAATTGTACAATATGTAAGGAACAATGTTTTGGTTAGGAAACAGTGCTTATTTCTTGCGTCACAAGTCGCCTTGTAAAAAATTGGTTAATTGACGAGTATTAGTAAGCGATGCTATATGTTTAGGAATGGATTTTAGTAAGTTTTTAGGTTCAAAAAATTCTTTGGATTGAGACTTTAGCCTCACAAGTGCGCCTTTCACTTTCTTTTTATCAGTTGTCAATTTCCAGCTCTGTGTAAAGACTGCACGGAATTATTAATTAAGAATTCTTTAATATTGTCAACGTTGCATTCATTTTTCAGGCACTTATGTCTATATGAAGCTCTTTAAAAGGAAATCGACAACTTGATATAAAGCTACAAAACTCATTGTAAACAGTAGAATATTGCTGCAAGAAACATTTTCCGAACGATTCAAAAACATCAAGATGAGGATCAATTAAAAAAGTTTCAACGTTCTCTTGAATTTGAAAAACTTATTTTCTGGTAAAGTTATTATTGTTATGAAAACCAAGAATACACGTGATAACACTGTTTAAAAGCCTTTCGTTGCTTTCGATTGATTCTCTATAGCTGCAGATTATCTTGAGGGGTCGGGCATTCGTTTTATTTATTTCCGCTATGCCATTCATCAATTTACCATTGACCTATTCTATATAATTATTTACTATCTTGAATCTTCAAATGTCTCCATCTCGTTATTATCTTCGAAGATTTGATCAGCATTAGCAAGACTATCCTGGAGGAGGGATAGGCACTAGTGTGTATTTCATTTAAGTGTGTTCTATTGAAGTGTTTAAAAAAACTATTGAGATTTTGAAATAATTGACTACTTATTATCTGAAGTACATCTACAGTGCTATTTATGTGTATTGTCCCTATATCTACTTTTAAATGACAAAATCTCTTCTGAAGAGTGCCTAACTTTATGAAACCAAAATAACTTCTTAAAACAAACCTGGCTGTCACATTAATTGATTTGAATATTGTTGCTTTGGCTTCCGTATTTTATTTTCGTTTGCGTGCGATGTATTCAACTGAAAAAGTTGATATTGTCAATTGGTATAGTGCCGAAAACAGTTCAAGGAGCGTAAGAGCTTTATTTTCTGTTAAGCCAAAGCAACAATATTCAAATTAATTGATAAATGACAGCCAGATGTTTATTTGTTTTAAAAAGTTATTTCGCTTCAGAAGGATTTTGTCTTTTAAATGTAGACATAGGGAAAAACAATACACATAAATCCCTATATCTACTTCTTAATAAATATCAAAGCATGTGGGGAATTAGTAGTAAAATCATGAAATTTAAAATGTGGTATTAAGAGTTTCCAATTATTAAAGTTTTTACACTTAAAACACGTGATATTCATTTTGAATTCAATAATAGATACACTAAAATAAAACTAATATACATGTTTCATAAATAACAAATAAAAATGTCTTACCTGGAATGAAGAACTCTTCTCTTCTCGGAGTCCACAATCCTAGGATTAGTGGGACGCAGTCCTCCACCCTTTCGTATCCTGCGCTAATCTTTCCATTTCTACATAACCACCCTTGCCTACGTCCCTAACTATTTGGTCTATGTATGTATCTAAGCCTTTGTCGGTCTACCCCTCTCTTGTCCTCTGATCTACCTTCTTTAGCTAGCTGTACTAATCTTCCGTGTCTGATCACGTGCCCTATCATTCTATGTCGTCTTCTCTGTATAGTTTTCAACATTTCCATATTTTCCTGTACTAGCTCCAAGACTGCTCCGTTTGTTACTCTGCCCTTTCAGCTAATCCTCATAATCCTTCTATTGCACCACATTTCGAATGCAAAAAAGACACATAAGCACATGCTATGAAACTGTATGGAGATGGAAATAACAGGAAGCAGTGAGAGTGAGGGGCTGGATAAGGGGGAGGAGGTGTTTTAAAGAAAATAATGCATTTTAGTTTCATTTTGTTATAATTTAAATTGTACAAAGTTTTGTCAAGCTGGCGTCTAATAAAGCTTATTAGATTCACGGCCAGTTGCACAAAAAAATAATCCAGGATTATTGCTTAATCCGGTATTAAGACATTTGATTGGCTTTATATTGCAGTAGGCAGCCAATCAAATGTCAAAATTCTTGTTTAAACTCAGATTTGGCAAATAATGTAGGATTTTGATTATAATTCGCTTTCCTGCAACTGGCCGTGATTGTATTAAATGCAATACATAACAGATAATAAATAAGTAATAACTAAAACAATTTTAACCTATAAATAACCTATACTTTGTTTTTTAACTAGGAAGACGGATTTAAAAACCTGATTTACACTGAAAATGTCACTAGAATCTAGTAACAAAAATAATAGACTCATTTTATACAGATATGTATTGTGGGTTATTGCGTGATGTGATTTTCTTACACATAGATTTCATTATTTATGGTTTTGAGTTATTACTTGGTAGAAACTCCTTTATATTATGCATACATCATACTTTTAAAAGCGAATTATAATAAATAGGTAATACATTGATAATAGGTAACCATCCTGCATACATTTTTTGGCCTTTGAAACATTATTTTGATTTGTATTTTTAAATGCTTTATCAGTTGTAATACTACACAATCCACATTACAATTTACAACAAATGTTAAGTTATTGAACAAATTCAGAACAATGGAATTATATTATGAGACAGCACTGTTCACTGCTTTATGTATAAGAGATTTAGTCACTGTCTTCCGAGAGTTCACTAGAAGTGTCACTGTCCTTCGATCCGAGTGAAATAATTAAGGGTTCTATAAGTGGCATTAGGCCATCCAATCTACACATTTGATTTTCTTCCTTAATAACGTGTTGCACGCAATTGCGCCAATCGTCAGAGCTCACATTTGCAACAGCGTTATGACCACCGGAACGTTTCGAAGGGGTAACAATCCCAGTACTTCGATATTCTTTAATTATCCGGTATACTGTAGATCGTGCAACTCCTAATATGTGTCATACTTTAACAACCAAATATATGCCTACATCATTATTTACGTTACCTGTGGTAGATGCAATCTTCAACACAAGGGTAGCAAAATTCATATTCGAAATATCAGACAACATTTGTTTATAATAAACTGCTTCTCGAAGACTGATAAAATGACCCAAGTTTAAGCGATTACGTTTTTTCAAAGGAGACAAGCTTGCTTTACTGGTACTTGGAGTTGAATCCATCACTAATACCAGTATACTTAGGACGCGAAATATCAACTTTAGTTCTTAAAAGAACTGTTTTTTGTTTTAATTTATGCAAATGGACTCAGAACTCACAAAAACTCAAAAATAAGTACAACAGTTACGGACGAGAATCGCGATTAAATTTGACAGTTAAATCATGTCAATAGCAATTTTACCTGGGTGTAAAACGGGCGCAGCGGGAGCCAATAGAAACTAAGGATTTTTGCGGGAACTTTTAAATCCGTCTTCCTAGTTAAAAAACAGAGTATAAGTTATCAAAATATTATTGTCTTAGTTTTAAAAGATTTTAAAATCTCTCCCCTGGCGTTCCAAAAATCAATCCGTTCAACAACCTTTGATCAGCTTCAATAAAAGCTCTAAGCACACATTTTTACACTTTCATCGTGTATAAATAATAAATTGAAATAGTCTTCAATCTTCATTACTAAAATTTTGACGTGATTATTGCTATGTAGGTATTAAGTGTGATACAATATTAAATTAAATCGAATTAAGTTTTTGTAATTAGGCGAACGCCACTGAATAACAATGCCCCTCAACCTATTTTCTAACATTTGAGCATCTGATATACAAGAGAAGGAACGTAATTATGAAAAAATAAAAGCGTCAAAGCTTTCCAATCAAACGCAATGTATGATTTCCAAATGTAAAATAGAAATGTTTCACAAAAACTACCTTTTTAGAATGCAGAATGGGAAAATCAGATAAAAAGGGACCACGCTATTTAAACACAGTTATTATAACAAAGTTAGTATTTCTAAAGGTCTAAGGGTAAGTGCCGTCATTTTGAAAATATTTTCGTTTAATCGCAAAATTAGTCTTGCTGCCAATTTCAATAAAATGGCATCTAACGGACACTCGTATAACAAAATGCGTTGCATGGGGCGTATTCAGAACATTTTTCTAATAAAATTAGTGCAGCATACTCAATATTAATAAATTGTTGGTATTGATAGGAGTTTTGATTATTGTATATTTGGTACACTCATTATGTGCATTGCAGCATAAATAACTCATTTTTTAGCAGATTTGGGCGTACATTTACGTTCGCCTGGCGTATTTTAACTATGGTGTTTCATTCATCAATTCGATTCTCTGTGTCTGTGGATAGCATTTAATATTGAACTATCGGACTCATTTCAATGTGACCGTATTTACTATCTGATGCATAATATAATAACCAAATATATTGGAATACACCAACTACAAAGAGAATAGCTAGCAACAGAATAACTAGGTATTTCGGTATACGCCTACACTTCTTTATCGTGCGGCATAAGTATCCTTTTGTTATCACGTTACTTATTTAAGCTCCGGCTAGCATATCTGTTTGGAAAGTTAACGTGAAAGTTGGAAATATGTCGTATCGAAGAGGACTTTTCGTTGAATTTCAAATGTTCCTGATTCATTGGAAAACTTTTTAAATGCCAACGATGCCGGATATGTCAGTGTACAGTTTTTCGTCTGATCGTAACAAATCAGAGATTATCCGAAAAATCGTAAACTTACGAAATTAACATTTCATCGCAGTTTGAAGACGTAATCTGTCGTACTACATAAAGAAATGATTGTCTGGAGACCTTCTAAAGGTGTCAGTCGTTAGTTATAAAAGCCCCAAGTAATGAAAGAAACACCTACTCACGAAATGGACAGAATTTACTTGTTGCCGCCAATATTTATTTAAAGAAAAGATGAAAGACTCGTGGAAATGCGTTTACGGTTTACATTAAAGTTCAGGGAGACAAATAAGAGCAAGCTGAAATGCCAATGCGACACAACACTACCTTGTTGTATTGACTTTAAAATTTAAACACTGGCGACATCACTGTATAAGGAAATAGATGTCGGACAACCTTTTGCAACCTCTCAAACTAAATAAATTGCGAGTCGGCGACAATGGATCGAGCTTGAAGTACATTTCTATCGTGAATGCACACGACACATCTAAATAAATTTCTTTGAGCTGTTAGAATATAATTTACGAGGCATTAAATCAATCATCATTAACGCAAAGGGCCGCTCAGATCTTTGTGTGGTCATCCGCGTAAATTCGTTTTTAAAAGTGAGAATTCTCGGTAAAACACAAACTTGAGCTATGAAAAAATCAAAGATCGGAATTTTAATTGGTACGTCAGTAAAGAAAGTTGTCTATTATCAAGTTGGTCCCTTGCCAAAATGTGGTTTCTGGTGACAAATGCATTCAGCGTTTCTTCTAATTTGCCCTCGCAAATTTAATTAAGTTAACAGAAATATAGTGTTTTCACATTTTGATATATACGGCATGTTTGTATGCTGAATCACGAGCTAACCATAAAACCGGAGGTTTATTATAGGTCTCGGCTTGCGATTCCTTTCACATTCTCAAAAAAAAGGTGCAAAAAAGCCGCACGTAAAGAATTGTTGTAAGTGTGTTACGTGTAAGAGGAGAATAGGATATTGAAATTTCCATTAAAGAAGCCACAAGCTTCGGGGATGGGGTTGGCGCTGTGTATAGTAAAATGTCTCCGTGATATTTGCTTGTTTTGACGTATTTAAATTCCGTTTCATGGATCACTAGGTTGCTGTCATTGCCTTAACTTTTCCCGTCTTCCATGTCAACAATGTGATGTGACGCAGGGTTCAACGGGGGTTATTGTAATTTAATTTAATACTTGACGAGAGACGAAATTTGATGGGGTGTTAATAATTGGTTCACGCCAAAATAAAGAAAACAAGGAAATATTCTTAATGCTAACTGCCTAGAACTTTGGTATGTTAGAGCGTGGTTGTTAACGTTTCAAGACAAAATGTTATTTAAATATGCGCAGCCCACAATTGTCGCTGCGACAGTTTCATTGAAATCCTTTTAGGTATTGTTAAAGATACAACTAACTTTATGTCACCTCCAACGTTCATTTCAGACGCTATAGAAAATCGTCGAGCGTAAAGATTTTCTTGTGGGTAAACAAAGCACTTTATTGCTTTCTTAATGTATACCAGATATGCTGTTGCAATTAATTTATAGTATTGAGAATGTTAACTTCGATCACCAGACCATCAATTTAAAAGAGTGTTTTTTTATTTCAATGCTTGTCGACGAAATCTACGTATTTCATTTTTTATGTCAAAAAATAGGTGTTTTGTGAATGACATAGGTACACACGTTTTTATAGTTCAAATCGGTTTTCAGATGCAAAAGAATGACTTTCGTGGTTAAATAACTAATAAAATTATATGATTTTCTCCATATTTACGAAAAACTGAAAAAGGTTTGAAAAAGTATAGGTTTTTCGACCACCACTTCACCACACGTCTTTGGAAGTGGAAAACTTGATTTTACACTACCCAGTATCTCGCTACACCCCCCACCATTTTCCCCCTGTCGTTTTTTTCCTGCTACCAATATTAATGTATCGTCAGCGTATGCCAGGGACCATACTACAATTTCAGGTCTTCTGTATATTAATACCACAGATCTACACATACACAGATTGCTAACCTTATGCATTTTTTGGGAAACAAATTTAGGTATACTTAAAAGCGCCCTCTATTGCGAAGCAGTATAAACATGTACCGTTTAAAACTGTAATATGACGCTTATGTATTTATGCATTAGATGTCGCTGCAAAAAATTTTAAGCGGTAAAGTGTGCATATAATTCAGTTTAATTGTATTTTACCAGGCAAGTTGTGGGGTAGTTTTGATTTATTTGATTCTATATGTTTTTTGGGGTGCTGAATCCGAATCTGAGGTTTGCTAACAAAATTTCATGACGCAACAAACGAAAAAAAATACAAAAAAGTTGAAAAAGATATTTTTTTTAGCAGTTTTGTGCTTACAACTCGAAAACTATCAACTTTTCGAAAATAACCTCCCTATCTTATATCTTATCGGCGTGGTAAAGAGTGTAACGTTAATGATGGCAGAGATATACATAGTTTGTAAGTATGCCTTTGCGGTTAGCAATCTGTCAAGACCTTTAAAGCCGCAAATAGTTTCCGCCAACTTCAAAAAACCTTCACGATTCTTTAAGGACCTGCCCTATGTTCGTGTGTATCTGTGACCACAGGGACCCGCTGTTAATAACTCCCTTACGACGAATGAGTAGCTCCAGTGCTAAATTAAACAATTATGGCTCAACGTACCTCCTATCATATCATACCACTGTAATAATACGAATATTAAGGAATTCGAATTGTGCAAACTTTAGCGCTTTAATTTTGTTTCAGCGACATCTAACGCATAAATCCATAAGCGTCATATTACAGTTTTAAACGGTACATGTTTATACTGCTCCGCAATAGAGGGCGCTTTTAAGTATACCTAAATTTGTTTCCCAAAAAATGCATAAGGTTAGCAATCTGTGTATGTGTAGATCTGTGTTAATACTAAGCATAGGGATTTACGTGTATTGTTTTTCCCTAAGTCTACTTTTAAGATATTTTCAATTGTATGGTGCCGGTAACATTTTAAGGAGCGAAAGAGATTTATTTTTAGTGAAGACAATGCAACAATATTCAAATTAATTAATATGACAGCCAGATCTTTATTTGTTTTAAGAAGATATTTTGGTTGCATAAAATTAGGCGTCCTTCAGAAGAGATTGTCGTCATTTAAAAGTAGACATAAGGAAAAACAATACACGTAAATCCCTGTCTACTTCTTGATAAATATCACGGATGTATGATATTACTGCAGAGCCGAATGGAGGCTCCTGTATCTAAGTTGATTATCTGCTGAAAACTCCCTCTGACCGTTTCTCTTTTATCCTCCTCCTACATATTGCCTATGCTCTTCGTATAAGTTCATTAAGTTGTTCTTAATTTTTAGGACATTTCTGATTCTCACTATCCGCTCTTTTGGCGACTTTTATAAATCGATCGAGATATCTCGACAACGGAATATCGTAGAACTTTCGGGTTTTCGGAATTATATTCGTACAAAATGTCATCGCTGTCAAACCAAATTTTTCAAATTGAATGGTCGAAAGAACTTTACCGATTAGAAATTTGGCATATTTGGCACATGAAGGTCTGTTTAAGCATATACTAAATTTACTAATTTACATCGGCTCAGTAGGCATCAATTCCGATGAAGTTCCTGAAGCTCGCGCACCATGAGTCGCTTCGGTGCTCCTTCACAAAAAAAACACAAATTAAACGATATCATTACAAAATGAAATTTAATGATAGAAAGAACAAAAAACATTCAGCGGTAATTTATAATACAAAATATGTAGATGGTGACGGCGGCGATAGTCGGTGGAAATGTGGCAAGAAAAGGCGGAACGGGAATGCTTCGGGCGCCACCAGTAGGTTTTCGGAAACCCTGCTCCTGGTCAGGATTCGGAACGGCCTTGTCGGGGGCTCCAAGTAACTCGAACGTAGAACGGCGTTCCCAGGATCGGACGAGTTCAGAAGATGGCGGCTGTCACTTCGGAAAATTAAAACAAAATTACGGCGGGAATAAAAGCTAAACATAAATCAGCGAAACCGGCCGAAAAGTAATTACGGGGAAGCGAACCATATCCCCCCCCCTCCTATGAACGTAAAGTAACAAAAAACTTACCTTGAAATTAACGGAGTGGTAGCAAACCCTCCCTAAAAGCCAATTCCAAAAAATATGGTGCGGCAACTCAATTGCAAAGCAAAGTGAAACGGTACGGACGCAAAGAAATGCCATTGGCGAAAGTGCAAAAAGGCAAAAGATTTAAATCCGGTACGGTTGTAAAAATAAATTTCCGGAAAAGTTCCAAGTTCAAGCCTCTTTTTTCCCTGTTGCCGTGATATACGAGTATTGCACTTCAAACACTACTTCATCTCTTTCCACAAGTACGTTGTGTTCTCACATTCTTCTTATTTTCATTTGTCCAGCCTTTCTATAATTTATATTTGCGCATTCTTTTGTCTTGATGATGTTAAAGTGATTTCCATTCATACTTTTTATTTTAAAATTAACTCCACCGACTGGTGATCCTATTCCGTCATTGTTCTCACGATGAATCTTTTACTTCTTCCATTGCTTTTCATTTATTATATGATTCAGTACGAGGCCCCTTCTCCCCCATTCATATTAACTCCATTTGTGACTCTCCATGTTTCTGTTTAGTATTCCCTATTATCTCTTCTCTGTCAGTTTTAATACCAGTTCTCCGATTTGCTAACTTTATCTCTTCTTGTTTGTTGTTCCCATTGATATATATTATAAATATGATCGTGACAAGTCACATAAGCCGTGTCAAATCAATAAATGTTGATAAGATGACACCAGATATCATAGACATTTAGCAATGTGACAGGTGCGGCCTCAAAAGTGACAGGTGTCACATACCTATCAAATTATATTTGACAATTTTTTGTGTATCTCGCCAAGTAAAAGAAATACTTCGTACTTGACATCCAAGCAAGACGGTAGAAAATACTAATCAATTCAGGAGTGTAAGTGTAACTACTCTACAAAACCACCTCACCCCATCCTATATCTATCGTATTTTTACATCAGAAGTGGGATGTATCATGTATCCCAATAAATATTCCACGAAACTAAGTTGAATGTATATAGATTTATCGAACTTTATAGCAATCAATTGGACAAGCGAAATGTTTATTTTAAACCAGGGAAACTTGAACAAGACTTACCAAAATCAGTTTCAATGCTGCCAGGAAACACTACGATGTGGTGTTTCTCAACTCCTCACAGAAAAAAAAAATGTAAATTAAATTAAAGATCTTTCCGCTCAAAAAGGAAAATTTCATTTCCCATTACTGCCATCATTGTTGCTAACGTCGATAGTTACACAATCAAAAAGTTTTATCGAGTTTTCGGTATAAATTTCAGATAGGAACAGCACATGAAAGCAAACAAATTCGTGGAATTTTGAAACTAAAACTTCATTACAAACAGAACACATCAAAATGAAATTATGTTACGCTCGACTGAATTATATGAAATGAAATTGATTATTAATCGACTTTAAAATCTACTTGTATTTATATTTAATTAAATTTATACGCCGACGGGATTGGAATTATCTCTTACACTTTTCAATTATATACGGCGAGATCCTGCAACAATAGTCTTCGCGTTTTAATTCCAAAAACTGTGGCTGAAACGATATTGTGATAGAGGTAAATCCACAGACTCGACTCTATTAACCAATGTTTCCAATTATACTACGGAATTCGGCCTGACTTATTCCCGTCGAGATTTCCTTTGTATTTCCCAAAAGCGAGTATTTTCAACTTATCCACCGTACTCATTCAATTTTGTCATTTCCTAATTATTTAATCCAAATTGAATTTATAGCCAACGCGAGAAAACCACTAAATGAAGTATCATCGGGAATCAACGATAAAAGGTGAAAAAGAAAGGTTATTTCCGGCGAAAGCGTCCACCTAAGCTTGTATAGAAATGTAAAGCTGTCAGTCGCACGGTTGCCAATATTGCTTGAGATCGTATCCGGTGGCATTGAGGAAAGTGTTAGATTGACAGCGCACAAAATTGAAATTTTTTGTACTTACCAACTTTATCCACATGCGACAGTCAACAACAACACACTTGGATAAACTTTATTTTTACTTCAGTTTAGGGACACAATGTATATAATCAATGGTGGGCTTTGAAAACCATCTTAATTTTCGCTGCTCTTTCAATTGTGACGCCCAAGTGCTCCACGTAGCCGAAGGGGGTAGACGCATTTTCGTTTTCGTTACGTTTTCCTTGAGACGAAGATTGTGAGTCGCTATTCCCTTATACACACTCAGTCCAACAGAGGGATGTAACTGAAAAATAAGGATTTTTATGCCATATGTAACAAATAATGCACAAACACTCTTTTTAGGTTTCGTTCTATTTATACAAAGGCGCCATTTCTTTTTATCATCCCTTTGCGACTAAAAGCGACGAATATGGAGATTCTTTCGGAAAGATTTTTTTCGTGTTGATTTATTGGAAAATAAAAGGGCCATTGCATACATACATACGTACGTAGCCGTGATGCTCGGTATATGGAAGAGATATAGTAACCAAAGATGTAAATTCGAAACATTGCTTCACAAAGTGTTCCTCTATCCCAAATAATCGCACATGTATTTTTAACCTGATATTTACAGTTCCTTTTGGAATCGAAAAATGAAGCTTTATTGACAAACAACGAAAAAAAGTATTGATTGCATTGAGAATTATTAGGACAAATGATCCTTCAGTTAAGAACATTGCGAAGTAGTTGAAACTTATATCGTGTTTCCCAAGGAGAACGCACCATAGGGATCCAAGAGGCCTTTGATATGTATTTAAAGTTAAAGTTCAACGTACGTTATTGCGCTGGCCTGATGCTAGAAAGAGATTGGAGTGGTACGTGGAACGCTAATTTCAAAGGCCTGTGGATCTTTCGCGAAAAAATACATTATTTCTGTTTCCCTATGCTGCGTTCTCCTTGGGAAACACTGTATATTTTTCAAGGAACCAAGGGCTCCCTAATGATAAGGGTCAAGGGCTTCACCACCCTTTCTTACTTCTGATAGTGTTGAATTTCGTCATTGAAAGTTCTCACTATATTAGCCAATTAAATTTCGTTTTGTAATTTACCCTTCTGAAATAACACTGGGTATCACAACCACTGAAGGCATGGACCAGTAAGATTGTATTTTTTATACATTCGGTTAATTTTTGGATTTCTGCCGACGAAAAAATGTTCCTCTTAATTTTGCCTTTGCCTGGCTTTATGAAAAAGATATCTTTATTTTCTGGTGTTAAAGCGAGGAAGAGAACAAGGAGATTAACATCCTCGCCGACTATACGGATGTTTATTCATTAAACGGTTTTAACAATAAGTGCATCTGCATCATCCACCGCTCGCTTTACAACGAATCCTCCATTTTGGATAAATCTCGTTAACGCAATGAAATCAATCTCATTTCATTCTTATCGTTTGCAAAAATTTATCTCGGAGGACAATAGCCGTTATACGTTCAATTAAAATAATTTCTGTAAAATTTGTTAAATTTCCCCTTTAATGTTAGTTTTTTTCTTATAAATTTAGATATTGTTTAAGTTGGTTAATTTGTTATATTAACAACTAACAATCCCGCAAATATCGGGATTGAGATTTTGCTGCGGGATTGCATTCCCTAGTCCGCACTGTTAAAAGCGCCTTAAAAATAGGTAAACCACGTAAAATACCCTACATAAATTCTCCCTGGGTATTTGACAATTCCCTTCAACCTTCCTAGATGTAAGAAAGTACAAAACAAACCCTGGATATACATTTTTGACCCATTTTATGGGCGGGTATTGAAATGCTACCTCTTGCACTTAAGAAACCCGCTGTAGCAAGTGCCGTCCGGGGTTGCGGGGGTGGCGGCATAGCTGAAATTGAACCTTAGGGTGTCTAGAACATCCTCTGAAAGTTTCATAAAGTTATCACAAAATGCAAGGTTGAAACCTATAACACCCGCACTATTTAGTAAATCGCTTTTTCTCAGAAATACTGAATCTTAGGGGAAAAGTGTAAGGGCAATTTTTGTGGATAAACTGTTATTATCATAAAACTAACAATTTCATTATAATTATATCCTTAACGTTCATGTAAATTTTCAGCTTTTTGGGAATTTATGTGAGGGTACTCCTATTTTCCAGGCTAACTTGACCGATGTGTTCAGCTTGGTTACCCCTACATACTTCTATACGGTTTTGGGTATTTTATGATTTATTTAATTCAAAAAGAATTATAACCAAAATAAAACAGTCACCCATTCTGTGAGTCCCAAACGGATAAGTACTCTGCTCATTGCTCAATCAAGATTTAAAGAAAATCCTCTCACGTCTCTTGCTGAAAGTCGGAAAAGCTTTCCAGATCAGTGGAATCATAATTAGATTCTGAGTCTCATTTTAATTCTACCCTTACTGTTTGAAAGACTTGGTTTACTTTTTTTTCTTGTTTTTTTTTTGTGGTTCTGCCAGGATTTAATTATTATACATCCACAGAATGAAATAACCACAATAAATTCCCTTAAAATACCTCTGAAATGCTTCGAAATGCCAGAAAATACTTCGACATGCCAAAAATGTTTTGAAATTCCTAGAAATTATTCGAAAATCCTACGGTGAGGAACTCGAGGCCTATAACTCCGTTCCAAGTAATTTTGGGCATTTCTTGGTATACTCGTATTATTTTACGCTTCTGATATATTTCTAGGTCACTTTTCAAATTGATACACCCCATAAAACACATACCACTGAAGAGAAAAATTCGGTTCCACTGTAATATAATAATAAATAAATAAATAGATAAATAATAAAAATGTATGCATTGTTTTTTGCAAGATATTTAGGTATAGGTGCAGGTTTTTTTTTAAAGGTGCATTTAAATCGTCTTTCCCGATTTACTCGATCTTCTGCTACTTTCCGATATCCTACTCATGCATAACATCAGAAGTAATCTCGCCATGAATATTACGGAATACAGTTTCCTGATAAAATGTCAATTATTTTGGTTAATTAGGTAGACGCACAAGGGATGAAAATTCACGGTCCGCCCCTTATGGAAAAACATTGTAAAGGGAAAGTTATAGGTATCGGTTTTTCAGATGAGGTTGCACGAGGAAATAAATTATATTAATAAGGGATAATGCAGGACCCTTTCGATGTGGTCTGCGTAAAATCGCAGAGTGTAATTGGAAAGTGCGTATGCGGAGTCAACTGACTAATGATAGACGAATAAGGGCCAAAATGGTGTACCTTTTTTCACCACTCTATAAAATGAAACTGTGAACGCTAAAGAAGTTAGTTTCTAAGAAGCCAATTACTTCTTCTTAATGAGTTAACCTCATCATACAGCAGAAACTGCATTCGTATTTAAATAAGCGGTTTTGCTGTAACAAAGCTTCAAATTCCTTCGCGTAATCCAGTTGAAACTAACTAACATACTTAATACTATCTAACCACGCTTAATTAAATTCATCAAGCAAAGCCGAGGGAAGATATGACTCGGGGAAAAAAACGCGCAAAAAATTAGACATTTCAATTCCATTTGCACCCTCCGCCTTTATTTATTTAAAGGTTTAATTCCGGATATGTTACGCTATCTTGAATGTGTTTCTCGGTTCATCAACATTTCAAAAAGCGTATTCACATCAGACGCGTTCGCCCATTTAACCTACTCTCTCGCATTCCACCTTCCCTTTAACTTAAAATAAGTATACAGCTTGAGCGTATATCATCTTTACGGAACCCAAACAGAATAGCGCCTAGAAAAAATCCAAGTAGGAAAAACTTTTGAAATCAATTTCTACGCCGACAAGCTAGAGACGAAGATAAATTCCGGCCATCTCTATATATCGTTGGAAACTTTTCTA
The DNA here is from genome assembly GCF_008802855.1 of Photinus pyralis. Taxonomy (NCBI): domain Eukaryota; kingdom Metazoa; phylum Arthropoda; class Insecta; order Coleoptera; family Lampyridae; genus Photinus; species Photinus pyralis. The sequence continues at coordinate 6,798,597 of NW_022170596.1, forward strand.
TTTATCAGTCCAGTGAAATAATTGCAGTTTTCCATAGAAAAATCGTCGAAAAATATACTGCTCAGCCGTAATGTCACCCCTTAACGATTTGTTACGGCCGATAAACACAGTTCGGACTGTTTTTACTGTCTTAGACGTCGTTGCAGAGGGTAGACAGACAACAAGATCATTTCTCCTTATAACCGTTGCGAAAAAGGTGAATTTTCCATGCCACAAATTAGTATACGCGCGTATTGTTATGCGTATACTTTTCTGTCGACAGTTAGTTTGCGAGTTTTTCGATGATCCCTTAAAATATTAAGAAAGAAAAAACGCTTGACTGACGCGCGTCCTGAACTTCTGGTAAAGGGAAGGGTAAATGCATGACTCAGAAGTTTCAGTGCTGTTTTATTGTAAGAGTCTTAGGGAGGAATTTTAGATGTTACAAACACATTTCGGGGAGAAGAACCGCCTATCTTGCTAGAGGAAAACGCGAAATGCAACAAGAGAAGTTAAGACGAGCGTAAAATGCTCAGCGGTTGGACCAGAGACCGATCGAGTTGTAGCAATTTCCGTTTTCCAAATTGATTTGTTTTATAAACATTCCTCGGACTTATATATTAGTGTTGCACGTCCGGGAATCGTCGACGTTTATTTGGCGTCTCCCTCACTTTGTAAAAGTAGACAACTTTATATAAGAAGTTGGAGTACAAATTAGAAAAACAAAAAGCTTGAAATTTCCTAAGTTTAAAGCAATTCTAACGAAAGCTTATGTGCAGTTGAATGGTCGTGCACGTTGCTAACGTCATTTGCAATTTGTTAAACTTTTTATTTTAAATAAAGCCGCATTTCGCGAACATTACTTGCAGGTAAAGTAAAACTTTACAAGATTTATAAAATAAAAAAGAATTTTTCAGCTCCAGTCCTCCTTTATGAATACATTTGCTTCCGTCAAATGGAGGCATTTAAGACTTTAAAAAAATTATGTGATGAGAATCTATATTATTGCTTAATTGAATTTTAAATTAATAGAAATTGATAGTCTCCCCCCACAAAATTATCCAGGTTCTATCCAGGGGTGGGTAAAATTGAGCAGCAGTTCGGTTCGGTCACAGTACGGTACTGTAACTTCTGCAACACCAAGAGTTTTGAATATTCTTGAGATGTCGGAACGAAATTGAACATGAGCCTGAGCACTTATTGAAATTCAGTTTTTGAAAATCAGGTTCCGGAAGGAGCGTCATGCCATCAGCACTAGAATCCACTTTGATTTGAGGTTTACCTTCTATGAGAACCTCAACAAAATCAGGGCTGGAAAATGTCGATAATTTGGTTGATGGCATCACGCAAGTAATGGAAAGAGTTTATTTCGACAAAATTTTGAGTTTCAGATTTTTTTCTCAGTTTTCTGTTGGATGAGAGTTGATATACAACCTGCTGAAACATGACCCGTTCATTTACAAGAGTCACACCGGGGGCAGCGGTTGTTGAGTCACGGGTGCTGGTAATTAAGTCAAGATTTTGAACGCGAATCGCTAGGTGAAATTTGCTCATTAATAAATGACTTTTTTGAACAAATGATTCTATTGTCATGCCTAGTAGATCGATTTTGAGTACCTGGTTAGCAAATTTTGTTGTCGTTTTCTCCGAGAGATACAGGAAAATTTCGCGGCTGTCAATTTTAGACGCCACAAGCGCAAGTGCCTTTTTCACAATGTCGAATTTCGATTTTTCACATTTTTGTACTGGTCGATATTGTAAAACAGCATTAGTACAAAAATTATTGCACACAAGAGGAGTAAAATTTTCAATGAAACTTCGAGTTTTCCATTTGAAAGTTCAATCTAACTTTGGGTCTATTAACATGTGATTTATTTCTTCGTTTTCAAATTTTCGAAAGTGCTCACTTCATTTTGTACCACTAACCAGAACCGTTTTTGTGATTGGGTTCAACATGAATAACGTACAGGTTGATGAAAATGCTTGTGGAAGGTAACAAATGAACGAAATGTTCATCCTTCCACCTCTACTACGGGTGGACATTTTTAATAGTGGAAATATAAATTGATGTTGCATCTGCATCATAAGGCCTGTTCATCTTTTATAATTTTTTAGGAAAGTGAACACCGCCTCATAAGGTGAGAGAAAAGTTTCGAAAAAAAAGCGTCCTCCTTTAGGATAAGTTTGATATGTTCGGGCACTTGTATATTAACTATATGAAAAGTCGTCCGCTAGGAGTGCAAAATTTTTAAATTTTTGTGTTTTCAGTTTTTCAATGTTGACAGCCGAATTGCGACACGTCATAGGCTGGCGTAACGTGTCACGTCACCTTATCAGTTCCACGTTAACCTGCAGCGCGTTTATGAAGGACTCAGGCCGCTTTTTCTCACAGTTCGCATTGGCCACGCGTCGAGATACAATGTAAGTCAATTATTGTATTATGTATTAATTATTCCTAAATTCTTGCGAAAATTTTGTAATTGGCTTACAAGTTTTTTTAAAGTGTTCTTTTTCGATCGTAAAATTACGCTTTGAGCTTTTAGAAAATGCTCACTTTGCTTTGTAATTAAAGCACTATGGCCAATTGCATCGTCAAAATTAAGTATCCCTTAAAGTTAAGCATAACTTAAATACCATAGGAACGATTGTCTTAATAATCGTTGCCATAGATTTTAAGTTCGACTTAACTTTCAGCAAGGTTTAATTTTGTTGGTGCAACTGGGCATGAATGAATATACCAAGTAGACGAAGCAATGACGATCTTGCACTAACAAATTGACTAAAAAAAAGCTCACCATAGAGAGGGCACAAAATTTAATTTTTGTGCATTGAGAAAAGGCCCATAAATACCTATCCAAGCTTTCTATAACTTTAAGCTTTCACAAAAGAGCTGTACCAACCAATATTGGTATTCCAGCCAAACTTGGTGTTTTAGTTGTTTACATAAAAGTTAGGAAAATAACAAATTACTGGCGAAGAAATATTGAAGTACGAGACCGCTTTCGAGTCGAGTAAAGGGGCCGAGTACTTTAAAATCAGTCAAGTAGTGGTACTTTACTGAAGAGTTGTGTGTTAAATTTTACACGGGATCCTCCTTTAATATAAAATTTCATATAAAACTTTTGATGTCAGTGATGACAGAAGTAATTATAGACATTTCGAAAGTGACAAGTACGGCCAATAAAGTGATAGGCGACAGGAAAAGTAGTCTGGTAAAGGTTTACTGCCTCTGTCGTGGAAAACTAAAATTTCCTGACATAAAGTAGGAAGGTTTTATTACGATTTTAGGTCCATTATCATGGGATTTCAAATTTTCGGAATTGCTCACTTCATTTTGTAGACTGGCCAACCACTAATCAGAACCGTTTTTGTGATTGGGTCCAACTGGAATAACGTACACAACGTTTGATATGTTCGGGCACTTATATGTTAACTATATGGAAAGTGGTTCGCTAGGAGTGCAAAATTTTTAAATCTTTGTGTTTTAAGTGTAACTAAAAGATTTGTTTTCAGTTTTTCAACGTTTGGACTATCATGCGGACGGCCGGAATTGTGATTCGTCATACGCTGGTGTAACACCCTCGTCACCTTATCAGTTCCACGTTAACCTCAAACCTGTAGCGCGGTTATGAAGGACTCAGATCGCCTCAGTTCGCATTGACCACGCGTCGAGATACAATGTAAGTCAATTATTATTATTAATTATCTCTAAATTCTTGCGAAAGTGTTGTAACTGGTTTATAGTGTTTAAAAAGATATTTCCGATCGTAAAATTACGTTTTCCGATAGTGTTCACTTTGCCTTATAACTAAAGAACTGAGTGAATACACACCTTTCTGGGTGTAGAAATCAAAAATTTGATATAATGACCGATAGCGTTAAATATGACCGAAAGCGTTAAATATCCATTTCACCCAACACGTTTTTGGCTTAGGAGAGGATGTTTTAAGAAAAAAAAATAGTGTGGCGGTATCGAGTCTACAAATGAAATTTCATTGCCAAGTTAGTGCATAAATTTTGTACCAACAAATTGACTAAAAAAAGATCACCATAAGGAAGACACTAATATAATTTTTGTGCCTTGATGGAAAGCGCGGGCGTATCAAAGAAGCCTTCTATGACTTCAAGCTTCAAAGTTTGACAAAAAAACTGTACCATCCAATTTTGGTGTTAACAGCCAAACTTTGTGATCTATTTCATTTCATGAATTTGTTTGTGTTGAAATAGGTATGCGCAGGCATGCGTTTCCTTTTTATAGCTATTTATACAATAAGTTGCGAAATGAGTGTCTTTTAGGCACACGACGTGAAAATTGTCCAACGAGGCAAAGCCGAGTTGGACAACACGTCTAGTGACTAAAAGACATCGTTTCGTAACGAATTATTTACAAGATTTTTTGTGAAAGCGGAGAATTTGATAGTTTTATTAGTATTTTTAAACATTTTGAAAAGTAGGCAGGCAATATATTTATATATTTAAATGTCAAGTGTGACGTTAAGGTTGAACGTAGCGTGTTGCCGTCTTTCCGGCAGTTTTGCGACAAAATTACTGCAAAAATGAGTAATATTGACGAGTCTTTGGATATTGAACAAACTATCGCTATCCACGTTAGTACAAAACCGTAGATATTAGCAAATTTACAAACCTTATTGCATTCAGTTCAAAAGTTTACATAATTGTACATTTAATATTTATAATAAATAGATATTTTCATTGATTTTAATGTTTCATGTTTATTTTTAGGCACTAGTGCCTAAAACTTTCACATTTAGGCACTAGTGCCTAAAAGAGTGTAATTTCGAAATTCTAATCAACATCAAAATTTGTCAATTTCGAAACGCTTTCACAAAAAAGCATTTTCCTAACGGAAACTTGCACTACTATAGTTACATGTGCCTGCTACATACCCACTATACATTTTGTAGATATCAAATTGCGGTTTTTTAACTCTGTATTTTTACTTGGGCAATTGGCAAACATTTTTTAGAAGAGAGATTCATATCCACAGAAGAAAGTGTAGATTAGTTAAATCAAAAAACCCAGTATATTCCAAAAGCGTATTGCAATTACCTATTTAAATCTAAGGTGCAATTTTCGTAATTCTGTCAAGTTTATGAAATGTTGTGTTGTGTTATTAAATGGTCTAAAAGTGAGGAACAACGACCAGATATAGTTCACCATTTTAATTTTTTTTATATTTTCTAATATTTACTCAATTTCTTAATATTTAATGAAACTGTTTCCATTTTCGTAAATAAACAGGCTTGTAATCGGGACATACATACAAGGACAGTCAACAAAGTACAGAAACCACAACGAACTAATAACCCTCAACAAAATTTTATAATTTGGAGGCGGTTCGGTCGCGAAACAGTGATCATCGGCGGACCTAAAAAGTGACTTTTCGGCGACACCTCTAAAATAGGACACTATTTATGGATAACTCTTAAGGAAATATTCCTTGGGCCCCCTAAACATTAATATTCACATAATCTAGACAAATGGGGGATCCCACTAAAGATATTTGCAATCCCTGGGAATCGTAAAACCCAATAACAACATTTTTTGATGACACGGTGCCCGCAAATCCTGAAAAAAACACAATCACATTACACAATTCTATCCAATCCAAACATAACGATTATTTAAATAAACCCCAACTTTAGTTCACTTGGTATTAAATATAGGCAAAGCTACAATTTTTTAATTTTGGTATTGACAATACTTTTATAATTACCAAATGAAACATTCTTCGGGGCACAACTTGCTGATATAATCATTACTCACACATGCACAAAGTAATGTTAAGTAGGTACTTATTTAGTGTGAATACTTGACCAAAATTTGTCGAAGTTTGAATGAATCTTCCTATATAGGTAAAATTCCTGACTGCCGCACGAGGAAGGAACAAACACACATAGGTACATATCTCAACACAAATTTTGATCCAGGTAATCAGCTCGTATAGGATCTTTTCATTTCGATCGTAGGGGTCCTCTTAATTTAAGACGATCCTACATTTACCTCTGAAAGCAGCTTAACTAGAATAAAAATAATTTTCAATCTTACAAATTTCAAATATTTCAGTCAAATATGTTAAAATTTAAACTTACCTACCATTCACTTGTCTTTTAAAGATTCTGTCCAAGTCGATTTGTTTACGATTTTTAAAAGCAACAACGTTTAACGGCATACTTTTGCCTTACTGTAATTGTAAAATATAGCAGCCTTTTGAGTATTTTTTAATGAACAAATATTGTTTCAATTTGATTTGGACTCGTTCTAGTAATATTAGAGGGTTAAAATATAAATCCCGCAAAATACCTGAAACTCGAATTATTTTATGAAAAAGTGAGATATAAGGACGTAAAGTCAACATTGCGCAGTAATAATAAAGTTTGCCAATGAATGAGCAATTGAAATGCGAGAAAGTAAGCGAAATTTGGCACAACTTTTCAAAGCTCAGCTTAATCGAGCAAAGATGCTCTGCACAATGAAATAATGAACGTCATCACTTTGTTTCAATCAATAAATTCGTCGCGGTAATAAATCGACAATTTTCTTGTTAACAGCATGGAGTGTTCGGAACGGGAAAATTTTGAAAAAGGAAATAATTCATAGATGCACCATAAACTTGATAAATCTATATGCCAATAGCAGTAACCGCTGTTGCGGGAGCTTGAGCAAAAATCGCCGTAATTCGTCTCCATTCTTTCTCCCGCATTTCGTACGGTTATTTAATGCGTCATTGTATCATTTATTTTTGTGTCACATCATCGTCTCTGAAACAACGCGCCTAATGTGACTTATCAATTTCACCGAAGCAAAAACCATAACATATCTGTCACCCGAATATCCATATAAGTATTTTTTTACATAAGAAAAATTTCCACGTTATGTATTGCACTCAGCATATAAAAGCTCTATTTTCAAGCTTTGAAAATGTACCCAGAAAATCGATATAAGCTCTAAGAAATTTATGCCGACTTTTAAAAGAGCGCTTACCGATTCCTCGCCATATGAAATGCTTCCCCGAGTCATCCTTATATATCAGATGTCACATTCATGCTGACATTTATCAATGCTTGGCTTGAGCAATGTGGGTAAAGGGGATTTTCGGTAAGTAAAATAAGAAAAAAAAAAGTAATACTAAAATTGGAAACCTAATGCAAAATCAATTTCGAGACTGAGCGCAATTTAAAATTGGATAGCCAGATTTTGTTTCTATCCGTAAATCGTACATTGATTCAATTCGCAAAAAAAACGCAAATTAATTTTCTAGAAAAGCTCCCGTTCCTTCTCTCGGAATAGAAATTTAAATAATAAATCGAATCAAGTTGTGGACGTTTATTTTAGGTTAACTTTAATCTTCCTTCCAATTGCGATTCTGAGAGGATGTGCAAAAGCTCGTCTGTTCTGTTCTCTTATATTCCTGTCTAGATAATACAAAATAGCACACTCTCTACTAAGTTGAGTATCAGCAGGTAGAAAATAAATTGCAAAAGCTATTTCTGAAGCTATGGTTAACCTCAAATGGTATTACGTATGGAGTGGTTGCGAATGTTGCGATATCGTTAAACGTAAACCGAAAAAAATTACTAATTGATTGTCTGTACCTACCTAAGTCCTGTAGTGAGTTTTACGTAATTATTAGAAATTAATTGTTTAAATTGTTGTTTCCAAAAACCATGCAGTTGTGATTGGCTGACCGTTTCAACACGAAAGCATTAAAAACTAAAATCATTTTGTGGTATTTTACCATTATTTATTGATGAAACGTTAAAGCTATTTAAAAGTATAATGGTAAAATAGCGTGAAACGGTTTCTTTCCAACTATGCAAACTTTCTGGCCATATCTTAAGCGAGAAAAAACTGGGACTTTTTCGAAAATAAAATAACAAACTTTTGCTGCGCTTAACAAAGCAGCTATAAAACTTCATAAATTACGAGTTAGTAAAAACCGGGCTACTAATGAATATTTCACCGCTCTTTAAAGTATGTAATTTCAAAAGATAGCGAAGGACATTAAATTTAAAAATCCACGGCTTTGAAAGATGTAAGCCACAAAAAAGCTGCTCAATATTTGGCTGAAACCAAATATACGTATGTACGCTGATTAAATTGGCATAGTACATAAATAAACTAAGCGGAAGCAAACCACATATTACTGGTACTTCAAAGTCAGTGTTGACTTTTGTGCTTAGTGTGTTGGAGAAACGGCCGCTAAATGAGGCGAAGACAACCCTACGTGTCATCTTCTACAACTTATGCGAGTTGAGTAAACTTCTCGAGTTTATAGTTCCCATACGTATTTCATATACATCGGCGAAGATTTACTTTAAACAAACATCGAATTATAAAAATACGAAACGGCAAGACAAACATTGTATAATTTCGCGTAAACTCGTACGGATTTCGCTGCGGTGAAATTTTCAGTCACTATTTAACGCATGTTTTAACAGCTTTATTATAACGGCGGCGTTGGTAAATTACCGTCACAAACTTAGTTTTGAAACGCACTGAGTAGTTTTAATATTGTTACCGTTTCTCCATTTGGATTAGGATAAATTTGACACTCTACACCATCCAAGATTTTATTTGATGGAATAAAATTTACTATGAGAATATTTTTCTTTTTGACAAAATCTAAATTATTAATAAATAAAATAAGGTTTCAGAAGACATTTGTTATATAATTGTCGTGTAAGTGCTGGGTGCTCCATCATTAAGATAGCGTATACTTATTTGACTAACCACGTCTACTTCGTTAGGAAAATTGGTGACCAGGACAAATCTTTTTTGAGCAACACAGGAAGAACAAATCCTATTTCGTTATTTCGATTGTTTCACGATTTGATGTCCTCCCGTTAAAACAAACAACTGAAAATTTTTCTTTCTCATGAGTAGCTAAGAGTATTTCAAACGTCTATAATTGAGTACGTACCAGTTGTGAAAAGATGATTTTTATTTATAGCCCGATTAAGATACCTATAACAGGCATAAATTCAGATCTGGTGACTTACCTGCAAACGAAAACGATTCGAACAGATTTTTTTTAGTGCTATACACTTCTGAACTTCAGTCTAGATCAAATTTCAGAACTTAAATGGAAATAGAGATATACAGGGTGGCCCATTAGTGCGTGGGTGGAAGATTTTGGGTTTACTAACACACATATTTTTATTTTTTATTTTTATTTTATCCCTCTCTTGTTTTTGGGCCCTCAACAGGCATGCGCCCAATTACAGAGTGACCCGCATAATGCTATTTAGAGGTGCCTCTGCAGAAGGTCTTAAGTTGGTCTATACTACTCCGGTATTTACCTTACGAATTAGGAAAACTGCAGGAAAACCTAATTCGGAGTAGCCGGTAGAATGCTCGGAACTGGTCTAAGGTAATTTCCATCTCCGCCACAGATGAAAAATTCACCTCAACCCAGGTTCGAACACCCGACCTTCGGATTTATAACCCAATGCTCTTACCACTGAGCCATAAATCCGATATCCGACATCATGCGCTATGGAGGATGGCGCTCGGCTAGTGTCGCGGAAGGCTACGTCGAAGGGTCGGAAATGACAAAAGTCAACGTTGCGACGAAAATCCTAGGCGGAGCGGGTCCTTCATCTCATCATAAAGAAATCGAAGAAAGACAACAAATGAGTGTACAACTCTTTATAAAGAACAATGTGGATTGCGTGATTAATATTAACAATTACTACTCGAATAAGCACTCCCCGAAGTAGGTGTTTCTTCAGGTGTTTCGCATATATTTATATTGTTATGTATAAATAAATTATTTTGACAACCGACCACGTGACATTTGTTTATGGCCGCCGTCCATAAAGAGCCACTTTATGGCCGCAAAAGAATATCATAAAGTATTGATTATTATACAATCGGACATAAAGT
>NW_022170596.1:6808584-6918006 GCF_008802855.1 Photinus pyralis
TTTGATGATAATCAACGTCTGCTATGGAAATAATAACCTGAAGGTAACCTGATTATTCAATGTCAAATTAAAGAGAGTTAGCAATTAGTCTTTATTATTATTATTAGCAACAAATTGTGAATTTACACACAGTTACCTATAGTAACGACGATAAGGTTGAAATATTAACACTGTAGGAGGGTAAAAAACAACTCGTTTGTCGTGTGTAATGTTGGTTGCCTACAGTAATATGTTCCATGTCGTAATACTATTAATATCATGATTCCATGCATTTGATCCGTTTTTTTTTAAGTATACATAGCCCATATGTATACATTTAAGAAAAATTCCCTGTATATGTAAGTTCATCCCAATTAACAATATCCAATACCTACCACCAAAGAGTAACTATAATAAGAGATCCAACGGTATAGAGAATAGTGTTGCATATGTATTGTGTGTTGCCTAACAAATTTTAGTGCTCTTTCTCAATTTTATTGGCGTACGCTACGCCTAAGGGGCTATTTCAAGGCAACTACTTGTTTAGAAGTTTATAAATATCATTGCAGAAATCCCAGCGTTGCCAAATTTTTAGTGTTTGCTTGCACTTATTTAGGTATCTATTATTCCTTGAAATGTATGATATTTAAAGATATGTAATTCCATTCTACGGTTATGGCACAATTTATTAAGGTCCGAACGCTTGTTGGTTTGATTCATAGGTGCGAAGATATGTTCTTCGTGTAACAATAAGCCATTTTTTGAGCGGTAAATAATAGATTTTTTACTGTGTATTCCCACTAAGCGCGAGTAATAACCTCGCCTTGATTACGTCTCTGCCCTTTGTACACACTGTCCGTCGTCCTACCGTCGACGGACGTGTAGAAAAGTCGACCGCACTACATCGTTTACTTAGTAAGTAGTCTAACGAACGATTTTTACTTCCGACTTGCGAGGAAATAAACGAAAATTTTTTGAAAAAAAAATAGGCCAATAGACGTTTTATAGCATTTATTGTACAAATAATAAGAGAATGAAAGATTCCCGGAAAAAATGTTTCACTTTTTAATTTTTGCCGGCCAAACAATATAATAAAAACAAAATAAACTGCCTCCATTGGATTATAGTTGTGATCGAATGGTTCAAATCAGTTAAAAATGTGATCTGTGGACCAACGCAACCCCACCTCTTTAAAAATGGTTTCTTTGCGATAACTGAAAAACTACTTGGCCGATTTGGACCATATTTTTACCAGTCGATGTGACTAATGTCCCCTTTAATCTCATTACATTTCACTCCGATCGACCCACGCATTCCGGAGATATTTAAACGCTCCAGAAACCCTATATTTGAAATGGAAGAAAATGTTGTTTTCAAAAATAAGAACATACACTGCATTATCAATCGTTTAGATGGATGAATCACTAGCAGAATGCGCGGTGGCTCAAGTTGAGCGGCAAATTTAAATACATATACTTGTGTTTTTTCCGCTAGCCAATGGTGACTGAAAAACATGTGTACGAAGCTTAGTTGCTAGGAGACCGATGCGCGCTAGTGCTGCCGCTTAAAATGCGGGTCGAGAGTATTTTTTTAATTAAATTGTTTAAATGAGAATAACGTGTAAATATTTAATTAAATTCATTCGACGGGTGCAGATTTATTAATTTATTATTTAACTGCACTATATATTTTGACTGATTATTGGATTAGACTGATGTTTTTTTCTGAGGACATAAGGATTATTGCATTGTAATGATTGATTGTTAATGATTAAACAACTCAGCGTATGTAGGCATCTATACAAAATTAAAGCAAACAAAATTTCCTGTAAAATAATCGCTATGCTCATCATCAAATCCAATTTGCTAGTGCATTTTATGAAATATATTGTCCACTTTAATTTGATTGTAGGAGACGATCTAAAAAGGATGGATAACAACAAATTTAATTTACATTTTTACAATTGTACCTGTTATTGGTTATTAAATTAAATAGTAATTACTGTCTATTCAATAGACGCCAACTAAATAGGAAAATACCGATGTAATTAACAAGGTACTGAATCGTTGCTGATTTCTTTTATACTTAAGTAATGTTTTCTAATTATATCATGTTCACATTTTATACAGCCAATAAGAAAGAAACTTAAATGTGACAACCGCGCAAATATTTTAAACCGAAATTCTATAAAGAATTCTGTAAATTTTCAATACGCGCCAATATTTAAAGAGGCGGTTAGTTCTGGCCACCTCTACGCGAGGGCCCGCTTTTGGAATCCTAGCGGGCGAGTTCTTATAGCCAACACGCGTATATACCATTGCGCTGTATCTCTTATTATGGATACTCTTTGCCTACCACCTTTACACCATTGCTATCGGCAGTTGATGGAATTATCCGATGATTTTCACACGTTTTATTAATTGAAGTTCTGTTGTAGCAAAAATACCTATCAAAAAGAAATTCTTTTAAAGCAAATGTACGAATGAACGAGTACGAATGAAGAGTATACTCTTTGGTAGTAACCACAGACAACATATACTACAGACGGTCAATGCAATGCTATAGAAATAAACGCAACACCTAATAGAGTACGGTTAGTGTGTTGTCTACCCTGCAGCAGTCGAAATAATTTGTCGTAAAATGTGGTAGACGCACAGAAAACTGTTGTGTGTGGTAAAAGTGTGTAATAGATGGAGTCATTTTTGTAAAAATAAAATACATATACTCAAACCTTATTTCCTCGGCTTCAACGCCTGCCTTTATGTAGATAAGATAAGCGCCCACTTGTATAACATCATAAATTACATGAAATAGGATACATTTTAATTCTTCATTTTTCTCTTTCCTAAACATTTAAAAAATTGATGGAGCGGGTTTGGTTATACAAGGGCGGAAACTAAATTTGGCCTCCACATATAAAATTATGAGGTTGGACAAGGAAAGATTTTGTTAGAATAATAAACATAATTTTTGTTTTTCCATAATAAATATATTATTTATTATACCAGGTGGTGACTTGTTCAACGCACCATAGGAATTGCAATAGAAATTTTTTCATTTCTGATTATTGACTTCTCTAATTATTTTAGAGAGAAAGTCTATTTAGGTTTTTTGTAGGGAAAAAAATTACGAATCCATGCATACTATAACTTTTAATTTTCTGAACTTTGAATCCAAGAAATTGGATAATTAAAAACTGGCGCTTTTAAGAAAATCAGTGGTGCCATGGCAATTTGAGATCAAACATGGCAAATCAGGCGCTTTTGTTTGATTTCCTAACTCCATGGAATTACCGACTTTATAAACGCGACAGTTTTTAATTTTTACTGATTCTGAATTTATAAAATACGAAACAAGAGTATGTACGGATTCGTTTATATAATTCGAGGTAAATCTTTCACTCACGCCTTTGACGCTCCCGACGAAATCGACGACGGGCGACTTCAGCGCCCCCCAGACTTGGCGTCCAGGGCCTGGGCCCCCCTCGCCCCTCCCCCTCGCACGGCCTTGCCTACCTATATGTATCTGTGATAATACCATCACAAATTTTTTTGATTAGGGGAGGGAGCACTTAACGAACTTTATTTTATGTCAATGTGTAGGGTCAACTTAGTCCAGTCAAATTAGCTCCAAAAGTATTCTGAACTGGATGTTGGCATTTCACAAAACGAAACCACGTGTATTCTATGTAGTTCACTGCCCGGAAGCTCCCGGAACATATTGCTATACACAAAAAAAAACAAGAAAAAATGGAAAAATGCAGTTTTTTTCGCATTTGACTTCCAATTATCTCGTCAACTATTGCTCGAGCTCATAGAAATGAATTTGTTTAGAATCGAATTTTCAGTTGGTACCAGGGCTCGGAATGGACCGGAACGAGCCGGAACGCTGTTCCGGTTGGTAAAAAGTATTACAATATTGTTCCGTTTCGTCGAAAATATTTGTACACTGTTCCTTTTCGTAAAGGGACCGCAGCGTCAGATCCTCTCCACCCGCACACAAAGAAATTTTACAGAACCCTACATATGTTGGATTATTTGTCATTAATGCGATAAAAATCACATGGAAACGAAAATACGTCCTTCAGATCATACCAGCACACGAAACCCATTAGTATCCACTGGTCTCCACACCAAGGGAAACAATAAAAATGAAACATTTAATTTTTGTTACGTTTTCTCGTTGTTTTAATGTACGTAGTACATGTTTTCTATGTTCCCCCCCCCCCTTCCTCATGATGGGCTGATGCTTGCGTTCCGGCGAAAATTTCCATTCCGAGCACTGGTTGGTACAGAACCGTTCATTTTTAAATGTTATTGTTTTTTCTGGAAAAATACAAAAAAAGTAATCCCAAAAATTAACATTTGTTTTTGTTGATACGCCCTTCTCGATGCTTTGTCTTTCAAACTCCCAGAGCGTTTTCAATATTTTTATGGATGGTGGAACCGTAAAACAACCTATTCCAACAATTGTCTCTGTTGTCCCGATGAGTTTTGCAAATCGACGGATTGTGGAATTAGTTTAGTGGAAACCCCAGAAATAGAACAAGAAAGTAACTTTATAATAGGCCCTTGGCACTCTGTTTAATAAAAATCATACCAACTGTATCTGATAGAAAAATCGATTCTAAACAAATTCGTTCTCTTCATTTTTTCCGTAAGAGGAATAGTTAACGAGATACCTAATTAAGTCAAATGCGAAAAAACGACATTTTCTCATTTTTTCTTCGTTTTCTTGTGTATAGCAATATGTTCCCGGAGTTTCCGGTCAGCTAGACTGTCATTTACGGATTCAGGGGATTTTTTTGCATACAATACACATGGTTTCGTTGAGTGAAGTGACAACACACTAAACCGGCAGACAGTAATAGATACAAAACTATAGACCATCTCGAAGATCGCTATTAAAACTTTGCTTTGTGTATGCGCACATCTGATTTTTTACTATATGCGATATATTTGCCTTTACTACAAGTATCTGTGATTAAAATTTCAACAAAATATATTAATAAATAAAAAAGTTAACATTGCGCAGCCTGCGAATGCGCAGTTCAATCGTCAAGATTTTCTTTGACTCAGGTGCCAGAGCGATACGCTACCGAATGCAAAAAGAACGAACTAAATATCTTCAAAAACTGTAGGAGTAGTTAAGGCCTCGGACAAACGGACGGACAGAGAAAGTGGCTGCAATAGCGCACCCAACTTCGTTGGAAAATGCGCTAAAAATTATCAGGATTATTTAGATGCACGAGTGTAATTCGGGGTAATATTTCCCGAATAAACATTACAAACTCACCTTACCTACTTATAAAATTGTTAAGTGTATTCCCATGAAATGTGCAATTATCGCAGGGCTCTTTCGTTTTCTACAATGCAATTACCGCTGTAATTGACCGATAATTGCACACCTCAAATGGGATTTATTATATATGAGGCAAATATTCATTCGAAAATTTGCTTACGTTTAGGTTTTCTTTATCCAAGTTAAATGAAGTTAAATTGCTGATTGCAAGATTTATTCCACAAACGGAGAGACAAGTAGGCAAGTAGAGTACGTAGGTATATAAACAAACACGGAGATTACACTTTTTTCGAGAATTCGAAAAGTGGTGCAAGTTATATCGATTCTTATGATGTAAATTATGGGGATTTGTTGTGGGACAGCTTTCTAACAAAAAAGTATCAATACTTCTTTCTCTAGACAATTTGCAAAACCATTCCAATAAAAGAAATCTGTAGAAGAACCAACACATTGTTGTATGCGCTAATAGATGGAGCAAAATAGAGGGATAGCAGGTTTTTAAATAAGGGGACATTTGTCACAAAACTTAGCGTGCTTTTTCCCCTTAAGATTGACCGTCTGTAGTATTGTTGTCTGTGGTAGTACACTACTCGTTTCTCTTCAAGCGTTCTTTAACGGGCCATCATTAGCTGCCACCCGGCCAAAATGGGAATAAAATCAAAATAAATTTGCAAAAATGCGCTAAAAATCCAGTGAATAAATCCAGCATTAATTTTGATTTGTGTCCAACGATTGAATCCTGATAAAGAATTTCTATGTGATTCCAGTTTTACCATTGACCACATGCTCGGAATTATGAGTTGCAATGTGTAGTGAATAAGGATTGCCGGTTGTCGTATCAATGTTCTATGAGTTAGAGGAATAAAAAAACCAAATTCTACAATTTAAAAAAACAAGGCAATCCCATCCTTTTCTATAGGCAATCAACCAGTGACTGTTAGGTGTTAGTTTCCGCGGCGAAGAAGAGCATGTAAATTTTGTTTACGCAAAATCTCGGCCGTTTTGCCCTAGTTATTTTATTGAAGGCGCAGGAGTTTTTAATGGACGAATTGTGAGTTATTTCGGCATAAGTGGGGACGCGTTCCTTCGAAGCGAAGTCTAATTGTCAATTATTTAATGGTGGAAATAGTGTTTCCTTAAATATTGAAATCAATGTAAAAACGGTGATGCTGCTACTAGTGTCGCGATGGTTGTAGTTTCCTGAAGCTGTCAGCGATCGTTTTTGTTTCTTTGATAAGTGTACTTGAACATCGCAAACCTTGTGCTATGTATAAGTAATTTAAGACTTTCTTTATTTTTAATTATCTGTCGTCTGCATGCGGGGTATTATGCCCGAACAATCTTTGTAAGCTTCTCTTTCTTTCGTGGTTTTTATTTAAATTGCTTCATGTGTTTTCGAATAAATTTTTGTCATTGCAATGAATTAATTGTGTGCTTATTCGAATCCTTTATGGAACCCAGATAGAGCCTTCATGTCATTCTTCTATTCGTGCCCAAGGAGGAAAGTTTATCAAATTCAAAGTTTCAATTTTGATTTGTTTTGATCTACCTGAACAGGTGTTGGTGACGTAGTAACCGCATACAGTAATATGTATATTCTCTTGTGTACGTCCCCTTGAAAAATGTTGCACTTGTAAGGTTTGTTTTAAAATCGCGGTACAGACACGAGAAATTTCCCCATTGTACTATCCATGCGTTCTTATATTCCGTCTGACTGTGAATGTAAAGTAGTGGTTCTGGTCTTGCGAATGCCAAATAGTTGACACAGGCTTGGGAATAGCACCGACTCAATATTTCGTCCCTGGTCAGAGTGTAGTTCCAGAGGTATTCAAAATATGCTGCAGAGTTCTTTTACCAGAACGTCGTCTCTTGATTTGCATAGGTATGTATATGCTTCTGTCCATTTACTAAAATAGTCCATGTCCATTAAGATGTCTTTGGAAAGGGGCCTGCCATATCAATAGCTTTCAAATGGACTACCCACATTGTATTTCTTCATTGGTTCCTTCTTCTCTCCGACTGGTCCTTTGCTTGTGACACAAAATGCACATTTTCTCCACAATTCCTTCACATCTTGTTTAAAATTCTCTCAGTAGAATCGTTCTCGCACGCTAACCAGTGCTTTCATCACTCCTAGATGTACCATCGTGCATCTGTTGTAGTACTTCAGATTTCCTACTCTCCGGTACCACTAAATGCACACTTGTTGTCGTGCCATCGTCATTTTCTAGAACCTTAAGAAGATCATCTTCCAACCGCAACGAGTCCCACTGAGCCCAATACCCCTTAAAAACTAAACCATATCGAGATAGCTCTTCCGAGGTTGGCCGATACTACTTACGAGAAAGCCTGGGTGAACTGCTGGGCAGCAATGCATTCGAAGACTTTCGGTATAGCCAACTAGATGGATATTGGTCTGTAGTTATTGAAATCGGTCTTGGTTCCACCCTTGAAAATCGGTGTAATTTTCAAATTCTTCCAGGCACTCGGAAAAACAGACCTTGAGAAATTTTGGTAGAATTTCATCTGGTCCTGTGCTTCCGAATTCATCGATGGCTTAAAGACCGCCAAAAACCTCTTCAGCCGTTATTATGAACTGAGCGAGCGCGATTTCACTGGTCGTGGAAAACGAATTTTCAGCAAAATGATTAGCAATTTCACGACGGTCAGATATAAACTCATCGTCTATAATCATCAAAGGAGGGATAATAGAAGTTTTGTGCAGATTATGATAAAATTTCCAGAACGACTTCGAATTTAAAGTAACGTTGTCTTCATAGGTATCATAGATATTGCTCTTGGAAGCGTTGCTTCCAAGAGCAATATCTATGAGTAGAAGGGGGACACCTTCCGCCATCTTGGATTTTGTGACGTCAGCTGACCTTGGGTTTTTCCCAAGGTCATGGGTTTTTCCCAAGGTCGTGGGTTTTTCCCAAGGTCATGGGATTTCCCAAGGCCGTTTCTTTGGGTTTTCCCCAAGGTCGTGACCTTGGGTTTCCCCCAAGGTCGTGGCCTTGGGTTTTTCCCAAGGTCATGGCTTTGGGTTTTCCCAAGGTCGTGGTTTTGGGTTTTTCCCAATGTCGTGGCTTTGGGTTTTCCCAAGGTCGTGGTCTTGGGGTTTTTCCCAAGATCGTGACTTTGGTACAGGATCATGGTCTTGGATCCTGGGGCAGGGTTGTGATTATGGATTCTGGATCAAGGTCGTGGTCTTGGATGCTGAGTTGAGATTGTGTGATTTGGATTCTGGGATTTGAGTTGGACTAAAATTGTGCTCTGGGATTTTCCTAGCGAATTTAAAAGAGAGAGGTGTAGAGAAAAATAAGAGATGTTGTATTACAAACCTAATCTAAGTACATACTCTTAGAAAATGGTAATCCATACATTTCAAATTTTACAAAGAAGAAGAAGAGGAAAAAGCAAAGCGAGAAGCAAGCAAAACAAGAAAATATTTGTGTACTTACTTTTTCTTAGTTTTTGTTTGAAAATCCTTGTTTTTTCCAAGTTTATCACACACACACACACCCTAACACATAAGAAAGAGAGATGCACAGATTAGCACTGTATAATTACGTAAACTGCAGTAGATTATGCGAGGCTAATAAAACTTGTAACAATACGTTAGGTGATGTTAATGAGTCGTTAGTCAAATACTAACTGAAATTAGAGCGTACATTTCTTATTTGGGTATTTCCCTCAAGTCATGGCCTTGGACTATGAACTTGTCGTAGCATTGGGTTTTTCCCAAGGTCATGGTCTTGGACTTTGACCTCCCCAAGGTCATGGTCTTGGACTTTGACCTCGAGTTTTTCCAAGGTCGTGGTCTTGGACTTTGACCTCGAGTTTTTCCAGGGTCGTGGTCACGTAGTCGACCGCTATATGCTTTAAACCAACTTACTTATCAAATGCATTTAAGATATCCACACTCAACGGGGGTTGCACGAGGTCACTACTAAGAAGCTGTATCAATCTAGTTGGTAATAATCGATGTTAATTTCTCAACTACTGTCGCTTACTAAGCGAAATAAGAAAGGAATTGAAAAAATGCAATTAAGAAGGTGTAGTTGGAAAAACAAATTAAGCTGTGCTAGTGAAAGTATTTGTGTAATGACATACGGTGGAACTCAACGACAAATTATTCAAAACGCTGCTAATTGTAAACGATCAGAAGGCCAAAATAAATTCTCATTACCCACAATGTGTATTTTAAATATTTTTGCACGTTCACTATTGAAACTAGGAAAATTACTAGATTTTAGTTAACAGGCCGAAATTCGTTTTATTTTTTCACGTAAATAGTCTATTGAGTTACAGAACTTTTAACGAAAACTACACTTTTGTACTCGGACTCTTATTAACCGTACCTACTGGTTGCCTTTAAATACATAAACAATGATTTTTTACGAATAGAAATAAAAGTCAAAATTGCTCATAACCGAAAACTCTTGCTAACGGACTTCAACTAAATTACACATACAAAATTTAAAAGCTTTCAAACTCAAAGGAAATTTAGTTTTTAAAACGTGTACCTACTGTCTTTATTGTGCATTTATATGTTTTCAGTTCATTTGATAGAATATACAATCACAAACATTTTAAAGACAAAATACGAAAGCAAAACAAAATGATTCAGGGTTTGCTCTGCCTTTAATAAAAATCTTCGAGTTTAATTTTATAGATTCATAAAAAAAGATTAGGAAGATATTCGAAATAATACGTTTCAGAACTTGTAACGTATAAGTGCCATCGAAATCATTGCGTATGTTGAGAGTTTATTAACTCATAAAGATCATCATCATCATGTAAGTGATGTCCAAGCTCATATAGATTCCAATTTAAAAAATTACATTATCAACAATTTTATTTAGAGGAAATAACATTAAGATAATACATATACCTCTTTTTTTGCGATATTGTACTTTCAATAACATAATTAATAAAAAACAATTACAAAGGAATAGTCAATATTTAACATTCTGCTTACAAGTTGAAAGTAAAAAAAAGTGATTGTTGTGATTCAAGTTTGTTACGGTAATTATACACCTAATTGCTTACTGTTATTTAATTTGTAGATAGTAGGGTAGTGTCAATATAAAAGAAAAGAGCATACTTGTCTGTTTATGTAATTTGGTTTTTATCATTATATACGGTTATAATGGAAGACCTAGTACGCCTATTGAATTTATCTGTAAGTGTAAAAAATTTGGAAAAATTAAACGAAAAATACAATTTAAATATTGAAGAGTTGTCAATCTGTTATAGTGCCATAAATCAATTGAGTGCGTCCTTTTTTGAAAACTTTGTCTTCAAATGTCAATCTTTTTGGTGTAGCATAGATACAATGCTAGAACGTGCCGTCGTCCCCGTACCAAATGACACGTTGTACAATTTGTGTGCTAAAAAAATGCTGCGGAGACCTTCTGAATGGATTAATTTACCAATCGATATCCAAACGGAATTGTCGTGGAAAAAGAAGAAGCTAAATGATCTCGGTAGAGACCTACTACATCTTGAAAAAGAAACGGACGCAGAGTTAGTTAAACGAGTGAGAGACATAAATAGTTATTTAATTTCCAGTCAAGAACTTGTAGATACTCTAATAGGTAGTTTAAATAAAATTAAGGATGATATAGATATTGAGTTGTTTAATAATAGTTATTTTGTAGATGTTAGTTTTAATTACTTAAACTTATACGAAAGGATTTGTATAAATATTGTTAGTATGTCTGATTGTTATAGACAGTATTATGGTAGATATAGGGACTTAATTTACAATTGGTCATGTATATATAATAAACAGATTTAACGAGGGGTATAAACAATCTTTTATTGTTCAAGTTTAATTTTATGTCGATAAAAAAAGGTTAATTAAAATCTCTGTCTTTACTTTGAATTTTCTGATTGTCTCGATTTACAAAACATCCAAAAACTCGTAACAAAAATTTGCAAGTTCTGAGGAAATGGTACAGGATCATTACCCACTACTTGGCTATAAGAAAAAACTAAGAAAATTGAACAAGTTAATTAAATAAAATTAAATTCGATTTTTTTTTTACAATCTCTATCTTGAAACATATACCACACACGTGCTATCTTCCATAAATACATATAAAAGTTCAATATCAGAAAACAGCAATCGCTTTTAAAATTGAATAATAATTTGAACTTAGCGAAAATTAACATTTTGTACCTCATCTCCTCATTTTTATATAATTCAAACTACTCTACTTTTCTGAAAAAAGACCATCACATAACTTCAAATCAAAACTTTTGTGTTTTAATTTTATTTCATCAACAATTTTGAATATTCGAAAAAGTTGAAAAAAATTACAACTACACAACGATTTTCGCGCGTATCGTACAAAACTTTGGTAAGTAGATAAACTTGATACCCAGTTTTTCACAAACATTCAAGACTACTACGTTTCGGTTTACAATCAGAATATCGCTCCGGGCATATAGCCCCGAGCAAAATATCCGATTAATATGCTTGTAGGACGTGGCTGAAGTGTATCTTGAAGAGAAGCCTATTACGTACTCGTTTTATTACAATACTCGTTCGCAATACCGTGAATTTTTGTGATTGTCTCGATTTACAAAACTCGTAACAAAAATTTGCAAGTTCTGTGGAAATGGTACAGGATCATTACCCACTACTTGGCTACAAGAAAAAACTAAGACGATTGAACAAATTAATTAAATAAAATTAAACTGGATTTTTTTTTGCAAGTTCTATCTTGAAACATATACCACGCACGTGCTATCTTCCATAAATACATATAAAAGTTTCATATCAGAAAACAGCAATCGCTTTTAAAATTTAATAAAAATTTGAACTTAGCGAAAATTAACATTTTGTTCCTCATCTCCTCATTTTTATATAATTCAAACTACTTGACTTTTATGAAAACAGACCATCACATAACTTCTAATCAAAATTTTTGTGTTTTAATTTTATTCCATCAACAATTTCTTTGAATATTCGAAAAAGTTGAAAAAATTTCAACTACAAAACGAATTTCGGTCAAAAAAGGACGCACTCAATTGATTTATGGCACTATAACAGATTGACAACTCTTCAATATTTAAATTGTATTTTTCGTTTAATTTTTCCAAATTTTTTACACTTACAGATAAATTCAATAGGCGTACTAGGTCTTCCATTATAACCGTATATAATGATAAAAACCAAATTACATAAACAGACAAGAATGCTCTTTTCTTTATATTGACACTACCCTACTACCTACAAATTAAATAACAGTAAGCAATTAGGTGTATAATTACCGTAACAAACTTGAATCACAACAATCACTTTTTTTTACTTTCAACTTGTAAGCAGAATGTTAAATATTGACTATTCCTTTGTAATTGTTTTTTATTAATTATGTTATTGAAAGTACAATATCGCAAAAAAGAGGTATATGTATTATCTTAATGTTATTTCCTCTAAATAAAATTGTTGATAATGTAATTTTTTTAATTGGAATCTATATGAGCTTGGACATCACTTACATGATGATGATGATCTTTATGAGTTAATAAACTCTCAACATACGCAATGATTTCGATGGCACTTATACGTTACAAGTTCTGAAACGTATTATTTCGAATATCTTCCTAATCTTTTTTTATGAATCTATAAAATTAAACTCGAAGATTTTTATTAAAGGCAGAGCAAACCCTGAATCATTTTGTTTTGCTTTCGTATTTTGTCTTTAAAATGTTTGTGATTGTATATGCTATCAAATGAACTGAAAACATATAAATGCACAATAAAGACAGTAGGTACACGTTTTAAAAACTAAATTTCCTTTGAGTTTGAAAGCTTTTAAATTTTGTATGTGTAATTTAGTTGAAGTCCGTTAGCAAGAGTTTTCGGTTATGAGCAATTTTGACTTTTATTTCTATTCGTAAAAAATCATTGTTTATGTATTTAAAGGCAACCAGTAGGTACGGTTAATAAGAGTCCGAGTACAAAAGTGTAGTTTTTCGTTAAAAGTTCTGTAACTCAATAGACTATTTACGTGAAAAAATAAAACGAATTTCGGCCTGTTAACTAAAATCTAGTAATTTTCCTAGTTTCAATAGTGAACGTGCAAAAATATTTCAAATACACATTGTGGGCAATGAGAATTTATTTTGGCCTTCTGATCGTTTACAATTAGCAGCGTTTTGAATAATTTGTCGTTGAGTTCCACCGTATGTCATTACACAAATACTTTCACTAGCACAGCTTAATTTGTTTTTCCAACTACACCTTCTTAATTGCATTTTTTCAATTCCTTTCTTATTTCGCTTAGTAAGCGACAGTAGTTGAGAAATTAACATCGATTATTACCAACTAGATTGATACAGCTTCTTAGTAGTGACCTCGTGCAGCCCCCGTTGAGTGTGGATATCTTAAATGCATTTGATAAGTAAGTTGGTTTAAAGCATAGCGGTCGACTACGTGACCACGACCCTGGAAAAACTCGAGGTCAAAGTCCAAGACCACGACCTTGGAAAAACTCGAGGTCAAAGTCCAAGACCATGACCTTGGGGAGGTCAAAGTCCAAGACCATGACCTTGGGAAAAACCCAATGCTACGACAAGTTCATAGTCCAAGGCCATGACTTGAGGGAAATACCCAAATAAGAAATGTACGCTCTAATTTCAGTTAGTATTTGACTAACGACTCATTAACATCACCTAACGTATTGTTACAAGTTTTATTAGCCTCGCATAATCTACTGCAGTTTACGTAATTATACAGTGCTAATCTGTGCATCTCTCTTTCTTATATGTTAGGGTGTGTGTGTGTGTGTGTGGATAAACTTGGAAAAAACAAGGATTTTCAAACAAAAACTAAGAAAAAGTAAGTACACAAATATTTTCTTGTTTTGCTTGCTTCTCGCTTTGCTTTTTCCTCTTCTTCTTCTTTGTAAAATTTGAAATGTATGGATTACCATTTTCTAAGAGTATGTACTTAGATTAGGTTTGTAATACAACATCTCTTATTTTTCTCTACACCTCTCTCTTTTAAATTCGCTAGGAAAATCCCAGAGCACAATTTTAGTCCAACTCAAATCCCAGAATCCAAATCACACAATCTCAACTCAGCATCCAAGACCACGACCTTGATCCAGAATCCATAATCACAACCCTGCCCCAGGATCCAAGACCATGATCCTGTACCAAAGTCACGATCTTGGGAAAAACCCCAAGACCACGACCTTGGGAAAACCCAAAGCCACGACATTGGGAAAAACCCAAAACCACGACCTTGGGAAAACCCAAAGCCATGACCTTGGGAAAAACCCAAGGCCACGACCTTGGGGAAAACCCAAGGTCACGACCTTGGGGAAACCCCACGACCTTGGGAAAAACCCACGACCTTGGGAAAAACCCATGACCTTGGGAAAAACCCAAGGTCAGCTGACGTCACAAAATCCAAGATGGCGGAAGGTGCCCCCCTTCTACTCACGGGATCATGAAATAACAGTGCAGTCACATAATCATTTCCGAATAGGCTCCTTGACGAAGAATAAAATAAAATAAGAGCAGTTTTTTTTTAAATTTTGATACTTTATGGAGATGAGTTACGCTACGAAACCAAAATCTTCTGCCATATGCATGCATTTATCCATTAATTCAAAATACCGAATTACATTTTCTTTCAAATTAACTTGAAAAATAGTTTTCGGCATTTTCACATGATCTAAACACTTGAAATTTATCAGGTAACGAAAAAATTGAAATGTGTATCCCATTAAACTATTTAAATCTTTATAGATACCGTGAACAAATTAATACAATGGTACACAATACAGGAGAAAAGATTACAGCCGGAGAGTTGATAGTGGATTTTGAAAAACCGTTCATCTCTTATTGCGTTTCTGTCACCAAAATGAGGTATCCTGACATAATTTCTTGTTTCCTTTTCCTTCAGCAGAAATTTGACGTGATTTTAAAGCGTGCGTTTGAACCCTTATATTGGCGTAGATAATTATCTCCCAATGATGACGTGTTTGCAACTTCAATGTGAAATATTTTCAAAATAGAAGACCAAAGCCGTTTTATGGGGTTGTTATACCCTCTTGATAAGGAATGAAGAGTATAGGCGAGTTAGTGTTAACTTTTTAGATTGCTGTTACTTTCGGTTCTAAATTACGGATAACGTTTTCTCCTTTCCCTTCCTCTCCTTTGTTTCTATGGTGGCTTGATTGATTTCTATTGATGATTTTGATCCCAAGGTTCTTTACTTTATCCCCAAATATGTTTCTACTTCTGGTGTTTGTTCATTTGTTTCTTGTTCTCCATCTTTTTTCCATTTGTTTCTTCTATAAGTCAAAGTGTACATTTTTCTATTCTACATTGCGAACACTGCGGGTGAAAGCTCCGGTTCTAATTATAAAACCTTTAAGCAGTAGTCCATCCTATTGAATTGAACTTCCAAATCCCTAATTTGCTCAAGAGAATAAATTGTAAGGAGTATTTCTTCAAAAGTATATCACGTTACATAAATCTGCTTTTGAATGCGTGTCCTTTTTACACAATGGGCATTTGTAAAAGAACATCCACGCATCGGTGACGCGTGTATTTGTCAAAAATGTCTCACTTTCAATCCACTGTAATACATTTACGTAATCCATCGCATTTTCAAAGGACAAACTAAGAAAATGCCGGCTAACGTGTACTAAATATAGCAACGAAAAGGCAGGGTAAAGTTATACTTCGCACAAAGGTTTGTGGGGCGGCCTGTTTTCTTACAAATAAAGTAGAATATAACGACGAGCTTACCTAGGGTGGAAAAAAAGAACATGTGTCCGCCTTATGCGCCTCAACTTCACTTCTATTGTGTAATGAGAGCTCTAAAATTTCATTTAGCGTTAACTTCCCAAACTATATAAAGCGTGATTGAAGAGAAGAGGAATGGTTAATGACATACAAGAATTTTAATGACCGAAAAGCGATCGGCCGTAATTATTTAAAAGGCAAACAAAATCAGTTTAGGGTTTGTATCTATGTAAATATTAGAGATTAAATCGTTAAATAAAATTCAACTTGTTAACGAGGCACATCAGAAATTTTCAACAATGCCAGAGCGACGCAAGCACGAAAATTAACAAACCCTCCAATCCGTTCATTTAAAAATAATTTAAATTAGTAAAATTTCTATTTCACGATTTTCTTTATAAGTCAATTCGGCAAGTTTTCCCTTAAGAGAGGGCTCATTATCTTTTTAATTAACAACAGGCCTATTTTTAATTAATATCAACCACATGGCATCAAAAGTTACCAGGAGTTTCGTCTGCCGGAATGCTTGTTATATCAAACGAGATGACGGTTCTCCGCGTTTTACGCCATGCTTCGACGGTGCATGTTACACTTTAATTGAAATGATATAGTGTCATGGAAATGTTTCGATAACAACGCTAATTGTGAATGGTAGCTTTTTTGTGTCGTTCTGGAACTTTTCAAATTTAGATTTGTTGTGTACGTCGTCGACCATTGTCGCAGGTTTCCAGTTGTAAATGGCGACTGGTTTTATTATTTCGGAAATGAGACAATAAAGATTTATACTTACACGATATAGTCCTGTTTTGGATGTTCCGATTTCTTGAATAGACGACGGTGGGTTAATAAAATGAACGAGACGCATCATAAACGGTTTTATTACCAGAAATTTTTCTACGTATTTACGGGAGTTGTCGATTCTCTATTGATTTGTTTAGTAAATTTCCGAATGAAGCTGTGTCATTTGATTTTCCATCTCTAAACATGCAACTAAAAAATAAATAATTTAATTGTAGTGCAATGTAATTTGGCTACTTGCATCTTCGTTCAGGTAGCGATTTGAAAATGCGGGAATTGTCCACTTTGCATATCGCCAGGACTTCTAATGTCACGTGGTCTTTGCCAACTTCTCATCCTGCTTTTGAGGATTTTTTTGTTGATTGGAATGTGCAAAACTTAAGCCTTCCTATTCTAGGTATGTGTATAGTACTGGAGGTAGGCATACCTCAATAAGAAGTGGTAGTTTTTCCTCCTCCTCTGATTTTATCTTATCCACGGTAGCTGGTTTGCACGTTAAGGAGGTTGACCATCCCTTCCTCATACAATACTTATTATAATTTTTTAACAAACTTTCCAAATTACCCACAATTAGCCCTTAACATAAATTTTACTGAAAGCTCCTCCTTACTTTTTCTGAAAATTGACTTCAAATCTTGTTTTTGTAATTGCTTGCTAGCAAAATTCGAATGAAGTTTGGACATATTGGCAAAAAATCATTCACCAGTGATCCTCAACCGTTAAATCCAGTGTTCATACAACTGTTAGAATGCATGCCGGCGTTTTGTACATGATTAATTCGTGACTTATGCATTTCACGCCCCCTTCCAGTAATTGTATAAAGCAATGTATCCCCTCAACTTGAGGCGCATCCTCAAGCGATTTGTACTGGACTAAATACAGTAGCAAATTTACACGGCGGTAAATTGCCTGGCCCAATATTTTTATCGTTGTCTGATTATACACCTTTTTCTTGAGCGGGAATAAAAACTGAGACGCTCTAATTAATTCCTTCGCCTAATTGTAATCGCATGTTTTAAATTTCCGTTCAGAGGAAAATAATCACAAGTTAATTTTCCGCTTCCAGAAAACAAACGACACCTTTCACTCTGGCAAAACTTCTTGGTAATTCCCGACCGAATCTCTTCTGAAACTTCCCCGAATTAACTTAACCCGCGGAAAATTTCTCAGAAAACAAAAGTATTTATACAGTGAGATTCAAAAAAATAGTCAAATATAATTTTGTATGCGACATAACGATCTATTCGATGGTATATTAAAATTTCAGGCATCTCAAACTTGAAATCGATTCACTTTTGTTTTTTAACTGCAATGACTTGTTTTTGAAAAGAGCAGAGTTGATGAGGGTCTTTTGTGTCATATGGCACACGTCATGCTAGATTTAATAAGTTTTCTAAATATTGAATCACGAATTTATCCATTTTTTTGTATATCTACCATATGCGTATTTTATGTTGTCGTACAACAAAATGATTGCTCTTTTCAAAGATCTTAACAAACATAGGCAATGCATTCGAAAATCAAAAGTTGCCTCTATTTCCGGTTAAATCGGAAGTGACACAGAAAGTTCCAATATGCGACCGTATAGAATGTGGTGTCACATAAAATTATATTTGAGACATTGTTCGTATTTTATTAACACGAAGGTTTGGTCTTAAAGGTTTTTTACATTATCCCAAACAGGAGAAATTTTCACTATGTCACAATTTTCCACTTTTTACGACTACGAGTTAAATTCTGTCTGTAGTTTCAACAGCAAACAATTATACTGGATTTTAACAATAGCTGTTTATGGTAACGAAAATATACTGGCGCGCTTAATTAGTATGTCCTTGAGCGCGTAGGGCTGTCAAGAATAGACTAATTAAGCGCGACAGGGCTGTTTTAATCTCCATACGGAACACGTTTTAGTCGACGTTAACTATTTACTACTTCCTCTTAATTTCGCCATAATCCGTATTTTTCGGCGGGGATGAAACTGACACGTTAGAATTAACTTTAAAGTTCTTTTTTCTGTTTTAACTGTAACCTTACGGGTTGTTAAATTTTACGTTCCAATATAATTAATTAGCACTGGGTTCTTTTTTATGCCCGAACACCTCTGAAAACGAATTTACCTTTTAATTTTGTTAAATTACGTACTGTTTGCTATGGTAACCCAAATCCCGAACTAATCTCGCGTTTACTGTTCGAAAAACAAAACCACGTACTATCTCTTTGCCCACTACCGAAGGAAATAATAAAGAAAATGGCAAACAGGGAGTGCTCAAAATGCGAAACCATAGGAAGGATATGACACTACGGATTGAAGAAATCAATCAGATATAATTTAAAAGGACTTCGGAAAAATAACGGACAAAATGTGAACATTTCAATACATTTCCATTCCCTTATAAGATTAAACAGTAATAAGGCGATAAGATTGTAAACGTCAGAAGAAATCTAATGTAAACTAATTGTTTTAATATCATCACCAAAAGCAGCATACGAAATTTCTCTGTTCAAGATGTCTAATGCATATACACTTTATTTCATCATGGTTTTAACACCAAGAATTTAAATGTTGACTGATTGCCAAGCTTAATGATTTGTGAGGTAATGATTAATGACTTTACATAGCACACTCTCTTAGCACTTTCCTATTGAATTAAACTGTATTAAATTAACGCTTGTCAAACAAAAATTAGATGCCTGACATTATTTGAAGATCTCGTTGCCGCTAGATTGATTACTAGTAAATACTAAATGCATAATTATAATAATGATATTCTGTTTCGTGCCGTAGAAAATATGGAATATTACCATGCGGACACGACGCCCTTGCTATACTCCCCGGTATCGGAAAATGAATAAAAAAAGGATTTGTGAAAATTACAAATGTAATCCGGAGTTTATCGACCGTTAGCTGTTATGAAGTTATGAATCTCTTTTGTAAACATTTTAATCTAGAATAAATACGTGTCAAGTTGGCTTCAACATTGATTTATTTACAAAGAAATTTAATATTCCCTTAAAGATAATCCAAACAGTAGTAATTAATATCCGTGAAACAGCGTATTAAGTGGTAGACAATTGAAAATAGCATTTAATTAGTTACAGTCTCTTCCTGAAGCGTGGAGAAGAATTTTGATGCTTGGCGTTTCTCAAAACATAAAAGTACACCCATAACTAACAAAGAATGACAGAACGTAATAAATTTGAAATTCAAACTAGCGCCCCCTCACTCTTTAAACATCCTACATCCTGCAATAATTTTAATTTATCCTAGTTGACTTAACACGTATAACCGAAGTGTTAAACTTACCCTATATATCTTTAATTCCAGAGCGGCTTCCCTTGCCGTGATAAAACACAGAACTGCACTTGAAAATTTAATCAACCGGTTCTGCAATGATTTAAAAGCATTTTAAGTAGCCTAAACGCTTTTAAAAGAAATATTTTCACTCGAGTGTGAAGGGTGGAAACATTTTGGAACATGTGGTTTAGTCTTCCCAAAATGACATTTTTAGACCGACGTCATCAGCAATCGGCAGAAGTGTGTTTGTGTATTCGCGGCCAAGGAGAGGTCCTTTCAAAATAGCGCCTGTTTTTAAAAATCATTTAACGCCACCCGGGCGTAAATTTCAACACGCGGTATTATTGAGCCATTTTACCGCAGAGTGATCTGGTAAAAAGATCTCTAATTGTCGTCGTTTAATTAGACAAGAAGTGCTTTTATCAGCGCGTGGTTTTTAAAAGAAAAACGTTCAACAATTTATTTCTTCATTAAGTTTCGAAAATAGTTTTGTTCAAGTTTTAATTTATTGAGATGTTTGGTTGAGATTATGTAGACGTTTTTAAGAGAGTTTTATTGCGCTTTCGTTCGGTGCTGATGCGTTTAATCCTATTAAATCTTGAAAGTATCGTCTGGTTTTGTGTGGTTGTGACTATAAAAAAGAAAATTGTTACTAGCATATGTTACATATTCGTTACGTAATTCGATTTGCTCACAATTAATTCAGAGATAATCAGGGAGCAATTACTCTCTCACAATTACTCTAATTTCTAGTTCCATTAAAGTGTGTGCACTCTGTTCATGTTCATTCTATAATGAATCTTTCCACAATCTCTCACATAATAATATCATATGGGATTTTGTACGTGAGAACAACCCATGAGTGAAATTCGACGTTAGGTTCACAGAAAGCTTAAGATTGACAGTTTATTAATTTTTGGTTTGTTGCTTCTTAGTAAAGGTTCTGGGTGTCTTCACACACATGATTTAGGCTTGCTTCCTATGATTTATTTGGCTAGGTAAGAGATTGTTAGTAAAACGCTTCCTTCTGACAACACAAAATCGTCACAGTGTAATTTGGATCCAAGGAATGCGTGTCCTACGAATTCCTCCAAGAAGCAACTGTTTGGAACCACTAAACCGTAATATTGCACTGTATTTTAAATAGTAAAAATTGCTAACGTGACAATATAAAAAGTGTTTATAAAAAGAGTGGTGATACCAAATCGTCACCATGAATATCGAAGTTTTATCTCAAGTAGGTTAAAACGTTTCCAGAAAGTTATAAAATGTGGCAAACAGATTTTGCGAAACTATTCGACAAATTGTAGCAAACACGTTAATATAATGAGGGAAAACGATTGTTACCTCGTATTTATGTGCTCGCTTTCCGGCGCCGACGACGTTATATACATTTATGTACCTTTGAGTTTGTCGCAGATAAATAACAAAGCATGAAACCGCAACTGGAACGTAGTTACCATTATTGCTGGCTGCCATACAATCGCGGAATCCTGAAAAGCGCGTTTTTCATCCTGTCAATTGTAAATGAGTTATTTACGTTTTCATAGAATATGCATCGTGCAAAGTTGCGCTTCGCGTTTCTATAAATTGCATTTAATTAAATCCACAAATTTTCTGCTAAGTTGCTACACCTTTCAGGGCTAAAGTTTATTGGTCGGTACCTACTTTTTCCTGCTTTCGTCAGATGTGAAGGAGATAATAATTGCATATAAAACTATTAAACTATACTCGTACTTGGATTTTAGGTTCATTTCATTGCAGAAAGATGCCCCACTTTCTTCCCTTTTGACATGTAAAAACCGCAGGTATTAAAAAAATAAGTTACGCTATACTTGACCCTTCAGGGACAGTTATGAAAATATACACAGCATCATATGAAGAATATTTTATACAAATTATTTTTTGATATCCCCCTAGTTTCCGCAACAATCCACTATCTCAAAATATTTGAGACACCCTGTACATAAATTAATTAAGTGACACCCAAATATAAGATAACGAAACTGATAGTCGCAATGTTAACCGCAACTCACAAAAGAAATGACCGCTACATTCCAATTCGTCTCAGGTGCAGTTAAACCCCAATAAATCATCCCCCTGTTTTTCCAAAATCCGCCCCGTTACTTTTCGTTGAATTAAATTAGTTAATTAAATAGTAAACAGTAAATAGAATTATGTTTGTTGTCATAAATTAGCATTCATGTGGAGCGGGGATATCAATAAATTTGGGAAAAAAATGAGCCCTTATGGAAAACCTTGTAAAAAATTATATTACCATACAAAAGACACAGAAAAGGGACAATCACGTTAAAAATATGAGAAAAATAGGTAGCTAAAATCATGCGAGAAATATATTTACCTTTCCTCATCACCGAAAGGGAACTAAATCTCTCTCGTTGATCCTTTTGCTGTGGTGTCCTACCTCATTTCCACATCCCCTTTGCAATTGTCGAAAGTCGAATCTGCAATAGGAAAAAATTTCAATTACTGCGACAGAACACATAAAAGAATTAAAATTATGGGTCAATGCTATCCGGTATGCATATAACCGAAACGTAAAGGATATACAAACACATTAAAATTATAAGGAAAATTGGCTTTCACCTTTGAGAGAAAACATATTCTCCATGGCCTATCGTTTTCCTATAATGTCCAACTTTACTTATATGGCATAGAAAAAGCACAAAACATGTTAAAATTAAGAAAAGTGTAACGCAGTACACGTTCTCCGCCTGCAAATGGCCAGTGTTAGTGATTACTATGCAGATGAATACCCGGTTTTAAGTTGGGCGCTTCGTTACGAAGATTGTCGCTCTAAAAATATTTATTTCTATGTATGAGTTGGAAATATAAGGCAGAAGTTAGTAGCTTAATTTGTAGAGCCGCCCGATAAGTAAAATAAGAGACCGTCTGTAGTTTGTTGTTTTGTTCCTGTAGGAATATTTAAGAAAGAACTTCCTATAAACGTATGTATAAAACGTGTTAACCCTTCGATACAGTGTGTTAGAGTTTCAAGAAGAAAAAAATCAATTTTTTATTGTCATTTTCATGCCACTTTAAATATTTTTACGAAATTTGGCGGACGACAACTTTACAAAGTGTTTATGTTTAGAAAACAAAACAAAAGCTGCTTATTACCTACTAGATCGTTTTTAATTTTTATTACTACCTAATTTCAAAACAGCGTATAAATGAATGAATTTAGTTTTTTTATGCGAAAACGGTGAGTCGTACGAACAAAAGTTAAGATTCAAATTTGTTCGAAATTAAATCGAGACTGCACACATAATTTTAATTTTAAGAGAAAGCAGTGGCGCACCACTTTTTCCTTTAAAAATATCTAGTCTGTCTCATTGATTTTTTCTTAAACCTTTAATCTCAAAAGTTAAGACGTTTTGGACATACGTTCATAGGAAGTTTTTTTCTTAAAATGAGACTAAAAATCAGCCTCTTAAAAATTAGCATGTTATTAAGAAACACCCTGTATAACATAGACATGTAAAAGAATGAATAATCCTATGGAATTGCACTATAAAGTAATGTAAAATCACACAATTCATATGAGTATAGACCCAAAGAGGAATTTTCGCCTTCCTATCCAACAGGACGTTTTCCGCACTATTTGTCTTCTAAATAATTAAAATGATAGCAATAACTTGTCGTTCTACATAATATCTTTGTCAACTCTATTAACTTTTACAATAACCAAAATAACAAATGGGGATCAAAATTATGAACTACCAAAACAATTCTTGTTTAAACAGTTGTTGCTTTATTGAGTAAATTGACGACTCCTTTATCGTTGACCTCTTCATAAATTTTGGTGTACCCAAGCGCTTAAACAATTACCCGTCGAGATTAAATCCTCTGTTTATATTCAAGTTTAGTTTAAACACATTGTAAATATCGGGCACTTCCTTACAAATACAAGGACTACGAAGTAGAGCGTGCTTTACAGTTTTCCCTTCCCAGTGCATGTGTAAACCACAAATAAATTTGCCTCCAGCCATTTAAGATAAAGCCATTAATCTAAGTAATTTATGAATATTATATATTTATAGTATCCCATGCTTCGTGTCATGCTTAAAGTAAAAGGACCTAATGCCGGTACTTGTAAATATTAATAAAAACTAACCTTTTTGAAATAGGATGATAACCGAAGTAATTAATTTATAAATACATTTTCATTCGCTCCCGTAACGAGATCTATTCCATTTGAGACCCCGTAATTTATTCATCAAACGTGTAAAAACACGACCGTATCCATTTCATAAGAAATAAATAATGCAGATTTTCCGTTACGTGTAACCAAAAGAGGCACGCACGAGTAAATGGTAGTAATTTTAAGTATGTGTAACAATTTTCCAAGCCTACCTGCAAGGATGAGTAGATGTGTCAATGCGTGTTCGATCATTATTAAGGGGTTGGATTGATAAATAATGTATAAAGTTTCAATCGATTGTAGGTGTATAATCAAACACTATAAATTATTTACGCCGAGAAGTTTCCATTATGCAAGGCAGCCTCCGTATATCTGCATACACATTTCGTCAAAAATTCCCAGAC
This sequence comes from Photinus pyralis, assembly GCF_008802855.1. Taxonomy (NCBI): domain Eukaryota; kingdom Metazoa; phylum Arthropoda; class Insecta; order Coleoptera; family Lampyridae; genus Photinus; species Photinus pyralis. Next base: position 6,833,303 of record NW_022170596.1, read on the forward strand.
AAATTTTATGTTTCTAATGATGCTATTATTGAAAACTGCGTGATTATACCTTCGTTTGTGTTCTTTGTGCTTTGTAAAAATGGCAAATGGTACAAATAATGACGGCATTTTTAAAATGTAAGTATCTACTCTTATATGATCATACACAGTAGCAGTCGACAGGAACGTATACAACTTTAATGTAAACTACAGGTTTCGGTTATACATTGAATTGACCATCTGTGAATTCCTGCATTAATAATTCAAAATAGGAAGAAACCGCTCACGCTTTTGTCCATTTAGTATTTGAAAAAAGCCACGAATCGGTTTCAGGAACCAAATTGGTATATTTTGCGTATTATTTACGACCATCCCATCGCCGATGGTAATCTATATTTAGTTTCTTAATTACATAGCACCAGTTGAAGTTACCTAATAAAAAATTAACGAACACCGACAAAAGAATGCAGTATCTAGCCGTTTTGTAACACGAAACTCTATTAGCACCGTTTTAATAATTAAAGATCATTTCAAAAATTCTGTTTAATAACCTACTCAAAGCATCAATCAAACGTTTACACTTAATTTAAAATACCTCGACTAATTAGCTATACTTACGTTTGAAAATGTACACCTAGTAAAAATTGTTGTAATGAATGCTTTTAAGGCGGTTCTTTAATTTGTCGTAATTTCGGTATGTCCACAGGCGTTGAAACCTAGGATCTCCAAATTAGTATTTGAAGCGAAGCAAGAATAAGATATTTCATTAACATAATTATAGTTCCAAATTAATTAAAACATTTTTCTCTGAGGGTATTATTTAATTCTTCCTGAATCGGTTACACTCAAAATAAAACATTTTTAGGTTGCACCTCAATATGAGATATTTTTCGTTAGTCGAAAGAGTACTGCAACCTGCATTAACTAATCGCGCAGCTTCAGTGGAAGCGAAATATTTTACAGAAGCAAAATCTTGAAGTGGTGCCAACAGCTTTATAAATGCACAAATTAAATTTTTAGAGCGGACATATTAAATCTTATGGGCGAAGAAATGGAGAAGTAAATAGAAATTAAGAATTAATGTATATGTATTTCCACGTTTAATTTATTTTAAATCCGCTTTAGTTCATAAATAAACTTGAGGCGCATACTTTATTCTACCAAATTTCGTTAAGCATAAATATAAATGCGGTGTGGTTGGTTAAATTGCCAGGAAATGATTTTTCCGCTATTTTATTTTTGATACTCTGCCAACATTTACACTACTGTCTTGAATTCTTTCTTCGTTCTTGTTTGTTTTTAATTTATTGTAACGTTTTCGTAAAGATATTAATGTTAAATTGTTTTTTGTTATGCTTTTAGTATGTCAAATATCGTACATTTAATTGCTGAAACAGTTTTGGCGTGAATTGCTTGCTTGATATTTTGATGGTTTCCCAAGCTTTGCGGTTTGCTTTCTTATTTCTTGTAGTGAATAATTTACTACGGTAGTGACGACAAAGTTTGAAAAGATAGTTAGTTATTTACGTTCAAAATTATGTTTATTGTAAATCGGAAGTAAACACCATCCCACCGCCTTTTGAAAAGGTTACCGATGCTGTGCGATTTAAAAGCTTTCAAATATTGTTGTGGTAGAAGTTTAAAAGCAAAATTTAAAAAAAAACTCTAGAATCTCTCTCTTTTCCGTCATTTTAAATCGCAACATAACTAATAAAGCGAGATCTAACACGGCTCTAAAAGAATCCATACCGTCGACTTCAATCAATTACGTATATGCCCGCGAAAGTTTATGATGTAGTAAAGGACTTTCCGAAATTCTCATGGAAACTGGAACAGGATTTTATGTTTTACAGTCGAAAAGAAACATGAAATTTAGATCTTAAGTTTCTTTAAAGGCGTTAGGGTGTACACCGAAAGAGACTTCCCGAAGTTCCCACGGGAAAAATGGGAATAGGGTACAGAAAAAAACGGTTTGATGTTCGCCGGGACTGTTAGCAAAAATAGTTTTATATAAAAGTCAGGAAAACCCGAAAACGACACATTACTGGCGAGGGAATATTAAAGTACGAGACCCCTTTAATTTCCGAGTCAGGTAATGTCATTTTACTGACGAGCTTTGTATTAAATTTTACCCAAAATCGTATTTTAGTATAAAATTTCATTTTTATGTAGAACTTTTGATTAATGTCAATCTGTCAATGATGACAGGAGTCATTATAAACATTTATCAATGTCACAAATGCGGCCGGTAAAGTGACAGGTGCGGCCAGTAATTTCCGAGTCAGGTAATTAGATTTTACTTACGAGTTTTGTATTAAATTTTAACCGAAATCGTCTTTTAATACAAAATTTCAATTTTTATATATCTATAACTTTTGATTAATGTCAGTCTGTCAGTGATGACAGGAGTCATTATAGATATTTGTAAATGTCAAAAATGCGGCCGGTAAAGTAACGATGCGGCCGGTAAAGTGACAGGTGCGGCCAGTAAAGTGACAAGTATAGTCTGCTCTGACTCTGTCATGTAAACTCAAATTTTCTGACAGAAAGTAGGCATGGAAATGAAGGTTTCAGGACGATTTTGGGTAAATGAATGTTTCAGGACGATTTTGAGTAAATAAAATTAATCTTCGTTGCATGTTGACCAGTAAATATATCTTTAAAAAAGGGCTTTTTGGTTTCTGGATACATGAAGTATCCAAGGTACTGCAGTGAGACCGGGGGTAAATTGACTTATTATTATACCACTCACTTTCTTCCAGACTCAGACTACTTAGATGATAGTGTTAGGACCCTAAATCTTAGGTTTCGTTTTGAACTTCGATATCTAACAATAAATGTGCCATGGAAGTGACTATGTTATTCGGCAATTAGAAAGCGTACGGGAGTTCCATAATAGTCCAACGGCATTTTATACCAACAAAAAATAGATGATCAATACATTGAACAATTAAAACACTCGTTTTTAAGGGAGGTATTTCCTTTGGGGTTAAAAATGACACCCCAGTTTTTTTAGGGGGAGGTACACGTTTAAAGTATCAGGAATTCGAATTAAAATCGATTATGTCGATCGCTGTCTGTCTGTTTGTACTTGGGCATTAAAGAAAGAGCTTAAAAGTGTTCCGGTAGAACGCGCCTGCGCATATGTGCGGGTAGTATCTGTGCTAGTCACGGCAAATTTTTTATTACTGTCCCTGCTCGCCTCTCTTACAGGTGAAATATCTATTCCGTTTTTATTTATTACTTTCCGTAACCTTTATGAAATGTGAATCGGGCCCACACTCTTTTGTTTATTCAGTCACGCAGATAAGCTTTTTACGTGGCAACATTGTGAACATTTATAGCGTCAAATAAACATTGTCCGTTTAAACGAGGTGACCCATATTAAGATGTAGGGAAGGCCTGCAACGTGTTAAAAACCGATCGTTTAGAAATATTAATTTAGATACATATACATTAGTCCAGTCGACAGGTTGGAAAAAGTGGTGTTAGATGGAGAAAGGTCGGTAATAAAACTTTGGGATTTTGTTGAGGGATGGTTATTCAACATTTTCTCAAGCATTGGACCTCTTACACCCTGCGTGAAAGGATGTGGGCGAGGGGAGAGGACTGTATTATGTTTGACCATTCTTCGGCAATAACAATTTCTATATTTTTTGTAGAACGTTAAATTTCCAACAATTTTAAGACGTTTGTATGTCAAATCGTTACCGAGATATCGGACTTCGAAGAAACGTCATTTTTCAAAATTCGATAAAAAATTCAGAATTCTACCCTAAAAATCAGGTGCTTATATCCAGTAATGTAACTGTATCTACGCATGTTAGGTACTTCCTGCACTGGCTTTTGAACCCACGATTAAGATTCATGGACTTCAAAACCTGTCTCGAACAAATTACCATAATACCAAAGTCACACTTGCACTACGCTACCGGGTCCGATGAAGATTATGTTCAAAACGTAAGCAACAACGAGACAATTAACTTCCCCGCGACCATGCTCTTGTATTTGTATGTCTTGACTATCCATCTCATTTCTTCCCTTAGTCTTTCAGCTTGCTGAGATATTATCTGCTAGATGATGCATCTGCTCTTTAAAACCTCGCCTGATTTTTGACGGGAGATTATTATGATTTAAAACCACGATCTCCTTAATTTTATTTTCCCGTTTATGTGCATATCATCCCCAGAGGAGCTTTCATGGTCTCACAATCTCTTCTACCAGTACACGACCCCTTTGCATCGTTTCCACGTAGGATCAGGTGCCACCTTACTTCCATATCTGCCATTTTGTTAACACTCGCTAGTCTGTTAGAATGAGCTCATGATTTGCATTCTACCAATCACGATCCTCTTACCTTTTTGATGCTTCGAATGTCACCAATAACTTTATCAAATGTGGACTGATCATATCAATCTCAATCTTTTTTTTTGGGGAGCAATATACCGGGATCAAAGGATCCTTCCTCCTTTCCCTGACGCCGAGTCGGTCGAGGATTGCTCGCTCCTGGACACAATCCGAAACCTCACACCGAATCTGTTTTCTTTCTTGTACAATCGCAGTTGATGTTCATTTAAAAAAGGCGTTATCCTTACATTTTGCCTTCACAGTACTGGGGATCAAGGGATAGAGGTAAATTGAATGGAATATTAAAGAATTTGATTTGAGAAAATCTGCAGATGGGAGTATAAGAGAAGCTGTTGGCATCGTCCCTTTACCTGCCCATTGATCGCCTTTTACGATCTCCAGGAACGGGAGTGGGCCAATTCTACCCCCGGACCCGCAGGGGTTTAATAACATAATGTATCTACAATTTTATACCACCCGCACAGTGCGAGTGGTATTGCATTGGGGTCAAAAATTACCCCCCCCCCCCAATCCGAATCAAACAAAATCTCTATGATGTCGGTCCGTCTGTACTCTCATTTCCGGCTAAACGGCTGAACCGATTGGAACCAAATGTGCTACACATATTCGTAGACATATTAAAATTGCAGTTGTTATTTGTGTCAAAATGAATTTCTACTTTTTATTTTCTTTAGATCCTTAGTGTAGTTCAATCGTTGTGCGCGTGAAGTCATTTATGGAGTGTATGTTGTATTTAAAAGTTGCCAGAGTTAAATAAAGTTGTACAATATAATTTTTATTGGGTCGGAGAGTTATTTGCATATGTGTAACCACTTAAAAATAGGCAAATAAAAGAAGAATGGTCCGGACAATATAATCCATAAAGCGTTTCGGTAATACACGACATAAACATTTTCATTACATTTTCTGGGGCCACAAAATAAAGATAGTTTCAAGCAGGCATAAACAACTACCCGGAATATTACAGCTGCATAATATGCAAATCCATTTTCATCTCACAAAAGGCTTGTGAAGTACAGTTCCTGCAAACGACGCTGAATTGCGCCCAACGAGGTATTATCCCCTATCTTTATAAAAAATATACTCAACGTCATTATTTGTTAACTTTATATTTAACTACCAATACAGTAAATTTATTTAACAACCACTTTCCTTCCTTGTCCTCATAAATGTTGGCAAAATCGCACGTGCACACATGAGCAAGTCCGACAGCTTTTATCTGGCCGGAGCCTGAAGAATAATTTGCCTCAGCCTTCATCTAATTATTCCCTTACAAATTTTGCGCAAACTTTCTCACCCGGTTTATGCTGCTATAGAATAGATATATTCACCTACTGCACCCTAAAAGACACGCGCTTTTGAGGGGCTATTGTGATTTTACAAAGTTTACGGTTACCTTTCTTTTACTGCGTAAGTTTTCTGGTCCCTTCGGGCCGCTCGCACAATGCACGAAATTTGAGCAACTTAACCTTACATAATTCCAAGAATGCGTTGGCCATTTGTGCAGATCATAAAACTTTAATTCTTTGCGGTTAATTAAGATTAATGTGTTAAACTGGGTCGTTTTTCAATTAATTTCCTATAAAAATTCAATTGGGAAACTTATTTGATATGGATCACGTGCAAGATGTAAACCGGCTCAGATGGCCAGCCCTGTTGCTTTTGATCGCGAGGGTGTTTAGTTCCCTAAGGTAAACTCCACGTGTCTTCCCTAAGAAATCCAATATCTCTTAGTCGCCTCAGTTAAATAATCTAAACCCAAATGCAACATCCTACATTCTTTATGTAAATGGCTCAAATCCCGTCTACATCAAGGCGAAAAAACTGCACTTTTTTTGCTTTCAGTAGAGGAACTTTTGTTGAGGATCATGGGGAGTTGTTCCACCACGATTGTACGTGAAGACGACGCATTCTAAATTGTGAGCAGTAGGCGAAGCTAGAAGCTTCGGAGCTTTCAGGTTTTCAGTAGTTCGTATTTGACCATCGCATGAGATAGTCACGCCGCTACCGCTACGTTAACGCACGCGTAACGTGCACGTACGTCTATACACAAACACTAACTTTTAACATAAATTTAGTGTTGTTGTTCATTGCTTTGTGTTTAATTTCATTGGATAAATGACGACAATAATCTAGCAAATACGGTAGGTTTAGCAATATTTTTCCAAAACGCACCTAAAGACCTACGTTGAAATTTTCATTATGTTCATAATTAAAATTTTTAATCTTTAATAAAGTAGTAAGTGGCTTCCTTTCAGGTTTTTATCTGGAACTCCACTATTCAACCCTTTCGAGGTCCGCATACTTAAACGAGACTTAAAATTTTTATTAAGCTAGAAATTGTCGATTTTCCCCTTACACGAAGGAACGCGTGTTCTACATTTTTTCCCATATAGCCAAGTCAACGTACCTCGGAAATTTTTCACCCTACACAATCTAATTGTTTCTTTTATTATTAAATTATCCTATTAGGCCCCGATAAAACGACGTCTGCCTTCTACGAAACAATTTTATTTCAATTGGTTAATTACATTTTAATTCAATTAAAGATAATAATTAGTTATTAATTTCTTTTTTCCCCATTATTCGATTAATTAGTTGAGGAAGTTCAGTCGTGGGGATGTGCCTTTTTATCCTGGGCCGAAATGCGCACTACAATCATCAAAAATGGCCTATTTGTAACATCGTTTCAACGTGTTTGTCGGCCAATTAGAAATCTTTCACTTTCCATTTTTTAATGCCGCTTTATTACACAAGTAATCCACGGCCACTTCCTTCTCTATAAATGTCAAGATTAGTATTAAAAAGGTTAAGATCTGTTTTCCAATTTTATTGGTATGTTAGAAACAAGTTAGCCCGTAATCCCATCGATGGAATGTATCCATAAAATAGAGTATTGAAAAAGCAAAGCATTCCACAGCTTTAATGCTAATTACGAATATTTTTGCATTTTTCATTAAAACACGCATGTTTATGTGATCGAAATGGGCAAACAAGAATTTTTACTAGCCATCATTTACATGTAGGCATAAAGTGGCTGTATACCAACATAACCAGAAATTAACGGAGCGGCTGAAGATTAATTTTTTGTTTTAAATAAAAAACATATTAACAAGATTCTTCAATATATGTATACTTTAAGTATTTTACTGTGGCAACACAGTGTGGTCTTTCATTGATTTGACAAGGTCGTGATACAAGATTAAGCTCTGATGTATGTGAATCGAACGAAAAAGGCTGGTGACATATCCATGAAACTAATAGTTTAGTGAAACGGTACCTACTAAAAATGGAGAGAGTGGAATTTTTTAAACGTTTACGTAAAATTGCATTTAGAGACGTCAAGTATGAAATGCAGAAGGAATTCGCATCTGCATTCATTCCAAGGTATTAGAATATAATATGCATTAAAATACTAAGAAAAACTGCAGTTGGATTTTAGTGCTTCACAAACTTATTGAAATATTTTACATATGGTTCAGAATATGAAATATTTCACGCTTTTTATTCCTTTAATTGGATAACCAAATTAAAAATGACGTTACGCTCCACAGCACAAAGTGAGTTAATACTTTTCATCCCTTTTTTTAACCTACAGCTGCGATTATCACACCTGATTCTATTTAGCGAATCAGATTGCAGCTTATATGGAAATCCTTCCTGAAATTAATAACCCGCTGGTGTCTTGATTAAATTCTATTTTAAAATGCGTTTCCAACAAACGTTTAAAGTGCTTAGAACGCCTTAGCTAATTCCGGTAATTGTTCAGCGCACGTAAATTTGCTATGGTGTGCAGATTTTCCTAGTAAATACCTGCAGTAGCGCGGGATCGAAATTAACGAGCTTGTTAAATGTAAAGGAAGACTCCAAGGTGTAGTCAAACAACAATCTTAAGCTTCCATTTTCCAAACAGAATAATATTTGTTTCCTACAGTTTAGTAAATGCCAACATTTCAGAACACCTGCTCGATATCTGACACAAAGCTTACCGCGACGTTGAAGTTAACGTGAGAGCAGTTGCTCGAAAATAACAATAAAAACACGAATTTTGAGTGTTAAATGGACCCTTTTAAGTCCAAATAGTTTCCTTTGATTATTTTTATATTAATCTTACAATCACCAGTAATCAGTTCGAATTAAATATTTCTACTAATAACTATTAAGTATAGGTATCTCGATATAGGTACTTCTTTATGAACTTGTATTTTGTCGGCGAAATTTCGAGACGTATGGGAATTTTAAATTTAAATGTGAGAAGTGGAAAAAATGGTGCACGGCTTTTCACCATGAACAACAAAAATGCACCATTTTTTGAGCTAGAATCTATTGCAACTTGTCACCAGAAATGTATGAAGGTTTTTTTGCGAATTGTCTGAACGCTTACATGTAATTTACCTAAAATGTTTCGTTTTGCCCCTTTCAAATTATATTATACAGTCGCACTTTTAGCAATGAGCAATGAGAAAGGAGAGAACTTCTGTGTAGTGTCAAATAGCTTTGCATCTTTGATGGATCATATTTAAGCAGCTGTACATATGAAAGCAACCCTCTTCTCCTCACCCTGCTTTAGAATGAAATCTTTTATAACATTCGCTATTGACTTATGCAATGACTCACTTCTTTTTCCGATTATGTTGAAAGTCCTGCATTAGCAAGCTTCACATGTTAGCCCCCGCAATTAAAAAAGATGTGCAATGAACATGTCTAAATAGTACTGATCCAATTTTAATTAATTAATTTTATTTTTCACCTTTATTTATAAGTGGGCGGGGTTTCAGCCAAGGCTACTCTACCAACCCACCCCAATATACATTTAGAAAAGAAATCAAAAATTGACAAAATCAATAACGTTTTAAGTAAAGTAAATTCGGCAATGTTAAAAAGAAAAAAGAAATGTAACACATTAAGAACATCGGAACAAATACTAAACCAATAAATCAATTTTGTCGCAGTTTAACTTTAAATAATAATCGAACCGGTAACGGTTTAAAAGCCACTGGAACACTATTATATACTTTGGAAGCTTGGTACGAACAGGATTTCTGAAACAAAGCGGTCCTATGGGCAGGTGGAGTAATCGAGTCCCTTGAAACGTACGTTGGGTGTATGAACATGCGTTCTAAATTTGAGTTTCTCAAACAAATATGGTGGTGTTTAATTTACAATAATTTTATGTAAAAGAGTGCCATAGTTTAACAGCCTTCTGTGAAATTCGGTCATATTTTCTAATTAAATAAATATACCTTAGGCATATCTTAGACATTTTCTGTTGGCGAATTCTTTTGTGAAGGCACGGCCGTAAGCTGACATTTTTACCATTTTTGTGACTCGGAATTTTTTTTTCAAATTTTCAAAAACTGATTTTAAATTCATTATTTTTATGTTGAAAGCTCAAAGACACCAACTTTCTTTTCTTGTACCCCCGTTTAGTAAAAATTTTGGAAAAGCTGTCACCCTTACTCCGGATATTGGTACAAGTATCGTGCATTAGCAATTCTGTCATTTGAACCGTAATAAATATCCTGCCTTTCCAAACATTTTTTGTATTACATGATTAGCTACACACAACAGTAAAAATTTTCTGTGGCTGGCACAGATACCAGTCGCACACTTGCGCATGCGCGATTCTGCCCAAAAGCTTTATAGCTCTTCCTTTTATGTCTAAGAATATGGTTGTCCAATCGGTTCAACCGATTAGCCAGACATGAGATTCATCGAGAGTTTGTTTGATTCGATGAATTTCTGTATGTTTCCCGAGTAGACGCACATGAACGTAAACCGAACACAAAAGTTCCTATTGTACTGAATATTCTAGAAATACCGATAGACAGCGAGGCGCCATGAAAGACTATAGTCATCGGCGACAAGAAACTAAGGCGAGGCGGATGTCACGCAGTCTTTCCGGGAAATATGAAGCGTTTGTTTGACCACATTCGAAAGTGTTCTGGAGCACTGGATAACATTCTAGAAAGATTGTTGTTTGCTAAGCAAATCGAATTGTGTTTAAAGTTCGTCGTAACATCGAGGTCTAAGTGAAATATTAAGCTCTCGCTCTTGTTATGTTATAAATTGTGATACATAATAATTACTGTTATAAATTAATCCATTTCAAGACTGTTATAAATTTATTATTAATTAATTTAATTGTACATAAATAAATCACGTAATTAAATTTACGTTACACTACTTTATTGTAAAGCATGGCACAAACATTGCGTACATGTTACCCAAAGTGATTAACCCTTAATTATAATTTAAGAAAAACAGATATAGGATATATATCGCGCAAATGTTGGCAACCTTAGACAGTTAAGACAGTTTTTGAGAAATTTTGGGAAATACTTTGGTGAAATAATTGCGTACATAAAGAACATTGTAATTTGAAAATTGAAAAAAATCTTTCATAACTTTGCAATCTTAGCAATCTTAACCGAGATCTTACCTAGTTTATTATGTCAAGTGTTTAGGGCATTGAAGAGATTTCGAATAAATGAATTGAAACATTCGTATTATTACAAATAAAAGAATTCTTTTCACCTAAACTTGCCCTTAAGTAAGTACACGGTCGACTGCCTCAACTATTTCTGCATTTAATGGGTTGTAATATTAACTATCTTGCCCAATGTTTTCTTACAATATTATTGAAATTAAAACTTCCATTTTTTTCGAAATGTGTGGCCTGAAACTTAGAAAATGTTGTGGAAACGTTTTAAAAATATAGAACATTAAATGGGGTAGTGTACTTGTAGGTTGTGTTCGTCCAATTTCTTTTTATATTTACACAGCGGACCTTCGGGGTAGCTTTAAGAAGCCTCTTTTATGTTTTATTGTTATCCAATAACTTTGATGTTTGCTGTTTACATATCAGCGTAATAATGTTAATAACAATGTCTACTTTACTACCATTCGTAATTGCAGCAATTTATCGGATAACAAATCTTTTAATTTCAACTTTTACAAAAAGAACGCAAATACTAAGAGGGAAATAAGTTTCATCTGTAAGTATAAACCGCAGCGATTCCGAACTAACGAACTTAATTTTAACATTAAAATTGAAATTTCTAACTAAAGTTAAAACTTATCAGATCAAAGTGGTCAATCAATTAACGAGTTTTGGCAAGGGTAATACCAAAGGATTTGCGAAAATTCAATAAAGCTTGAAATTTTCATCTTTAATATCAAGTTAGAAGTACTTAAATATGTAGAGAATTTTCTAATCCTCTTACTGAACCGGAAAACTTAAATCCCCCGAAGATCGCGATTACGAGAGAATCGAATCGAAGTAGCTACCGAACATTTAACTTAATTAATCTGTTAAAAAGAACGAAGGATCTGCGTGTGTTCCTTTTTGAAGCGTCACAATAGCAACAAAAAATATTTATATAATGCTCGGCACACCTTGCTTGGTATAATGGATGAACAAAAAAGGTTACTATGAAAGATTAAGTACATCAAATAAGAAAGGAAAAACAAATTACGAACAATAGCTGTTGAAATGTCTCAAGATGGGAATGCAGACGTGCCTTAAGAAAGAATTGTGGCGTTTTGTATCTTTTGGAGTCTACAATAAAATCCGTAAGTAGTGGGAAAAGGTATATTATTAATGATAAAAAGCTTTTAGAATATCATATTCTCGAGATTAAAGTGGTAATAAAATAGTTTTAGGTATGTAGGTAATAATTGGTATTCCCACGCAAGCCTTGAGCATTCTTAGATTAGAAGACATTATTATTATGCAAATGCATGTAACCATTAAGTATAAGAAGAAAAAAATTAGGCACATAAGCAAATACCCTTTCATCTTATCCGACGAGCTTTTCGATAAATGAAGAATCTCGAATTGTTCTCTGGAGGAAATGCAAAAATGCATTCTGTCCTCGATAATTAAACGGCGGCGATGCCCAAGAAACCGACGAAACACGCCAATCCTTTTAAGTAAATGCAGCTTTTGAACAATCCCGATTGTTTCGTGCAAAAGCTTTAATTTATTGGCATAATAAATGCTTGTTTAACCCTATTTAACCTTCGATGAAAGCGATCACGTTTTCACCTAAAAGGAACAATAAACTTTTTAAGATTAAAAAACCTTGAAAAGCGTACACGTCCGCTGCCGCTGATGGATTCCATCATAAAAGATCGCTGAAACAGCGTTTCATTTTTGAATATTACCGATTTCATTTTTCCAGTCCGTCGATTTGGGTTTTGACCAACAGGTGCACTCGGAATTTCTTACGAATCACTCTGGAATAATTAATTTACAAGGCGAACTTACCTGCTAAACAACGTGAATTTCCTCAAGCAATGTCGAAAACAAAAAAGGTCTGACAGTTATGACAGATCAATTTGTAAATCTCTCATGTACCAAAATAATATTCAACAGCGATCTTTTATTTATGAGATGATTGCGCTTAAATTATATTCTCCCCGGCCGGTCTTTGCGAAACAGTCCCTTATTCAATTTTTGATCGGTTTTATTAAACCGCGAGCTTATGGATATATCTAATGACTTCTTCTGTACACCAATAAAAGTTAATGGACTTTGTAATAAAACAAAAAAGTGTCTACATTCCAAACTATACACGCAATACTATAATACACAGTCGTTACAACCATATAGGTATACCGTCTAAAAACCGTCTTTCCCGTTAAAAATGTTCCTCGACATTTTTAATAGGACAAACAAAATCCTAAACCAAAATACAGTAATTGCAGGGCACAATTCGAGGCTAATTTTACGCAAATGGGCACCACAATAGAAGTTGTTAGTTTTACTTCACAACATATACTCGCAATGGCGAATCACCCTCTTCCGAGGTATAAATGGCCAAATTTCAGGCACTAGAAAAATCCCCCAAAAATAGTGAAATACTACAGGGAATTAGGGTTTGTTAATAAAATGCACTAAGTGGATTAACCAGGATTGCAAAAATACTAATAGGTACAAATACTGAAGATGCGATACACAATCCGAAATTAGAAAGAAGTGCACCAGTTCTTGTTTATCAAATTTTCGTTCGAATCTGCAAGTTTTTAAATGCAATCCGAGTTTCTAAAATACTCAATTTAAGGGTGGTCCATTTATTATATGGGAAAAATAAAAAGTTAAAAAAGTATTTGTTCACATTGCTGCAAACTGAATTACTATAAACCACAATTTGGACCATCTGGAGAATGTTGAGAAGTCCCTATGAATTAAAAGGTTAATTTTTATTCCTATATTTTTTCAGTACAGCTTTTGGAGTAACTGAGAATCCAGATGTTGCTATATTTGACGTGGCAATAAAGCAAAAAGTGTAATAAGGTTTTTTATTCAGTTTTGTCTCAGAATTAAACCCCCATTGTCCGTGGGTGCAAATACCTTGTATTCCTAGGAGGTGCAAACCACGGATCAAGGTTCCGAGCTCCAGGTGGTTTACATTGTTCATTCCCTTAAAATATACTTGTTTAAAGATCAGTTTATCCTTACTTCTGCAAAAAAGAAACGAATAACGGAGGTTTGCTTGTTCGTAACCCCTCATTTATGGACGACATTGGAATGAGGCAACAAGGGCTGATAAAGTCGTTACAATTTGATTCTCGTGTCAGTGGAAACATCAAAATTGAAATGGCTAAAAACCTACAGAATCCACCAGACTAAGGCACTTAAGAAAGTAGAAGGTAAATTGTTTAAGCATCAGAGTCCTTTGGAGACACATCACGCAGCGAACGACATAACTTCCTTCCTTTCCAAGGACCCTCCCGAGGGAGGAATTCCTCTGATTCAAACATACAATACATCCATCACGAAAAAGGAACATGAACCATTCCAGTATCTTCTACAGCCTCACCTTTTCAGGACATAGTTCCCAACGTGAAAGAAGGCGACATTGATGGATGATAGAGCTAATTACAACCCTTGGTAAACAAGAAAAACAAGTTAGATTATGGACATTAATAATTCTAAAACCTCGAATTAAGACAACTGTAATAGTAAAATACCTTTTCCATAGCATTTCTGTTTTCATTATTTTATAATAAAATTTGTATACACATTTTTTACTTAAAAATCAATTATTTAAAGTATTTAAAATACTGAGTGGAACAAGAACATGCTTGTGGAGAATTTGTTTTCAAACGTTTACATTTTAGGACCACCCTTCAAAATTTGCTGATTTTCTTGAATTTTCATACCTGAAGAAGTGAACCCGACACAAGTGTATAAAATTGTTTTCAAATTTGCAGATTTTGTCAAATATTTTTACGATAGAGTAGTAGAATCGCGCATTTCGTGAAAAAAGCATGAGATTTTGTGAGCACTGTTGACAATCACATTGTTAACACTTTAAAATCAGAAAAACTCTGGAATAGAAACACTTTTCAGAAAAACTCTGGAATAGAAACACTTGTCTGAATGACAATTCCATTGGCTAGGCATCCCCACTGAACTATAATTAAACTGGAACGCGCCCTGCCGGTCTGTGCCATAGAAACATAGCGCGCCGAGAGAGATATCGCAAGGGAGATTTCTGTAACTGTCACTCATTGGGAAACTGATCATTAATTTATTATAAATTCAAAACATATCAAATAATGCGTGAGAGTAGGACAGAAATCCCCCTTGTGGCGCTCTCTCTCGGATCGCGCTGGCCAACGGAGTGTAATTATAGTTCAGTGGGCATCCCTGATCATAAGACAGTGGGGAGGGCACTATGTCGAACCCATGGACCAAGCAGAACCATAGGATCTTTGGGTAAAGTATACAGTTTGCAAGTTAGATCAAGTATGCGAGTCAATTGCTATAAAAAGTATTGACTTGTGGATGGTAAAAAGCAAATGCGGTATTTTAGTCCAGTCAATGTATCCAGTTTCCCCATAGAAATTTAATTTCAACCTCATACTCTAAAAACGACTGTACTATTTGAAGGGCACTCAAGATAAAATGCAATAAAAAAATAATAATTGTTTTAGGAATCATATTATTTGAGCTAAGTGTAGTTGAATGTCAGAAAATATGACGTTTAAATTTGTAAAGTAAGTCTTGAAGACCTATCTGATTCCTTAGAGGGGCAGATTTTGTCGGAATGTGTATTACCTACTATTACAAATACATACGTGTTATATTTTATTAAATAATGTATACCTACAAACATAAAAATCAGAAAGCGACTGAGATCCAAAATTTCATCAAAACCTGGTGAGGGATTATATGATTTCATTCTTTTGTTACTCGTTGTATACACGGATTCGTACAAATTGATAAATAAGAAAACTCGAATTCTTACCAAAGGTTGCATTAAGAGGAAAAATTAGATTTCACCAACTTTTCATAAAGAAATTTGGAACGCCCGCCGCGAATAGAGCGAAGTTTAATTTCGATTTCGTTCCAATTTATATGACAATTTATCCTTTTTTTGATGCTGATGTATTTTATTTTGCACATATTGACTTATGCTCGAAGTAAACAACTTTCGCTTGTATACTTCTTCCCCAATTTCGTATATTTATTTCTGAAGATAAGAGAAAAACGATTCTCGAGTTTGTCCACGCAAAGTTATTCGAGGACCTCTCGAGGAAAAAAATCTGACAAGAAAATAAGAATACACTATGTCGGTCTATACACAAAAGGTTACGAATACATACATAAACTCAATTATAGCGTGGTCAAGAGGAGACCAAAGATAGAAGGGACCCTTCTTCAACGAAGTCCCGCAACCTTTCCACTTTATTAAAGCGGAAATATTCACCTCGTCTCTAAAATGCACCTTAAACGAAATTTAATTCGTCTTTTCTTTTTGAGCGAGAGTGTAATTATAAATTTATGAGTCTAAGCCGAAGAGATTATTGCGACGCCACTTGAAATCTGAACACAGATGTGTTACAAATAAGTTTTAACATGCCGCTCAAGGGAATCCAATAGGGCTCCCCTTATAGCCATCTGCCAAATTTAGTTAAAGTTGTTGCGTTATGAGGATTTTGGGGAGTTTAACTTTGAGCCTTATTAATAAAACGATTTCGAATTAGCGGATTTTTCTTCTACGTATCGATTAATTTCAGGCGTCGAAGTTTCAGGGTGTACAAAAACAAAATCACGTGTTGTTTCACAAAGTATTACAGCTTACGTCGAAAGAAGCTTACGAAACTCGCGCTAATGCGATTCGCATTTCGGCAGACTTTGTTTAGGCATCTCTCTAAATTACAAGTAAATTCGGCAAATTACTTGATTATTACCATATAATTTTGGAAGTGGAAATGAAACAATTTGAGAAACTTTGATTTATCTTCTTAGTTTCAGGTAGAATTTAAATGATTACATTCTAACGTCACATTTTCAACTGAAGATAAATACGGGAGCTGGGTAACTTTAAATAATTACACGCAGAACTAATTTTCATTTGGAAACTCGAAAATAGTTTTGAAAGTAAACTTGCAATACAGGTAGGTAACATTTTCTATAAGAAATGAGCATTAATTTAGATTGCGTTAATGAAGTCCGTCTTTCGAAATTAAATTTGTTTCTACATTTTTTTTTAATTTAAATAAGTAGAAGGTTAAAGTTTGGACTTTTTCCTTCACAACTTTTCGTGTACTTTCTGAACAAATTTCCGGTTTTCCAAATTATTCATTTTTGATCTTTTTTCGGTTTGCTACTTCTTTTTTTTTGTCTTTCGAATCACCTGCGCTTATAGTGTAACGATGGCGTTTGTCTTGGGCTTCATTTTGTATTAAATTTGTTTCTTTCATCGATAATTGCACATTCATGTTAGGAACAGCGTTTTCGCATTTCTCTGTAATTCAAGAAGCGAATTCTCGTGCAAAATTCGCTGCCCTCTCTTTTAGATATCGACTCTTTAATTTTTAAAGAAGTTCGGTTCGATCGCATTCACCCCCAACATTCGTTAGTAACGAACCGCTAAATAAAATAAAACTTCGCCACGAGCGACAAACACTCCACAAAGACATGTAGGTAAACGAAGCTTACGGTGAGCCAATTTAAGAAACTATTTTTCACTATCGGTCGCGATCGCGTGCAGTTGAAGTGAAAACTTTTTTCCATTTTCGCAATGTTTGGAAGTGAAAAAGAGCGATGACAAGTATCTGAGAGTTCAATCTAAGGAGACTTCAATTGTGTGAGGAAGGAAATAGTCCCACTGGGTGATAAATTAAGGCTCCTTGCATTGTTTCGCATCCTGGGGAGTCTGACAAGGATATACGCGTCTACTATTGGTCGGGACGTCCTGTAAAGGATTCGAAGAGGAAACGCGCTATCAATTGAAATCGACTGACAATGGAATTTTTCGTAATTAACGAGAATTTCACTTCTATTTTAACTTGTAAGGAAAATAAAAGGATAGTCTTTTCCGAGCGTTAAATGGAAATTGTGAAAGGAGGCGGCGTTTAACTATAACTTTGTTTTTCTTTAATGTTCGTATCGAAACTTATTTAGTGCGAGATTACGGGTTGTTACCTTTATTAACCGAATCCTTTAACTTCAATGTTTTTTATCTATTCTATTTATATACCCCTTTCAGGAGTGTCAAAGCTACACTATTTACGAACTTCTAAGAGTGTTGTTTCGCGGTTGTCGAACAACCATTGTACTTACTCCGCCAAAGTGAGAGAATCATATTTAATTACATTGCGAATTTCATAGAAATTTTAGTGTCACACACTAACATTCGGTTCTTTCACTTATCAAAACATAACCTATCATAATATTAACGTGGATCACGGATATTGCTATCTATATTACTCCTAATATCCAGGATATGACAAACGTCAATGGAAGATGGTAACTCATCACTGTGTCATTTCTACATTTTTTAAAGCGGAATTTGCAACTTTCAACTCTAAATCGTTATTTATGGTTAGGTATCTATTCTAGTAAATCTCTGCTTGCTTCGGCCAGCAATAATGAAGAAAATAAAAGGAAATCGTTTCCTCCGTAAAGATAATGAGTGGGCATTATTATTAAAGGAAATCGTCAACTTTCTTGTGTAAATCTTCTTTGTGGTTACCAAATTATCAAAGCGCAGGGTTTTATTTCATCTGTAACCAACGTATACATACAGGTATGTAAAATATTACTTGAAAATAAATGAAAATATCATTTGATACATGAAGAAGCCAAAAAGTTGATATATGGCAATTAGAAATTGCAATTAGCACCAAATTCCACTAAAAATAGTAAACAAGTCAAACTGTCCTCTCCTCATGGCATGCTGCCTCATTTTAATAACTTTTTATTAATTGTTTCAAATGGGTACACCTAAAGTCACTAGATATAGAAAGTACCGCAATCATCCATCCGCCATTTTTGGTCAAATTTGCTGCCAAAATTGACAAATAAAATCTGAATAGCTATAATTTTTTATAACCTAACTTCATAGTACTGTCATTTTTTATAAAAATATATACAGATATCTCCAAACAAGTGGAACAGTCCCTAACATTAAAGTTACTAGAATCTGGTAACTTCCGCCATTTTTGGGCAAAAATCGTTCGTTCTCTCTCTAACACACGAGCCCAATGGATTGCGGTACTTTCTATATTTAGTGACTTTAGGTACACCCACATTAGCTCTACAGTTATAGGTACATAGGTATTTAAAAAAGTTCGATAAGATTCTTAAAAATTACAGAAAAAGGTGGAGCAAAGCGATGGAAACTTTATAACCAGTCGATGGTCTGTCGGTGACCTGCCAAACGCTTGAGCGATTCAAACTTTGCACAGTTGACCTATACAGGGTGTTTTTTTAGGAGCGTTAGTTAAACGTTTCTGGGAAAGTGGAATCGGTAGAATTTTGAAAATTTGTACTTAGGAGTTAGCTGAAGGCCGAATCAATGGAACATATTTTTAAAATGGTCGCGCTTCCGCAAATAACGGAAGTAGTTAGTAACTTCGTTATTTTAATCGGAAACCCTTTTTTACTGCATTTTTGGTTTCTACGTGAAATTTCAGTTCATTTGATACCCACATGTCGATATCTACAATTTATGGTTTTTAAATTATTTTAACCTAAAAAATGAAAAAATGGCAGAGGCAGATGATAGCTTGAAATTGAGAAGAAGAGAATGAAAAGAACGTACGACCGCCCCTATGGATATTCAAAGAAATTTCAAACACTAAAAACTCAGTTTGTTTAAATAAAATCGCCATTTTCTTACTATTGCGTTTGATAGAGAATCAAAATTGATATATTTTGATATAAACTTTGATATTGCATGTTCTTATAGCTATCTTTAAATGTTTCTGACTTATTCCCATTTCATTGAATTGATACCATTTTTTTAGGATTTTCTTTTTAGTATTTTATGACAATCGAATTTTAAACAAATCAAGGAAAGGATTCTTTAATATCATTGATCTAAATGATTAATGAATAAAAAGTAAAGTTATCAGCTAATTGGAAAACGCAAAATTATATGGAAAGAACTAATAAGATCAAATTATGAAAACCCTCTCCTCTTCAACACATGCTCAAGATAAACGCCCTCGTGTTTCGAACACAATTCGATTCTTTTTCTTAAATCGTCTCTTGTAGAGTTTTGTAACACATTCCATGGGCTGTAGAGCATTTCTTACTCCCAAGATGTAATGCGAACGGGGAAAGAGCAGGACAAATATTTGGCCCGCGCTTTTCGATCCAATGCCCTGGAAAAGTGGCATCTAAAAACTCGGAAATAATGCCTTATTTATTTATTAATTTATTTATTTATTGCCCCTCTTGTACTAGGCCATCAACAGGCTTACGCTCGATTACAGAGTGACCCGCATAATGCTTCTTGTGCAGGGGCGCCATCTTGTTGGAAATACATAACAACATATACTTGGAGAGGCACATCTTCTGTTGCAGGAACAACAATATTACGTAAAATTTCCAAATAACGTTCTGTATTCAAATTTTTTTTATACACATGGAAACACAAAATGTCATTTTTTAACACATCAAAACTCCAGCACGTTTGGAAGTGTATACTTCTGGATTCAAAAAAAGTTTTTGATCTCACCAGTAATGTGAGCTATGGCGAATAAACATGCCGCTTTTACTAAATTTGGCCTCGTTTGACCAAATATTGTTCTCCAAAAAATTATTACCTTCTTGATCCCTTAACATTAGCCATTCGCAAAACTCAATTCGCCTTGGGAGGTCTCCTGGTTGCATCGAATGCACATTATGGAAAGAAGATGGGCGATAATGGTAGTTGTTTAGGATCGTATGAATTTCCGCGTCTCTCAACGAATTAGTGGCATATAACAGGAGGCGGATTAAGATTTGTTTCCATAAAATCATGCAGATTACTCAGTCAAAATAACAAAATAACCATCAACTGTAGATATCGACAATGGTGGGTATCAAAAGAACTGAAATTTCACGTATAATCCAAAAATGTAGGGGTTGACATTTAACATACCGAAGCTACTAGCTACTTCCGGTATTTCCGGAAGTCATATTCAAAATATTTTCCATCGATTCGGTCTTCGGAGTACAACTTTTCAAAAGCCTACCTATTTCACTTTCCCAGAAACGTTTAACTAAAGCTCCCTAAAAACACCCTTGACTCAAACCATCAAGGACCTGTATTAGTAGAAAACTAATGATGATGAATTAATTTAATAATGTTACTAGTTTGCGTTGAAAAAAAACGTTATCTGTTTTATTTTTATCTTTTATTTTGGGCTTTATTTTTAAGTGGTCGGAGTTTCAGTCAAGGGCTGTTCTACCAACAGAACCCACTACATATGTCCGAACCCGAATTCGAATCTTCGACCCTTAGTGTCACAGTCTGGTTTCCATGCCACTGCGCCACCCAGGCCGGCAGTTAGTTATGTGTATGTGAAAGCAATTTATTGTATTAAACACATTAAAAAAATTTCAGTAAATCTGCATGCTTAAAAATTATTTATAGTGACGTCCACGGTCTACCGAGGCTTTTACAGAACTAAGAAGGTAACTTTTTTAATATAACATAAAAAACATGCTCAAACTAGTAAAAACGTGAAATTAATTAACAAGCTACTATCCTTAATTTGAGATTTTCTCTTAAATTTGATGTAAATTAAAAGCTTTTATAAGATATTTATACTGATTTCATCCTCAGTGTGGGATTATTCAAAATTTAATAAATCCTTTCTTCTGGTCACTAAAGATTTTTGCTTTAGTTTCCAGGAACTAAGGAATTAAGTTTTTAATGATCTTTCTTGGATATGCTTGTTTTACACATTTTAACTTAAATGTTAACCATACTCAGTGCCCCATAATGTTTAGCTCTGAGGTGCACCACAAAAACATTTTAAAGTACTCCTTTATATATAAATAAATTACCATGCAGTTTTTTTTTAAATTGCAGCTGATAATTAAAAGAAACAAAATATACAATCCACACGAAGTGCGTCGCCTATCATTGTATTTCAGCACTTTCATGCTAGGGCAAAAAAAGATAAATTCATTGTAAAACACTTCAATTAAAACAGAATTTTTTAACAACCTAACATCAACCCCAATTAGAGAAACGTGTTAATAATTTATTAATAGTGCAAGAAACTAAATACAGCACATACTTATAAATTTACCACGGGCCATTATGATCTACAGGCTAGGTGGCAATCGCCACCCGCCCCCCCCCCCCTCCGTGCCAGTCCGTTTTTTCCCGAGAAATTTTGGTGCAGTCGATTTTTGGTAAAAAAGGAAGGTAACAACTAACTTTTTTTGAGCCCCGAAAAAAAAATTGCCTCAGATCGCCCCGGAAAAATTTTCTTATAGAATGTGGCCTGTAGAATCCATAATTTCAAACAGTTCCAAGATTGGGCTACTAGTTCAAAAGTTACAGCCCTTTGAATTTTCTTTCGAAATAGGTTTCTAGTCTATAACTTTTGATTGAGAGGTCTGATCGAAAAAGTACGAATTGATTTGGATTCTACGCACCGAAATTAATAAGAAAAAGTGTTTTCCCGAGAAATTTTGGTGCAGTCAATTTTTGGTAAAAAAGGAAGGTTATACACTGCCTTTTTTTGAACTCCGAAATAAAAATTGTCTCAGATCGACCCGGAAAACAAATTTTCTTATAGAATGTTGCCTGTAGACTGCCTTTTTTTGAGCCCCGAAAAAAATTGTCTCAGATCGACCCGGAAAAAAAATTATATAGAATGTTGCCTGTAGACTGCCTTTTTTTGAGCCCCGAAAAAAAATTGTCTCAGATCGACCCGGAAAAAAATTTTCTTATAGAATGTGGCCTGTAGAATCCATAATTTCAAACAGTTCCAAGATTACTAGTTCAATAGTTACAGCTCTTTGAATTTTTTTTCGAAATTGGTTTCTAGTCTATAACTTTTGATTGAGAAGTCTGATCGAAAAAGTACGAATTGTTTTGGATTCTACGCACCAAAATTAATAAGAAAAAGTGTTTTCCCGAGAAATTTTGGTGCAGTCGATTTTTGGTAAAAAAGGAAGGTTATACACTGCCTTTTTTTGAACCCCGAAATAAAAATTGTCTCAGATCGACCCGGAAAAAAAATTTTCTTATAGAATGTTGCCTGTAGAATCCATAATTTCAAACAGTTCCAAGATTGGGCTACTAGTTCAAAAGTTACAGCCCTTTGAATTTTTTTTCAAATTGGTTTCTAGTCTATAACTTTTGATTGAGAAGTCTGATCGAAAAAGTACGAATTGATTTGGATTCTACGCACCCAAATTAATAAGAAAAAGTGTTTTCCCGAGAAATTTTGGTGTAGTCGATTTTTGGTAAAAAAGGAAGGTTATACACTGCCTTTTTTTGAGCCCCGAAATAAAAATTGTCTCAGATCGACCCGGAAAAAAAATTTTCTTATAGAATGTGGCCTGTAGAATCCATAATTTCAAACAGTTCCAAGATTGGGCTACTTGTTCAAAAGTTACAGCCATTTGAATTTTTTTTCGAAATTGGTTTCTAGTCTATAACTTTTGATTGAGAAGTCTGATCGAAAAAGTACGAATTGATTTGGATTCTACGCACCCAATTTAATAAGAAAAAGTGTTTTCCCGAGAAATTTTGGTGTAGTCGATTTTTGGTAAAAAAGGAAGGTTATACACTGCCTTTTTTTGAGTCCCGAAAAAAAAATTGTCTCAGATCGACCCGAAAAAAAAATTTTCTTATAGAATGTGGCCTGTAGAATCCATAATTTCAAACAGTTCCAAGATTGGGCTACTAGTTCAAAAGTTACAGCCCTTTGAATTTTCTTTCGAAAATGGTTTCTAGTCTATAACTTTTGATTGAGAAGTCTGATCGAAAAAGTACGAATTGTTTTGGATTCTACGCACCAAAATTAATAAGAAAAAGTGTTTTCCCGAGAAATTTTGGTGCAGTCAATTTTTGGTAAAAAAGGAAGGTTATACACTGCCTTTTTTGAGCCCCGAAAAAAAAATTGTCTCAGATCGACCCGGAAAAAAATTTTCTTATAAAATGTGGCCTGTAGAATCCATAATTTCAAACAGTTCCAAGATTGGGCTACTAGTTCAAAAGTTACAACCCTTTGAATTTTTTTTCGCCCCCGTGCCAGTCCGCCCCTGTACCTACTCTAAATTATTGGAAGAGTTAAAAATGCAGAAATATCGTGCAAATGTATGGTTTGACTGGTGCTCACGCGTGAAAATGTGGTACGCAGCACTTAGTAATGGCCAAATTGACGCTAATAGTGTATCAATAATAGTTAATGTGTGCCATATAAGTAATTTAAATAGTGATAAAACTTCATGTATTTTAAATTAAGTACTCAGTCAAAATAACAAAATAACCATCAACTGTAGGTATCGACAATGGTGGGTATCAAAGGAACTGAAATTTCGCGTATAATCCAATAATGCAATTAAAAATAGGGGTTGGCATTTTACATAACGAAGCTACTAGCTACTTCCGGTATTTCCGGAAGTCATATTCAAAATATTTTCTATCGAAGCCTACCTATTTAACTTTCCAGAGTCGTTTAACTAAAGCTCCCAACAAACACCCTTGACCCCAACCATGAAAACTAATGATGATGATGAATTAATTTAATAATTTCACTAGCTTGCGTTGAAAAAACCGTTATTTGTTTTATTTTTATTTTTTATTTTGGGCTTTATTTTTAAGTGGTCGGAGTTTCAGTCAAGGGCTGTTCTACCAACCCAACCCACTAGATATGTCCGAACCCGAATTCGAATCTTCGACCCTTAGTGTCACAGTCTGGTTTCCACGCCACTGCGCCACCCAGGCCGGCAGTTAGTTATGTGTATGTAAAAAAGGAAGGTTATACACTGCCTTTTTTTGAACCCCGAAATAAAAATTGTCTCGGATCGACCCGGAAAAAAATTTTCTTATAGAATGTTGCCTGTAGAATCCATAATTTCAAACAGTTCCAAGATTGGGCTACTAGTTCAAAAGTTACAGCCCTTTGAATTTTTTTTCGAAGTTGGTTTCTAGTCTATAACTTTTGATTGAGAAGTCTGATCGAAAAAGTACGAATTGATTTGGATTCTACGCACCCAAATTAATAAGAAAACGTGTTTTCCCGAGAAATTTTGGTGTAGTCGATTTTTGGTAAAAAAGGAAGGTTATACACTGCCTTTTTTTGAGTCCCGAAAAAAAGTGTCTCAGATCGACCCGGAAAAAAAATTTTCTTATAGAATGTTGCCTGTAGAATCCATAATTTCAAACAGTTCCAAGATTGGGCTACTAGTTTAAAAGTTACAACCCTTTGAATTTTTTTTCGCCCCCGTGCCAGTCCGCCCGTGTACCTACTCTAAATTATTGGAAGAGTTAAAAATGCAGAAATATCGTGCAAATGTATGGTTTGACTGGTGCTCACGCGTGAAAATGTGGTACGCAGCACTTAGTAATGGCCAAATTGACGCTAATAGTGTATCAATAATAGTTAATGTGTGCCATATAAGTAATTTAAATAGTGATAAAACTTCATGTATTTTAAATTAAGTACTTAGTGAAGATTTTAATCTTAATTGAGTTCTTTGGTGGATTAAAAAGCAGTAGGTATTTTAACACCAATTACGGCGATTTCGTAATTAAAAAATTCCTGTCCCGTGATATTTAGAATTTTTTTCAGTTTATATGGGATACTGCATTCCGCACCTGCCCATAGTGAGAAAACCGCGAACGAAATCGATACCGAACTCATTTTTTATGGCTGTCAACAGTTTTTCTTATACATGACGTACTTGACAGTTACAAATTTATGAGAAATTTATTACTAATGTGTATCACGGATTTCTCTATTCGCGGACGGGTATAACTTAAATAATCGTAAAATGTGGACAGGTATTATATAAATGAAGGTGGTACACGCTAAGTGATCCTATCACACTAAACTATTATTTCAACACCGTAAACGCGTGTTGTGGCGGATGTGAGAAATGCATTACATTAAACGCCACTGACTTTTAATTGGTTTATATTTCACTAACTTCTCAACACGCCACCATTTAAGTTCATGTTTTACTTTGTACTACATAAAAACACGTTTCAGACTATCGTTCTAAAAGCAGCCTGAGGATAAAAGATTACAAACCCCATTCAGAATTTAACCCAAAGAAGGAATGAAAAGTAGCTGTTTACAATTTTTGCCTCGTAAATTTTAGCACCCCTTGTTTTCTTCTCCTCCACCCCATACGATTTGCTTTTACCTTTTTAATCTATCACGATAATACCAAGATGTAGGTACGCGTATGGAATTTAATATATCCTCACTTAAACTCGAAGGTAATTATTATATACCTACCTATATTGTAAAAGCGTGACAAGAATGGCTGGGGATCCTTTATATTATTAATTAAAAGTAAAAGTCATGCTCGACGTGTAAATTAAGAGAACACAGAGGACGCTATATTTAAGTGGTTGCTGGAAACATCTGACGGTGTTTCCAATTAACGACCGAGAATTAAATTTTATCTTAAAACCAGCTACATCCTAATGTACGACATTAGATTTATCGATAATTTTACTTTCTCATACTTGCTACTTGCGAGCCACATGGAAACGTGATTATCGCAAGAATAGGCAGATGTTAATCTCTATTAAAAAGGTTTAAAGTGTCTTCTTGTTTATTAGGATCAATATTCCGTGGAGGAAGTCAACACATTAATTTCTTTCTAGCTAATAATATGAACTTTGTACCATTTATTTAAATAAAATACATCGAAAATTGTCCCCATTCGCCACGGTACCCTACCACAGCTGCCCACTCACTCAACCGGTTAGACAAAATAGTCTGATTTTGGTGTTTCAATGGTTAAAAATATCAGGGATGCAAAAAAAATGAGATTATTGATGTTGCCATAGTTTCTCTTGTTTATACTACGGACTGTAAACAAATTTAATGCTTCAATCATCAAAATTCTCGTGCTTCAGATGCTAAATAAATGGTGCATTTCTTTAGCTTTCCACGCCCAAGAGATTTTTTCCAAATCTACACATGTCTTGAGGATCTTTAGTTTAATTGCGATTTTTCAGTCCCTGGAATACCTGGGAGGGCATTCGAATTTTTCTGATCCTTCAGTTTCTTTCGATTCCCTCATTTGTGGGGTATCCTCAGATTTGATCGTTTTTTAGGACTCGTCGAGTGTGTCAATTCGATAATTTTTTCATATTATTTCAATTTATTAGGTCCTTCGGATTTTTATCTGATATATTCTGCCGATTCTTCAAATTTTTTTTTTAATTTTCAGATCCTTAGTTGTTCAGATTACTTTTGAGATTTTTCACATTATTAAGCTCTTGTATTCCTAAGACTGTTCGCTTTTCTTGGCATTTACCGTATGTTTCAATTTGTTCAGATTCTTCCATTTTTTTATCCATGGATAATTATAATTCTTCTGTATAGTTCTTCGAATTCTTTCAATTTTTCTTTAAATTCCTTCGATTTGTCATACCCTTAAGATTATGTGGATTGTTCCGTTGCGAATTTTATAGATTTTACCGACCACTTGGATTCTTTCTTAAACCTACGAATTCTTTCCATTACATACCACTGATATTTAAAAAAAAGTGGTTACCATTACAAAAATAAGCCCCCTTGACCATGCAGAAGTACGCCGCTGACCACAAATTTAAAGTAGGTACGTAAGTTGGTAGCAAACTTTTTATAAATTTGGATACCATAAAAAGCTTCTTAGAAAACATTACTTTGAAGTTCAGTATTCCAGACAGAATGTTCACCCTGTATAATTGATATATAAAAGATTTTGGTTGTATTACAATTACTATGTTTCTTTACTTTTAATAGAAACTGACGAAGGAGTGATTCATCAGAAATTAACGTAGTTGAAGATTCCTCCCTCGATCAGATATTTGGAAAGGTGGGAGTCGATACTGAAGGAATTCATATGGTAGACAACTCTTCGAACGAAAGTAGAAATGGTCCGAATTTGATAAGGGGGTTATTCAACGAGTGTTCGGAAATAGTGTTCAAAATACTATCCTTTAAACGGAATCGAGTTATTGAAATCAGGAAGAAATTAATGGATGATATCCAGGTCGTATCCAGTTCCTTTAAATTATAAGAATCGCAACATGCTTAGTTGTGCCACTTGTAATAAGTCGTTCACTTACAAACAAAATCAGAATGTTTGTGGGTGGGGGTAAGCCAAAACTAGGTACACTTACAAAATGATTCTTTTTATTTTAAAATTATCAGCCCTAGCAAAAAAAAGGAAAATATTGTTCAGAATACTGTTCCGTGTAGGAGTACTCTGCTCAACACAAAAACAATTCTTCGCTGAATGGACATGCTAAAATCTCGCATTCTAAATTACCGAATTTCATCAAAGAATCAAGGGGAACTTTTCAGAAATCAATTGGCATTAGTCCGATATTATTAATCCACTAAGTTCCTTTGATATGCTAATTACTATACAGGGTGTTTTTTTGGGAGCTTTAGTTAAACGTTTCTGGGAAAGTAAAATAGGTAGGTTTTTGAAAAGTTGAACTTAGGAGTTACTCTGAAGGCCGAATCGATGTAAAATATTTTCAAAATGGCCACACTTCCGGAAACACCGGAAGTAGATAGTAACTTCGTTATTTTAAATGCCAACCCGCATTTTTTATTGCATTTTTGGATTCTACGTGAAATTTCAATTCTTTTGATACCCATATGTCGATATCTGCGATTTATGGTTTTTAAGTTATTTTGACTTTAAGAAAAAAAATTGCGGATGCAGATGGTACCTTGATAATTGATTACTTGAAAACGGTTGTAGTCATGGCAACCCATTTTTATCAGTGCATAAAGAATGAATTTCTTTTGGTGCACTTAAAAAAAAGTTAAGTTGCGTACAACCGCACCTATGGAGATCCAAATTTAAGAAACTTTAAAGTTTATAAACTCAGTTTTTTTAAATGGAATGACCCTGTTCTTATTATTGCATGAGATAGAGAATCGAAATTGGCATATTTTGATATTACATGTTCCTATAGCTATCTTTAACAGTTTCTGACTTATTCCCATTTTATTGAATTGACACTATTTTTTTCGAATTTTCTTTTTAGTAGTCGGCCATGATTTTAAAACAATCGAATTTTAAACAAATCAAGGAATGGATTCGTTAATATCATTTATTGTAGCCTAATTAATTCATTAATAAATAAGTTTTTTGTTAAGGATATAGGATGGAAAATTTTTGAAAAATCTAGACAGTCGTTCAAATGAATTTCTTAAACAACGTATAAGTCTGGAAATTAAGAGAGGTAATGCGATATCTGTTCTAGCAACAATTCCATACCAAAAATGTTTCAACGAAGTTTTTTATATTTTGCATTGAATATATTTTGTTAATCTTGCATTTGCAATTCAATTCATTCTCTTAAATATTCTGTTGTAGAGCTTTGTATCACTTGTGCTTCAACGGTTTGTAGTGCATTTGGGGGTACAACATTTCCAAAATTGATACAATTTCGTTCCAGTGTTCGAATGAATGTACGGCAACCACGTGTCGCGATTCTGTCCACTTTACCATAAATAACAATTTATTAAATTCCAAAATAGATGAAACCACTCCGAGTCATTTTTCGATTTTTGAAAAACCTATGTTCACCTATAACAGTAGGTGACGGATTAGTGTCACTAGATTTGTTTAAAATTCGATTGTTTTAAAATCATGGCCGACTACTAAAAAGAAAATTCGAAACAAATAGTGTCAATTCAATAAAATGGGAATAAGTCAGAAACTGTTAAAGATAGCTATAGGAACATGTAATATCAAAATATGCCAATTTCGATTCTCTATCTCATGCAATATTAAGAACATGGTCATTCCATTTAAAAAAACTGAGTTTTTAGTCTTTGAAGTTTCATAAATTTGGATATCCATAGCGGCGGTCGTCAACATAACTTTTTTTAAGTGCACTAAAAGAAAGCCCTATTCATTCTCTATGCACTGATAAAAATGGGTTGCCATGACTACAACCGTTTTCAAGTAATCAATTATCAAGGTACCTTCTGCATCCGCCATTTTTTTTCTTAAAGTCGAAATAAGTTAAAAACCATAAATGGCAGATATCGACATATGGATATCAAAGGAATTGAAATTTCACGTAGAATCTAAAAATGCAATAAAAAATATAGGTTGCCATTTAAAATAACGAAGTTACTATCTACTTCCGGTGTTTCCGGAAGTGCGGCCATTTTGAAAATATTTTACATCGATTCGGCCTTCAGAGTAACTCCTAAGTTCAACTTTTCAAAAACCTACCTAACTTTCCCAGAAACGTTTAACTAAAGCTCCCAAAAAAACACCCTGTATTGTAAATAATAGTACAGGTACACTTTATTATCGTGATGTCGTGTTTTTCACAAAATAAACTGTTATTATTCGACTACTTAATTGAGTTATCAGGTTATCAAAAAACCGTTTCCCTCCTGCCATCTACTTTAATATGTCCGCCAACATTTTTGTGAGGGGGTTGGAAATTGTCGCGTGCGCCTGTTCTGCTATAATTACATGAACAACCTGTGGAGGGTAAGATTAAATGTACAGATATCACAATTAGGCACTTTTCTAGATATTTCAGGGTAGAAATACATAACGGCGGTTAATATAGGAAATTGGGGTTTGTTTGTTAACGAATCGTGCAAGTTGCGCTGCAATAAAGTCGAGGTCGAACGAGCTTTCGAGTTCAATTTCTGCTTTTGGAAAAACTACAATTGGGTTTTGCAGGTTAGTTGTTAATTACTTCCACCGACTGACCGGTGCAGTTCTCAGCATTAGTCAGTACACTAAAATTATTACCACGCTACTAATGTTGAAAAGAATTAGTGACTCGAATGAAAGTAGACAAGATCCATTACGAGTTAGAGAAGGCGTGGGTAGACATCTTAAATTTCTTAATACAGTTGGTTATTAGTCCGTGATAAAGGTTAACACCAAGTTACTAACAGTTCTCATCCGAACCTCTGATATTTGATATATTTTCTCTGAATCTGATCCAAATCTTAGGAATTTGAGATGATCCGGGCAGTATAATTACTCAGACTTGCAACATAATACTTTGTGATAAATTTTTATTGGTAGCAACGAACTGAATAATCTGAAAATATATATATTTCATGAGTTTAATACGCGCTATAAATATTATTGCAAAACAGAAATGGGATTACCTTCTCTCGTATATCATCAAGTCAGTTTCCACTTTTTCTTCTCGTCGTGCATGAGATATACCTACCACCTGTACGTTTTTAAGATTTTTCTAAGGGATAATTACGGTAAATTTTCCGTTGTAATTTACATATATTTGCAATATTATGCGAGAGGTGCTCTACGCGTGGTTTGTAATTTAATAACATGCACGCTGTTATCTTGAGAATACTGGCAATTTTGTATTAGCGCAGCGTGACAGTACACGCACCAGATAAAACTTAACGATTTTTCCTGCATTAAATTTTAGCTGAAGAAAATGACTCGATTAAATTAATTACGCATACCAAAGATTAATGGCGATTATTTCAGAGATATAACATAAACATAAAAGTATGTGTATAGTCAAGCCATTGGTATATTTATAAAAAACTATGTTCGCCTTCAATAAAGATAAAAACTGTTCGTATCACATTTTATCATAGATTTATGTACACGTCTTCAGATAACCTCCGGTAATCATGCATTTTTCAGCTGCCATATGCATGAGTAATCCTCTAATTCTCAAACTTTATCATTCCGCCCAATTTCTGAGCGACAGAAGCCCGTGTAACGTTATACCTCGTTTGGGGTTGGAACTTAATGCGATAAACCCTAGGGGTGGTCGGACAGCAGGTAGTTTTAAAATATTTTTTTCGGGAAACCGTAAAGTTGTTAACTTCATAATGATGAATGGTTTACGCTGAAAAGTTACAATTAGAGCGGGTCGTCTAACGACTTTTGTATCTATTCTTCTAGAAATGAGATAAGGATTTTGAACCTTTTTCCTGATGTTTTATTGAATTCTTTTCAATTTAAAGGTAATTCTGTGGGAACTTCCAGATAATGTCATTCGTCTCTCCTTTTTCCATCATAAAAGCGCTTTACTGCCATACGTTCCAACCAAAGAATGATATGGCCGAGGCCGATTTACTTTAAACGCAAAACGTTATAATGTTAACACACTATTTAATATTGTTACTTCTAGATTTAGAATAATTCACAGATTTTAAATTGTCTGCAAAAGAGACTAATCAACATTTGTGCTAAAAACAAGGTAAGTCCACAGGCATTTGGGTTACACAAAAGAGTCTTCTTGTTATAAAAGAAGCGAAAACCGTAGATTTCTAAACCATTCGGTAATTTTTGAATTATGCTACTGGTGTGCTAAATTGTGCTGCTGCAATTTTAATTTGTGCTGATCTGGAAACTCAGTTTACTTTGAATTGAATGGCGGGGACCAATTTAACTCTCCCCCTCCTGATTTTTAACGTGCAAATTCCATAAAAATTTTGTATTGCGCCTTAGTTGATATTCAAATGTTAATAATTGACTCTTTGTGCTTTATTTTGAGTTTGTTTCATCCAAAGAAGAATTCATGTTTAGCTTTTTGTAATAGCTTTCTTAATGGTAGAGGTAATTTTTTGGAACCAGTTATTTTGAGTTTTTTTTAGATTTTCACTACACTTATTACGCTCGCTGGTTAGCAGTAGCAGTTGAGAGTACTAATATCGATTTTTTAATCAAATAATCCATATATGTTATGAATCGAAAGCAGAAAGATCGATTGAAGCCCAAATCGAAACTCAGAAAATAGATTCCAAGAAAGTCTTGAGGAAGGTACAAATAAGGAAGAAATTTTGCAAAAGAGATACAAATATGCGAAAATGGAGGAAGCTTTGGAAAAAGTTACTGGAAATTCTTGTAGGGGATTGTATGTACCTTGAACAATATCAGTGGCAAAAATGTTAATAAAATTTGAAGGGATTTTGGGCAAATATTAGGAGAAACGGTGTTAATTATGTCGTGTAAAATGAGGGAAATGCGAAGTAACGCAAGAAGCTTGCGGAATGAGAGGATTCTTGGCGGGAAACCTTTCTGAGGAAGTTTTGGTAGTATAGGGAGGATATATTATGATAATCTTAGAAAAATAAAAACAATGAGACCTAGACGTAAATTACACAATGCATAACAAAAAGGACACATTTTAAGTAACAGGTATATTCGTAAAATTGGAGACAATACAAGACCTGTGGAAAAAACACCTGTACATTTTTGGGAATGTAATAGTACCTTTTAGATATACGCTGTTACTTATATCTTTAAAAATTATGGACTTTTAAACTGATGCCTGAAGCTCT
Source organism: Photinus pyralis (assembly GCF_008802855.1). Classification (NCBI taxonomy): domain Eukaryota; kingdom Metazoa; phylum Arthropoda; class Insecta; order Coleoptera; family Lampyridae; genus Photinus; species Photinus pyralis. Next base: position 6,866,402 of record NW_022170596.1, read on the forward strand.
GAGAAAGTTCTGGTGGAGACATAAGGAGGTTTCAGAGAAACAAGAAGAAATAAATTATGTGTGACGAGAAGTATATGTGTAAATTAGAGAAAACTTTGGATACGTTCCAGGAAACTCTGGAAGAAGCTTTGGGAGATGCAACTCAATTTTTATGGAAATGCGATCTAAAGTTTGTTGGAGATGTGAGAATGGGAGTTTTCGACGAAAGATGCGGAAATTTTTGCGGTATGAGAAACTTTATACGGGATGAGGATCAGGAATGAAATTTATTTATTTATTTATTTATTATCCCTCTCTTGTTCTGGGCCCTCAACAGGCTTGCGCCCAATTACAGAGTGACCCGCATAATGCTTTTAAAAAGAGCAATTCTACAAAATGTAATATAAAAAAATAAATCAAAAAATCGATTCTTTCTGATGTAAACAATCGGTCTATCAAAATGTCGGTTTAAGACCGGAATCCCTACTTGCGACACTTCAAATATTGCATACAATGAGGAAGTATAAGGAAAATGAAAGGGGCTTCGCAGTGAGTAAACCGTCAAAACTTGATATTTTTAAAAATCCCACATGCCGCTGAATTGGTCTCTTCCTAGATATGAATTAATAAGATTATAGGCGGAAATTGAAACAAAAATTAACACCCGCATTACGAACTGTGAGATGATTTTAAGAGGATATTTTTGCTAGATGATAATTAGTGAGGCCGAATTTCAAGAGATGTCTAGAAGCCATGTTAGAAATATGCACTTGTGTGTGTGCAAAGTGGGAATGAATATCAACTCTTATAAGACTTAAAAGAGTCGCCATAGGATCGTGTAACGTAATTTTAATTACGTGATTTATTTATTTGCAACTAATTAACACTAAATTTATAAAAGTCTTGAAATGGATCTTGATATGGATTATTATTTATCACTCACAATTTATAACATAACACGAGTGGGGGTCACTTAAGACTTCGATAATAAGACTCGAAAGTTCCGCAACGCTTCCCATTGCTCCCGAATATTCTAGAACAAAACACATCATGTTTTATGGCGCCTCCATGTCTGTTTGGATTTCTCGAATACTCGCTATAATCTTATATGGTTTGATGGCAATTTATGAAATTACCGTGAAGACTGTCAGTGGATCTGTTAGTCGAGCCTAGTAAAATGTGCGTTGGTTGGTTGAACCAAACACAGACAGTTATACTTTTACAAAGGCGTTCATAGTATATTTCTCCAAAAAAAATGACTAGTGTATAATGGAAATTTTGGGATGCAATTGATGATTTCGAGAAGTTTGGCCATAACAGTAATCCGATATTAAGTAAAAACTGTTTGTGTGTCTATTTGTTTAGAAATAAAACCAGTTGCCAAATTCTTGACAGAACAGCTTTCTAGCTCAAAGCAAATACTTAAAAAAATAAATAAATACACTGTCAAAAGTCATATCGATTTACTGTATGTGCCCCTTTATTTCTAAACACTAAATTGTTCAAATTCCCACAGGAAAATTTTTATTGACCTCCTACAGAATTCAATGTAATTTGGATGCTATCTTAAACGATTATTAATAAATTACGGCCAATTTTTTATTTGTACATAATTGAAAATTGGTTTCTTATGGATTCCTTCTATTGTTTTGTGCATCTTTTTCTTCGATTGCAACCCTCATCAATTTCTTTGCAAACTCAAGTCCAAAATTCGTGTTCTGTAAAGAATTCCGAAAGGAGCTCGAATACAAACAGCTGACAGTGTCGCTTGCCTGATTATCAAATGTACTAATATGGCCGCCGGCTCTACCTCCTCCCTCAAAACATGGATTGACATTTTTTCCTTCTCATACGTTGTTCTTAAAATTCCAGAATCCATGTCAAAGAATAAGACTCTCCCCAGTATAATTAAGCAAAACCTTTGTGCAATGATACCTGCTGGCGAGTGGTGACATAAGAGGCGCAGTCAAACTTTTAGCGTCCGATGGCACATTGGCTGGTTTGTCAACTGTTTTTCACCTCTGCCAAGGATAACCATACAGCTCAAGGTTTTCAAGAACTATGCCCAGGAATTCAAACTCTAACCGATTTGAAAATTCTTGGATCCACCATCACCCTCGATGTTGGTAAAACAGTTTTTGAGGAGAAGCTAAACACTTTAAAAACATGGACGAGTCGCCTAGATGATGTGTATAGCGACCATATTGCCTATTTCCTTCTTCAAACCTGTTTCGGAATTCCCAAATTAACACATCTTTTTCTCACCTGTCCAAATTGGCTCTACTTGGACCCTGACTTGGACCTTATCAAACATTGGGATTTTGTAAGAAAAAATTCTTTGGGGAAAATATTGAACATTCAGTTAGATTTGGATCTTAGCATCTTTCCCAATTAAATCTGGTGATTTCCGAATCAGTTGAATGTACAGCGTCTCCAACTCCGTTTCAGTATTGGATGACAGAAAATAGAGAATATTGTGTAATAATAATTGGAAAAAGTTGAATTCGGGACGCAGTCTTATACAGGATGTAATATCAATGTACGTACAAAAAGGCAGAGGGAACCGATACACATTTTTTTTTCTATTAAACCAGCGGTTCAAATTGTTTAGGATATCCGGGAATTCTTAAGTTTTGTGGATAGGGTAGATTACAGAATTTCGATTCGTTTCTATACAAACTATGTCTCTCAATGCCATATAAAATGGATTTTCATTAGAGACGATATGCATTGCTGAATAATTATTATATGGTAAGTTACGCTTTTACTTCCCCACGGAAAATACATTATCCAAAGCTAACAATAACTTATCGACCTTGTGAACCTCGGGAGAGAATTGCAACAAGCTTAAAGTAAATGTAAAGCTATTAATGAATTTAAACGACAAACAAGTACTCGAGTTATTACTATAAGTGCACGGTATACAAATGTTAATAGAACCACAAAATGAAGTACACATAAATCACACGGTAATAAAAGGATTCACAATATCAAACATAGAGCTATTTAAAAGCGTTTAACAACCGGGGACAAACATAACATCACTTAAACAAACACAAGCAAAATGATTTAGAAGTGTTTAAAACACTTGTAAAAACCGCGATTGATAGTTTTTAGCTCATCGTCCCACACATGAAATCCGTTTCAATTCTCACGACGCACGATCGACGGAAGAGGGAAAAATGATCGTCTTTTTTCAGGAGAAAATGTCTTACATGCGTGGGGATCCTTTTGTATTCCAGATTTATTTACCCAATTAATAACATGATTTATTTTATTACCGTAATGAGTTATTGGTCCAATTTAGTTGGTACACATACGCCGCCGCTTTTTCGCAAATACGGAACTAGCACTTTCCTATAAATTCTCATCAAACGTTCGAGTTTATCTTTCAACTTACCGTTACTTATTTATTTAGCGGTCCTTCAAACTGTCCTTAAGTAAAAGGAATTGAAATACTGCCGCAGTCACAGATAAACAATGAACTGCCAGGGACTTGATGAATGATCCGATGGTAATGCAAAAAGGGTACCTACCTGTGCATTGTAGGGATCAGGTATACGATTGTAATTGTTATTAATGTTGGTATTGGAAATCGATCTCGGTGGGCGATGTTTGATTAAATATGGGGGTTGCAAACTTATTCTTAACGACCTACTTACTCTCACTCGGATATAAAGCGATCCTTAAAAGGATGCCAAGTTAATGTGTACAAGTAAAAGTTAACTGTTTGCTTGTTAACGGAAGAACTTTTAACGGCTACATGAAAGTTACTAAAATACATAAAAGACGATGAATTTTAGTATTTTTAGGGAAGATTTTAATATTTATGACCTTTTTGTGCAATGATTTCGAAGTGTAATGGGCCCACTCTTAAATTAAATATAATTACCGTCTGAGAGGAACGCGCTTAAATGCGCCTATAAATTTTTTTCCTTCCAACTCTGGAAAATTATTAAAGAAACCAGTTTATAAAAGGACGTAGGATTATAATTAAAATAATAACATAGTACATTCAGCACTGGACCGGGCTTTGTATAAAAAGAGACGGCGGTATTAATTATCACATTTGTGTGCTCGAACATTACAAATGTTAAAAGCATAAGTGGAATGGATATTGTTTATTTTTAAACTATCCAATTAACACTTGGACATTAATGGAAAATTAATATAAACAAAAAGTGGGCAATTACACTAAATGCCAATGTAGGGCGGGGTTAGCTACAAGAGAGGCATTATTTAAGATGTACCAGACGGGAAATTACAAACATGACACGTTTTATATTGTTTTTCTTGAATAAATTTAATTAAAATGCAGAGCTGTTGCAGTCTTCCTCTTGTCCATCGTCCTGATTTGGACTGTCGATCGTGGAACCAACACTTTATGGCTTCGTGTTTTGTGTTTGAAACCATCTCGTTGGAAACAATTTCAATTACTGTTACGTTTGAAAGAAAATAGTAAGCCCAAGAACTCTCCGACGGGTCTGTGCTTACGTGAGACAATGGCGCATGAAGATGGCAAAAAATTGAATGTATCTCGCATTCCCCTGAACTGCAGAGGCCCCAATTGGTCGTACAAATCAACTTTTAACATCACGAGCTTACCTTATACGTTAATGGTCGGTACTTCTCCTAGGGGGTTCTTTTCATGAAAATTTTTCGTGAGAATCGCTCGAGAAGATCTGGACACTTAAGTTATGATTTAGAAGATGCAGATTTCACCAATTTTATTCCTGATACAATGTAAGCGAGAATAAGTGAAGATTATTTCAATTTATCCGTTTTAAGCGGCATTTAATGGTCAAAATTAATGGTACTCTATGATCGTTGGTATCATTTAATGGTGTTATACACCACGGGTTTCAAATAATTGTTTACATAAGTCAGGAAAATGACTGGTGAGTAAATATCGAAAAGTACGAGGCGTTTAATTTCAGTTTGTTTAATCCCGTTTTTTATTTGAAAAGCGGTTCTCCTCTCGAAAATGTTCCTTCGCGTATATTTTACCATTCGTAAATAAAAGGCTTTGGAAGGAATCAGGTTGCTAAAAGATTTTTTCCTCCCGAAATTTATTGTAATTCGTTTATTCGCACTCATATGAAATTGCAGGTAACTCGCAAATTGTCACAAATCTGAATTTCTTTAAATGTTCCCGAATTCCAACCGCAAATTTTCACACATACTCGAGGATATTTCTCGCAATAGACCTAAAAATGTCGATTGCGAATCAAATTTTTACACACCGGTATTTGTACGTGATCGCTCGTGAAATTCAACGAAAACTTTCAGTTTTTCACTTGAAATAAACCAATAGTAACAATAATTAGCGTACCCAAATTGGTACGTGTTCGCTCGCAAAAATTCTCTCTCTTCGACTTCTCTCGCTATCTCGCTCGCTAGAAAAGCGGAAACGCAATGACCTCGACTGGCGTGCCCTAACAACCAAGAGAAAACCCCCATTTCGGCTGTTTCAGCAGGCCCAAATAGAGTGAACGCGCTCGCTTTCCCCAATACGTTTCTTGTTACCTATCGCCTGTTATCACCAGAACTACTTTTGTTCACGTTCGCCATGAAGTGGCATATGGGTAAACTTTCCTATGTGGAACAAATAGATACAAATATTACCTGTTACAAGGGGCATGCAGGAAGCTCAGAAAAAGTGGAAACATCTATGGGAATTTGCCCCTGAACTAAGACAATCTAAGAATCTGATCAGTTTCCAGGAGACTAAAACCAGGTCGTTGCTAGAAGTGAACTAAGGTCATACACAGGCACTTCACACTGCCCCTTGAGATATCATCTCAACAAAATTGGAGGAGCTGAGGACAACACATGTCGCCTCTGCTTCGAGGAGGAAGAGACAGCGGAACATATCATCTGCTGGTGTGAGGCTGATCCGAACAGAAATCACAAGACCTGAGCGAGGCCGTAATATTACCTCAGCAGATTAGGAAGCTGTAATCGGAGATTTTTTAAATAAACTGCCTCTCTCGGAGTTAAGACACTGGGGCACGCACAATATATCCAAGGGTCAAAGTACGTAGGTATAATATAGCCGAAGCCAAGGAGGAAAAAAAGGTCAGGCCAAAATACTTAATCGTCGTTCTGATAATTTCATGTTTTTTGATGACAACAATTTGGTTACCTGCTGCATGGTAACTCAGCTATTAAAATCAGGTGTAAATTTCAAGGCAAAATTTTTCTCAAGACTTACGTCCCATACGTTTTGTGTAATTTCATAATTTGACTGTATTGCCACTTCCTGTTTGTGCGGGTGCCAGAATGCAGGGTTCGGTGACACTTCCAGTTTGATTCAAAAGCTTTTAAAAGATCCTTATTTACATTGAGTCGATTAATGAAAAATTCAGATTATTCGAAGATGTAATATCTACAGTTTGATGTTCTACGATTTACTTCCTTTTCATCGTCGTTGGGGTCGGAAGGATGCAGAAAAATTTAATTGTGCCAAACTGGTTTTCATCATCGTCTTCCCGTTTCTGGTAGCACAATCTTCCGGCTTCTCGCATATGTGCAAACTTATCTATAAATAGATCTGACCAACACACGCTTGTCTTCGCGTTTGTTTTAATATGAAACTAATAAATATTGATTACTTTTCAGTAAGATCATTAACCTCAATACGGATTGTAATTTGAATGATGATTCACCTTTCAGACTGTTTGAATTGCCCCACAATTAACTGAGGAAAAGAAGAGGGTCAGGCCTACTGTTGACGATTATTAACTATTTTCACACTAGGGCTTTACGTCGAATTTCATGCTCATTAAATGTTTTAATTGCATTTCTACGGAATACAAAGAGCGCTTTCACAATGTAGTTATTTATAGTAAACGTTTTTTCTATGCATTGCTAATACATATAATTAAGTTAGCATAAAAGCGTCCTTTGGAAATAATTTAAAACGTGTTGATGTTTATGCTTTATAAAAGGGGCAGATTATTTTAATTTTAATCTAAGAAACGAATTCTTCCTTCATTACTAAAACATCAAATTTACATATTAAAAATGTAAATTGCATATTGTCTCCTTTTAATGAAAGCTATAAGCATTCATTGTGTATCGACAAACTATTGTATGCATTGAATATAAATTTTATATACCACAATTTTCGTTTTGTATCATCCTTCGTGTATCGAAAGATTATGAATTTAAGGCGGGGAGAGGTTATTCCAGGAATCACAATTTATTCTTGTTCTCATTTACATTTTTGAACTGAATTTCAATTGAGTGTTGCTTGGGAAGAATGTTTTGGTGTAAAGAGGCGTTGTACCGGAAGTTTTTGATTGTATGTCTTGAATTTTGTATATTTATTGACATCTTCCTGTACGAACAATAAATCAAAGGTCCGCATACGCTAAATTTGCAGACGTTTTGGCACGTCGAATTCCTGCCATTCCATGTGGAGAATTTTACTCTGATCTTGCATACATTCAAAAGTAGAGGATTACTGGACGTCTATAAATTTCAGTAAAAATCGAGTTCCGGTGAATGAAAATTAATGATTTCGGAAAATGAGAATGATTAACTGTGCTCTTTGGCCCAGGATATTTAATCCTAACCTTAACAGAACAGATGTTCCGAATCTTAGGTTTAAATTGATCGCGCTAACGTTAAATTAATGAGTTATAAATAAATCTTTCTAGTGTTACTTATTTAAAAGAAATTACGAATGAATAAAGTATGTACATAAAGAAATCTAAAGGTTTCAGTTGCCGAATAAATCTCAAGACAATGTGTCTGTAGTTCTGACCAGGTGGCATAGAAATTTTAACACCCCGTAGGATTGGTGGCAGCTTTAATTTTGGCATTTGAGAGGAATTCAACTGTACCTGAAACAGCATCGTTGAAAAATTTACAAGAAGATTTAGAACCGTGAAGAAAAAGTCTATACCCTCTACATAAGATATTCAAAGGGAATTTAGATGCGTTATAACTTATAAGAACACAGGCAAGTCCGAACTGACCACTAGGAAAATAGAGGACTATCTACCATTTTTTTAAAAAAATTCAAATATCGGTTTTGGTTTTTGCAATTGATCTCGATTTCTTGGTTTTGGGCGAGAAACAGGCATACGTATCAAAAAAAGCTAAAGCCATTTCTCATTTGAGAATGTGAACGAACTTGGCTTGGAAGAATGTTTTGCAGTTAAATTTTGGTAATTTTTAGGTTATCGCCTTCCGTTGTTCAAGAAACTATTTATTATATGATTCGTATTGACACTAAAAAAGAACAACTACTTCCGATACTAACTTATCACAATTTCAAAAAACCCTAACGAATCCAAAGTAGTACTCACTGAAATGGCCTTACCAAGGGGTACCCGGTGTTGAATTTTAATCCATAACCACATGCTTACGTTACGTAAAACTGTTATTTATAACTTGAACGTGGTTAAGAAAGTCCCAAAATCTCATGTAGAATTTGAAGTTTAGGGTAAGGTATGGGATTCATCAAGATATCTGCTAGTTGCTACTTAGTTCCTGTGTGCTCAACTCTTTCTTGTTCTGATCACGGATGAACGAGTACTTTCTTTGAATGTGCTTGCTTCGAAAACGGAACTCGGGGTTTTCAGCGAGCTTCCATGCCGATTCGTTGCCTATTCTGAGAATGGGAATTGTAGACAAATCCATCAGCTCCTTGAACAGGCCAGAAATCCAAATGGTTTCTTCTAAACCGTGGATAGCCGGAACTATTTCAGCTTCACAAATTGAACAAGGTTCTTGAAGACGAGTTATCAAAAGGATGGCCTTTTAGACGTCAAACTGACACAGCGCCATCTTTTCTACAGCTGCAATGGACAGCAACGATCGGACCACTTTCAAACATCTAACTGGGAGGAAAGCGTCTTCATAATCAATACCAGGTCGTTAAGCGCATCCCTTGATGACCATTATCTCTCGTGATACTTGTCACTGCTTCCCACAGGATTACGTTTGATTCGATAGACCTCCCTTATTTCTGATGGGCATCTTTCCCTGGGGGATCTTTGTTAATTCCCGTACATCGTTCGAGTACATACGATTTAATTTCTTTGTCCATGGCTCATTTCCACGCTTCGGGATTGTCACATTGGATTCTCGGCTTCATTAAAGGTCGTAAGCTCGTCTTCTATGAGAAGAACTTCTGAAAAGTTGGATGTGCTTAGTCCTTTAGCCAAACTGAGGTTTTTATAAGACCTTTGTTGCTATACAAAAATCTTTCTAGGAATATGTAGGACCGCAATCATGGAGATATTTTCTTCTCGGAATTTTCCTGGGAGTCATCCTTGGGGCCTTACAAATTTTTTACGAAATTGACCACCTGGCTTCTTGAAAGCCGAGGTGAGAAAATTGAATGGCGCATCCCGCAGTGTATGGTTTTCAGAGTGTTTTATTATGAAGATGACGAATCCAAAATTTCACGAAATTTGCAAAGTATACTTTTAAATTAAGATTAAAGTTGTCGACCGGTTTTTGCATGCGATTCTGAGCTCAAACGATTACATAAGAGGAGGGAAGCTTACAGTTCTGGTTCTAGCTAGAAAACTTGTCTTTTATACCATTGGGTTCTTGGAAATCGTTGCGCCAAATGTGACACTACTTGGAAAGTGACTGAACTCTAATTTTGGGAAAAAGGAAATTCGTTAATATCTTTTTGATTTTTTTTGTGGCTTCATTTTAACAGATTTTTGAAAACACCATTCCATTTGTTTTTTGAGACCATTGTCAACTTTTTTGAAATACGAACCGGTAATCTTATATTTTGAAAGAGCTTGTTAATCTCAAAACCACTTCCAGTTTAGTGAACGATATGCTGCTAACTTGCCCAAAACTACAAGAAGATTTGTGTGGAAATGGACCATTAAAATCTCTAGGTTAACGGTAAAATCTAAGGTTGAAGAAAACCCTAGCGCTGTAGAAGCCCTGTGTTCTCTGTGGAGCAGTGATGGCGACCACGTTGTTAACAGGAACCAAACAAACCCCCCAACCTCAAGACACCTAGTCCTTTCGTGGATGCAACTGCTAATAGTAGGGGGGAGATTGACACCCCCTAATCATTTCTCCAACAAATCCTTCATGGCAGGAACCCAATCACATTGGCATTGGTGCGACGAAAATACTGGATACTGCGAGAAAGAAATCAGGTCCGCCGGGAAGTCAGAAGCTGCATACGCTTTCTGCGATACAACCACAGCACGGCGCAACATTTAAAGGAAAATCTACCACCAGTAAGGGTAAATGTCGCACACCCTTTCGCAACCGCGGGACCCGACTACGGAGAAGCTAGGGATTTCTGGAAAATGTTGGTCAAAGAATCCACCACCAAAGGAAAACGGGAACCGAGCTAGGAACCGAAACAACGAGAACCGTACCACCCACAAGACACCCTATCTTTCTGATGACGGTCCAATATGTTCAATTAGACAAGTTTAATATGTCCCCCCAAAAGAAAGAAAGGATTGTATTTAATTGACGTAGGTTAAAGTAATATCTGTGATATAAAGAGACTGTAAATGCTTACAATAAAATTTAATTTGGAGCGGACAAGATTTAAGAACAGAAATATTTTTGTAATCACACAAATGGTGTGAGTAACGTAGAATATGGGTGCTAAAACGAACCGTGAGTAGCGAGTACCCCCAGGCAAGGGCGGTGCGGAAATTTTTTTTAATATAATGCAACATTTCATGGAATTAAACTTTCCAATTGACAACTTAAGTCCCATTTCTATTCTTTAAATTTAATTCTTCAGTGAACACTCCCTATCACACGCCATAAGACTAGGGACTGCACTTTTTGAGATCTTTTATAAATACTCGCACCACTTAATAAATGTTATTTTTTTTTGTAATTTGAAGAACTTTTGTTTATATTTAAAAAATTTACTAATTATAACCAAATTTAGCAAGGAAAATATAAGCAGTTTAAAAGATTTAATTTAAGAGAGCGCTATAAAAATGTCCTAGTAATTAATTTAGCAGAGGCAAGAAAAAATAATAATTTTACAAGCCTCCAGTAGGGCGAAGACCAAGCAAAGGAAAGGTACTGGAATTAAAAGACAGATGAACGATGCGTATATCCCATGGATTTTTTTATTAGGGGAAAATCCAAGTATTTTCATTTCAAAACGGGAAAGGAATGGATGATCCCACAGCTAATAAAAAAAACCATATAACCTACCGAGGTCTATTAGGTAGACTTCTATCTATCTACCTATTGTAATATAGTACCAGTATATTTATAGGTTTGTATATAATCACTTTCAAGAAACACTCTAATTTTCGTAATTATGAACCGACCAAACTTTAAAGGTTGGCGTAAGTCATAAATATCTCGGTCAAGGTCGTGAATCAGCCATTTCCGCCATATTGGAACAAAATGGCGGAAAGAAATCTACCTATTTATCTAATAATGATTAGAGTTTAGCATTAAGGGATTAACCTCAAACAAATAGAAACGGATTACGCCATTGTGTTACAAAAAACGGCCATTCAGTTCTTTTTAGTTTAAATTTTTCTTCTTATACACAAACAAGACAAAAGTCCATAGCATGCGTACATATGCCTGAAATCTAAAGGCTAAGTTGTAGGGGTGGAGAGTTTTTTGACTTGGAGCAACTTGATCAGTTTAATTTTATATAAAGTAACGGGCATCTCAACCAGTTCGCCTATAAGGTAACCTTTTGAAGCGAATGTAGATACGTTTTAAGACGTTGACGTAATTAAAATCTCTTCATCCATTACGATTTTAAAGTGCACTCAACAATAATCTACCTTAATCTATCAAAGACGACTTTGTCCACTCCAAGTATGTAATAATCACGATTTTCTGCTCTAACCATTCGCATTGTTAAACGAAATCAATTCAAAGGTGTTACCAAATATCAATTTGCATAAAATACCGAATCAAAAAGTTCATTACTTAGGCGATCGGTCACAATGGTATACGAATGATAATTATGTTAAACTCTGACAACTTTGATCTTCGGGTCGTGACTCGATGTAACATTCTAATATTGGTTGTCATCGTCGCGATATTCGCCGCACCACTGGAGTTAAATAACTTAATTAAAGTCTCCCGATCTACCAATAAAAAACAGGCAAATTATAAATTGAAATTTAATTCAAAGCATGTGATGAATAAATTCTTAATTTGCAAGTCGGTGAGAGAAAACAGGAAACTGTGATGGTATACATATGATTTCTTTGAATTAAGACGGCGATATTCCATGCAGTGCACATCTTGTAAGCGGTTAATGGATATCGAAAGATTTTTCAAAACGCGTCGCGAATATATTGTAACTTTCCGAGACTTAGTAATTACAATAAGTTGACTAATGCGAAAGTCACCAGTGAAAAATGCATGACCGAAAACCTTGTCGGCCATTTCGGAGACGCATAATAAATTTATGTCCAAGAACAGAAAGCCTTTTAGTAGCTTGTATCAGTTAAGTGCATTTTAATGTAGACCAGACGTCTTCCTCTTCAAAATAACCAACTACCACCCTAGACAAATATACCCCAAACCGAGCAGGTACGCACGCATATTGGGTTCGGATTGTGAGGGAATTGCAAATTTTAATTGATTTGTTGATTGAAACGAGATTACAATGGAATTCCCTGTTGTAATTACATAAACATAAATTTAGTAATTGGGCGCAGAGTGGAAATTGCATTTAAACGTCAAGATCAAGAATGCCACTTATGCTATATCAGAAGGAAATTAAAATTCTCCTGCACATTTCCTTAATTTAAAGAAGAAAGTGGGGAAAGTTAAATTTTTCTATTAAAAGGTTTTTTATATGAAAAAAATCAAACGCTTTAACGCCTTTATATCGCGTTATAAATCATAATGTGAGTTTAATCAGTATAAATTTAGTAAAAAATTTACATATACACCGTATAGTATCTGGATGTAATAAATTTTTTGTGGATTTTATATTTTTAGCGCCGGTTTATGTCGTTTTACATGTACTACAAAGATTTTCTAAAAATACTAATAAAATTGAAAGGAAAACATAATCATAAATTTCAAACGAATTTTATGTTCGATTATGTACAAAGCGGTTACTTCTTTATTTTCCTAGTACAATTTTCAGTTTTACTACTAGTACTTGTGTGTGTTTTATATTTACCTTTTCCGAATACTGTGTGCTAGTCTGGCTTATCGAGAATTTCGCTTTCGTGTAACTTCCATGCACTTATCGGCTGAAAGCCGAGTTTTGCTGTGTCAAAATCCTATTTCAGTACACTTTCGCTTTTACGCATTTTAAATCAATCACTGATTGGTGCGTATTGCTCGGAATGTTTCATGGAAACCTTTTAAGGCCCAATTCATTTTAAAGCAAAGAGTGCGGCGGAACCGAACGCAACCCTCTAGGTCGAAAATGCCTATGCTTTAAGTGAAAATTAATCGCACGAGTCAACAAATGAAAATCTATTTTTGAGAAAACTTAAAATTTAGTATCTGTTTCTGTATTTTCGTGCATTGGGGAAAACTCAAATTCTCTACCTCTGTCAAAATAGCCGAATGAATTTAGCACTTTGCTAAAAAATCGCTTACTAAAAAATAACGTTGGGTTCCATCGACTTACAATGGGATTCACGGGGAGAAATCAGTCCCTAATCATTTAAAAATTCATTGCAAACGTCTGAATCGAAAGGGCACATTCATTCTTGGCTACAAAAGTCACTTACTCCAACGAGAGTAATTGGAGGTCTTACAATGCGGTTCGCGGAGTGAAATCAACCCCTAACGCATTTAAAAATTCATGGTAAAGGTCTCACTTGACAGGGCACATTCACTCTTACCTAAACTCCAACGTGATACAACAGTGGGGTTTTATGCTTTGTAATGGAATTCACGCAGTGAAATCAACCCCTAATGCATTAAAAAATTTACAGCAACGTTCTGAACCTGAAGAGCACATTTGCTCGTACCTAAAACATTTTTTACCCAAGACCAAAATGGGCTTTCGTGCCTTGAAATCCAAGGGAATTGGGGAAAATGAAAAATAAGAAATGGAAAAACTGCAAATAATTAAATCTTCAGAGACTGAAGTACAAGAATCATCCTCTGAAATCTTTGTCATTTATCTGTAGGTGCACAAACTCGCATTTTGATTTCCGGCTCAGAATACGTATAAATCACAGTGGCGCCGTTTCCAAAACGGAAACAAATTTTATCCGAAAATATCTCCCTGTGAACTTCGCTTACTTACTGTTGGCACCAAGACCCGAATGTTAAAACAAGACACAGAGTGACACAGTTGAATACTTCCGTCACTCAAACGCGAATCAATTACACATTTTTTATGTACCCACAGTGGTCGCTTCGCTTGCTTGAACGCGAATCCCTTACAAATATTCCGGAATGACCCTCTTCATTTCTTAATTAATGACAAAATGTATGAATTATTAACGCAGACGGATATATTTAATCGTTAATTGGTTGTTTAAATTGAAAAAAAAACAAAGCCCTACAGAAATAAAAAACGCAAAAAAGACGAATTCTATCACGGTTTAGTTTAATAAAAATGAGTAATGCCATGATACTAGGAGGGTTCGCTTTAGCGCCAAACAAGAACTCTTTCCCCCCATTTTGCAAATATAATTCCTTGACTATAACTGTGCATCCCCAATCGAAAGGCGTTTTAATCAAGTAAGTAGGTTAATGTTTTATTAGAAGAAGCGTACGGTACTCCATGGAGAAAATGCCAATTACGCTGTTAATGCGATGCGAAACAATTCTGTTAATTTTCTTAAAAAATTACTTATTGATCAACCACGTAGTTTTATTTAAGAACTGTTTTTAGCGTCTCTAGCTCATAGGTTGATTATTGTTCTGCCTTTGTTTTATTACTGTGCACTACAGTATATTATGCGTTACCATCAAAATTCCCCATATACCTAGCATTAAATCTGCAATTATTTTTATATTGGGATAGATAATGTGTTTCCTTGAAAAGAACTATTTATTTATTTATTACGTAGTGTAAATAAACGTATCGAGAAACGTTTCTAATAAGATTTGTTTGTTACAGATTACTTTAACGAAAACCGAAAGAAAGATGTGAAATGTGGGTGTATATAAAGTGCGTGTTGAGAGTGCTGTGATGTTTGCACCCTAGCGTTGCGTCCCCCGGAGTGCAGCCCCAACCCTACATCACCATGGCACCGTCGATGAACCCATGTCTGTCACTCACGGTGATATTGGCATTTTTTCTTAGGATCGTCTGTTCTAATCAAGGTTGGTATCACATTATGAAATATGAATTAACCACAGAACACGCAATGATTCCCCTATCACGCGAAAGGGGTAAAAATAGACTCCAGTAATTTGAAGTTTTTTGGTTATTTATTCAACTTATTACAACCGCCGAATGGGGTTTTATTGAACGGTGGACGATGAAATTTTAATCTCGAGGGAAATTAAACCATCTCGAATAGCGGAAATCTTTTACGTTCTATGTACAGAATGCGTAAATTTTAATAGAAAAATATTTCTTTTTTTGATCATTGAAATGAGAATGCGATATAATATTCAATAAAGCAACCTCTTCCACACAAAAAAATGTTGATCATCATTTAAGAACAAAGCCCTTAACTTTTTATTGAAACGTTATTACATTATTAAAGCGAGCTACGAGACATTCCCCTGAAAAAATATTACATGACATAAATGTAATGACTGTTATTAATTTTGTCGGCGAATTCATCTAAAGTATGGGGAAAAAGTGACTTGCAAACTGGTACGCTTATATGTTCTGGTTATTGTTTCAGAGTTATTCGTTAGTTAATTTAACAAAAAGATATTGGCATTCTCGTGCCTTTTATTTTATGTACTTCCCAACTGGATATAATTAACCCTTAGCACAAATTGCCACGCATTTTTATTTTACACACTCACAAACCTGCTCATTTCGAATAATGTATTCGATTAAAAGCTGCAACTTGTTTCCCGTCTAGTGTAATTTTGTCAAGACGTAAACGAAATTTTGATATTAACAACATTTGGAGGATGGCTCCAACATGAAACTACACCGTACAAAAATCATTTTTGACCGGACGACAGAAATGGTTACGCTTATAGATTCGTAGAACTTGTATGGTAGATTAAACATATTTAGGCACTACGTCTAAATTAAAAATAAAACCGATGCAAAAGTTTGCTTAAGCAAATCAAAATTTGGATCACCGTTAAGTAAACTTACCCCTAGATAGATTCGCCAACAGGCTAATTCACCGCCGCTCCTCAACGTAACCTCTTTGTCGATTAAATTTACCTCCTGGAAAGAAAGAAAAGGATGTTTTTAAAATAATATATTTAATATTCACTTCTAATCTAAGGACCCTGTTGTTATTTCTGATTTCTTTTGGGCCAGTATTCAGAAGCAAGCCTTAAAATGCATCAGCCTTTATCTCAAAAACGAAGAAAGATAATAGAATATAAAAATCGATTTAAATACAAGGCCTCTCATGGAAGAAAGAAAGAAGGAAAGAAGGAAGGAGATGGCCCATCACTACCTCTGCTTGTTTTGATCAATCAGTCCACTTTCGGGGTACCATTTCGAATATTTAAGTTAGGGGCCGTGGAATGCTTTTGGGACACCTTGTATAAATAATACTACCAAAATTTGAAAAATTGTGCCAACTGAATAGAATATGAATTCGTCTGGTATAGGTAGTATAATTATCACTCTGCACATTTTAAATCCTTTGAACACTTCTGTCTTAAGAGATGTCGTTTCAAAATATGTTGCAAAATTACAATGTGTACACTTTAAATATTTTGAAGTATTGCGTATTTTTAAGCGGCACACTGTGCACATTTGAAATATTAGTAAGTATTGCGAGTAGGGAAGATTATGTGAACGGTGTTAGCGAATCTGCTTTTGAACTATACTGAAGTTCGAATGGATTTAATTGAAAAATTGAAATTCAATTTTTGCTTGTTAAAAATTCCATCTAATTTCGTATACCCATAATTTTCTTAGTAGAACTAAATTGTAAATTGATTACCTTTAACAAATTGCTTAGTGCTTTGGGTGTTGTATGTACATATTTTTACTTAAAAAAATTAAGAAAGTCTTTCGAAAAGGGTTCCTAAAACGGTGTTAAGCAAGACTTTGAAGAAAATTCTTACAATTTTTTCAAAAAAGTTTCCAAGAATTTTTCTTAAACGGTTTTCGAAATGGTTTTTAATGAAACAAAATTGTTTAGCTCAATCGGGTTGCAGTTCGGGATCCTAATTTGGGTTACAATGGTTCTGGGTTCAAAGCTCAGCGAAAGCGTTACTGATTTTTAATAAAATTGAAACAATAAATTCCTGGAAAAATGTTTAAGAGAAGTTATTGTTTTACCCGTTATTTATACCAAAACGTAAAAAAGATCTCATTAAGGATTGTAAGGCTATGCCGAAAGATTTTTCAATGATATCATGTGATTTAACAAAGAATACTAGTATACTGATTTACTTTTTTAGAGATAGTTTTTTTAAACAATTTAATAATTAATTATTCTCCGTTCGTTCATTACGTTATCACTTTCATCGATAAATAAAGAATAAAAGAGTACATTATATACCAATGAACTAAACTGTGTGTTCTAATCCCGAGGGCGCAGATTGTTGCCTGAAACGTAGGGTCAAAATCAGCACCCGACAATCCATTTGTTTAACTTTTGTAATACGAACTACGAAGTTTTTCAATGAATGAATGGCAATGAATTGGCAACAGATTCTACAATCCTCCTTTCGAGTCTACATACATTTTACCCATTTGTAGGGGTTCCTGCTTAATGGCAATCTAGCACCCCGATTTCATTGAAATTGCGCGGATCAGCAATACATTCCACGCCCCGCCCCGTTTCGTTCCTATACACATCAACGGTACCAAACATTTTTTTCTTACATTACTCAAACAAATCCTCTATTAGTGTTTTGAGAAACATGTTTCTGGTTTCAGCAACTAACTTCCTAGTAAACTTGGCTTCGGCTCATTTGGTGTCATTGGATTTCAAACTGATTATTTTGCAACGACCACGTGGTCTAATTTTTACTACACTGGCTGCATCAGTGTTCATCTACATAGCTTTCCTCAGTTCCTTCTCAACTTTCAAGAGCGGGCTGCTCCGCCATCCGAGTATTGTAAAAAAAATATTGTTTTAGGCCTAGGTCAAAATTCAAATTTGCAGAAAATTTCGATTGGTGCGAAAGATAGAGAGAACTTCAGTTTGGGGTTTAATCTGCAAGTAATTCAACTGAACTCCAAAATTTGTGCAACCGCCCCAAATTTGCATTGCGGTCGCTCGCGATATCGCAATTGCTTTACCACTCACAACAGCACTAAAGCGTGTAAAGATAATTCCTATCCCTAACGATCTAGAAGGCGCCGATAAATTTACGATTGTCCACGTTTGAAAAAAAGGGGATAATCGGCGCGTTTTATGTGTACCATTTTTTCCACTGAACAAGTTTATACACGTCGTGTTCCGACTCGATTATTATTTATGCATATTGCAGATGATCATTAGCAAACGTCGGCGATGCACGTGGGAGGAGTACGATATTAAATAAATATTGAAAACTGCATGTAGAAACCAAATCGAGATTTGTAAAACATGAGTAACCTAAGCTTCGATAAAAATATCTACCAAACGTTGGGGGGTACGTATTAACTTGTTATTTTTAACAGCTTTTGTCCTTTAATTAAAAAAGATCTGTGATGTAAGCTTAATGCATTTTTTAACGAGAGTGCTCCCTTGTTTAAGTTAATGAATCTGCATGGAATAACAACGTTGTTATTCTAACGTTTTTTGATATGCGTTTTGCAGTTTATGTAAATGTCTATGTAAATTTGAGAGAATCTAAACACGAAACGGGTCCAAGACTTTTACGTTTAAAGTAAACTGCAACATCCACAATTGGGTTAGTTAGATAAATTAATATGGAGACTTGAAAAAGTAGCCGGCGCGCTGACGTGGGCGAGGGTGGCCTAACTAAATAAAGGCAACCCGCTTTAATATTAGAGGAAGACATAATTTTAAAATTGTTTACGCGTGTCTGCGTATTTATAGAATCGATAAAGGTTAATGTTGTATACATTAAATATGTAACAAGTAATATAAATTTCATCTTGTACCCAGTATATACTGTAGTAAACCATCATTTCACAGCTTCGTAAAACATTTTCTCGCTTTAACACATCATTGTAAAACTTATTTGAACATACGTGCTACATATTCTGGATACACATGTTAAATTCCTACACAAAAGCATTACACCAGACACATACTTTCACAACTTATTGCATGTTTCAAAAAACTACATATCTGAACTCTAACGATTTCTTTGTATTTAAATAGGAACCTTTTTAACGTTCTATCAACAATACAAAACCTGTTAACTGACTTCCACAACTAGAATCCGATCTCTAAGGTGTCTTCATAATTAACCCTTTGATTTATTTCGGTTTTTAGTAGCGTGGCGGTTTTAAATTACACATTGAGCCTGATTACCTTATCCTAACAGTATATACGTAAACAAGTCAAGTACCGGTAGTATTTCCGTCAATAAAATGGAAAACGATGCCGAAGAAATTGGTATGATCTCCCAAACGTGTGCCATTTAAAACGAAATTTATTCACAACAGAAGCCTATAAAAATATAGTTTGAATAATTTAAAAAGCCGCATATCAGATTACGGACGACTGTCGGTGCTTTTTGCTTATAATAAAATTACATTTATTCCGATTTTCGTTTCGCTATTAATAGACAGTTTTAAATTATCCCTGTATTGCTTAAAACATGCACTTTGTACATAAAAAGTATATTAATCAATCAATCAGTGAAGAAGGGGAAAACTGTATTAAGCATGACATTCAAACTTCCATAGGGATACTAATGGTAGGCACACTAATGATGGAGTCTCAAGCGGACCATGTCGACGTTCGCATACTTATTCATATTCTTATACTGCAGTTTCCGACGACGGTCCTTGGCTTAGTATATGAATTTTCACTAAAACAACTGATGTAACAAGGGCACATCTCTCAGCCCTAGGAAGATTCATCAATATTTTAGCGTATTTTAGGAATTACAACAATTTGTAAATGCCCTTGAAAATATTCCGCGGACGACTTGACCGAAAAGAAGTTTCCGGGGCGAATTTTCCTACAATCGAAAGTCTCATTATTACGCCTAAAATACAATACGTTATATATGGTGCAGCAAACATAGAGTGACTTATACCGCCGTAAATTGAATTGTACACCACTATGAAGTTCCACTCAATGACAATTCCTCATCACTCTTAATCCTCGTCAACCTTTTTGTGCTATTTCTTCCAAAAAAATGCTTTCCCCCAAAGACCATGTCATAAGCGGTCCTTTATTAAGGTACAACAAGGAAATCAAAAGAAAGATGACTTGATATAGAAGGTAGAAGGAGACGAGATATCAAGGAAAGAGCAATTAAAGAGACTGAAGAATGGGAAAGCGACGGGGAGGGATTTTCGCCACAGCTAGTATTAACGTGAAGTTGAGAAAACTAATGAACAAGATATGGAAAGGAGAAGGAATACTCGAGGAATAGAAGGAAGGAGTAATTGTGCCGATTCACAAAAGAGGTGATAATGACTGTATGCAAAATTATAAGGGAATCATTGTGTATAAATTATTTGCAATGGTATTGAATGAAACGCTAGAAAGAAGAAGAGGAAACGTAAATGGGATTCAGAAAATGGAGGGGAACGATCGATTGTATATATGTACTACACAGACTTGCGGTTGAAAATGAACTGGAAAAAAGGGGGAAAAGTGATAGCGTTTTTCATTGATTTTTAAATCAAGCAGCGTTTGACAGAATAGAAAGGGAAAAATGATGGAGAATGGAAAAATAGATAATAAGCTAAAGGACAGAATCAAAGGGTTATACGAAGAGGCAAGAAGTAGGGTAAGGATAAGGTATAGACGTCTGAAGTGTTCTCGACAATGTGTAACGGTTAGTTTTATCTTAAATGTAGGAATTTTGGTTCGCTTAAGTCTTCGTTAGTTTTCTGAATTGGTACAATTCTAGTCTTCTCTTTGTAGAGGGTAAGGTGGTGAAGATGGAATTCCCTGTTTAAACATGTTTGTAAATGTTACTGAATTTTGGATCCGATTTTTTTGTTTTCGGCTTGAAGAAAGCAGTGAGGGATATCTTGATGCCACCTGCGGGATTTGATCAATTACCTACGCCGATTTATTGTAGATTTGGATTTTGGAACCACGCGGTAGATTTTTTTGCTACCGGAAATAAAATGCAACAAAACGATTTATCGAATTTAATTTGAGTCATCCGGTTCTATACGAAGGTGACGACCGTTCTGATAAATTTGTCTTTGTTTGTTTAGATGTTACATTTGGGGTTTATTTTTAGCGGATTCCGGTAGGAGCTCGTCTTATCTCTGTAGCACGGAAGCTAACCTTGGTGTCATCTGGGGTTTATGTTGTTGGAAGTATTATTGTTGTGGCTCTGGGCGTAACCTAGTGGTTCACTGGTTGCTTTGTTATAATATTATATATTTATAGATACAGTTTTATTATATTTATATTGTAATTACAACCTTTTTCTTTTGAAATTTTAACAACGAATGCTCCTAGCAAAGGAAAACATAACGCATATAGTAAAAATCAGATGTACGCATGCGCAGACTGTGCAATGAACTCGCTTATTTATGGTGATATTTCTTTGAAACTTTACCAAAAGATGCTCCTAGTAAAAAAAATATATAGCATATGAATACCAGGTGTGCGCAATGCAACTATCTTATTTGTAGATATTTTTTTGGTTTTTATGTACTGATTGTAAAATACTGATACGATTTTATTTCAGTGATTGAGACGTAATTATATTACATAGTTTGTTGTATTTACTTTATTTCTCAAGCTAAAACGAATTAACAGAATAATGCCGTCGTTGCATTTTTTACCCTTTCGTGTCAGTACTAGGAATGATCACATCAATGTTTCAATTAATCCATCCCTTATTCAAATAGCTATGAAACAGCATTGAAAAAAGTGGTGCAATTACTCGCACGATATCACGAAGAAATAGATATGTGATTGTCATAAAAGTATACCTTTAATGTAATTCGAAACGGACCGTAATATATGCGACGGGTAATTTGAAATTCAAGTATTTCTTAAACACGATGAAATCATGTTGAATAAGGTATCATTTTCGAAATTTCAATTCACCCTCTCGTATTCATTTAAATATTTACGTTTAATTTACCTAATGATAGGTTTTTACTTTTTAGTAAATAAACTGTTCTCATCGCAATACAAAACAAATATAACAAAATCAAAAGGCTTATAAGCGCGTATGATGGATGAAAGTCGCACCGCGTAGAAATACGTCCGTAAATCATACATCCCGATTGTAAATGATCCAAATTGGCCGTAATTTATGCGAAAGTAAACAATGAAATGCGCTGGATTGAAAACCGCACGCAATAACAAGCGTGTAATGTACAATGGACGATCAAACAAAAGTCACAGAATGTGTCCGATTTTTACGGCTGTATTTTGCCCACACATGCACTGTTCTTCCCACAGGACAGAAAACTCACGTAATAAATGTCGCGATCCGCCTTCTTCGTGTTTCTAGGGTTCCAATAAGTGAGTGATGCTTCCCAATAGACCACATTTGATTGTTTACAAAGAAACGCCATTAGGGCAATTTCAATCTGGCCATATTCAAAATTTGCCCTTAATTGCCTAATTGATGGATCGTGATTTTACTGTAGGAAAGCGGAACCCCCCTTAATTTAGTCACAATTACATCTCGTTAGCCCAACGAATTGTACCGTAATTATAATGAGTTCAAACCAAGTACGAACGTACGTGATTTCCTACGTTCGCTTCGTTTTCACAATTTAAGGTAAACGGATTAGGATGTTAATAACGTGACTTAAGCCGTAACAATAGATTTAACAATGCAAATACACGAAGGATCTCTCTCTTATCCTCTGGAAATACAGGTGAATTAGTAAATAATACCAGGCTTAGCGCTGGGGATGGTCGGCCACAAAAAAGGAACAAGAGTTGTCAAATTAACTGGCAAGCGGTGTCGGTGCGCATTCATCATTCCATTCTTTGTAAATAAAGTACACGTATGAATTGCTTTAATTTGCATATTTATTACAGAAACAACAATTCCGAAACAAAAGGGCCAAACAAAAAGAAGAGAACGGCATTAACTTTTAACTGGACTACCGCGAGCAAAACTGTTCTGCTACTTCTTACGTGTTAAAATCTTAATTGAAGTTAAAATTAGGCAATTACTGTGCGCATTAAACGAGATAATATTTTAGATAGTAATCTGGCGCATTTCACTTCATATTAGACTTATATGGTATCGAAAGCAATATAATAAACTGGATAATAAAATCTGTATTATAAATGCTTAATGTTAAACTTTTTTTTATTTCGTGTACCGGTTCTCTGTTATTCGAAATGGAAATTTATGTAAAATAGTTTAGCTTTCTGTACGGTCCATCTGATGGCATTTAATTGTTAGCCTAACTATCAGTGCATGGAGATTTTATACATATGAAACGGAATTTGGTGCTTAAACCTTGCAAACTGACCGTTTTAATTAAAATTGTGGGATAGAATACGAAAATGTATGTTTAAAGTGAGTTGTTAACGATAAACCGTGTGGAAGTAGACAGTGGTGGTGATTATTTAACGTCTAATGTCGCTTTGGTTACCAATTAATTCGTGATAACCTCTTGTAACGAAATTTTAATTAGAAGTTTGGTAATAGACGGTTATTGTCATGCGTTGTTAAAAAATAATGTATTCTTATATACGACAGAAATGGTGCTCGTATCAAATTCTTATAGTGACGTTTTTCTAAGCATCAAATGTTATCTTAACACCAATAACTGATTACTGAAATTAATTCAATTAGATGTTATAGTTCTTTTGAAAACCCACAAAGACAAAACAGGCAGAAAACCAGGAAACAATGTTCGGCTTTCAAAAATTCCACAATATATTAATGAACAAGTGGGAAAACCAATCTGCTCTGTTGGTGAAATAGTTTAGGAGAACTTTGCGAAGCCCCATTAAAAAAAAAAAGATTTAAAGCTCGAACCCATTGCAAAATGTTTTCTAAATATCTAAAATACGGCCTGCTATTCCAAAGATCTTAAATAAAGGCTTTATCTTCCAAGCCTTTTTGAATGGAATTTGCGTGATATACAGAGATGAATTGAAATCCTTTAGACAAAAGGTTAGTTAATTAAATCGTCGTATACGCCGCTAATGGATCGGTACTACATTGCAAATCCTAACATGGTGATGATAATTGCTATTCACTTACTTGTTATCTTTTCTTTGTAATTAAAACCTTTCAAAATGAAAGAAGACGTTATGGTCATTTGAAAAGGAATTGAAGCCTTAAAAAATCAATGGCAAATCTAAAGTTACTGAAAGCTATACGACCACGATGTTAATGGTTCATAATAAAAATTTGTTCATTTTCGAGCGGCCTATTTTTCGGAGGAGAAAACTCTACCAGTGAATTTTCATGGTTTTTTAAACGAAAGTCAAAAATTAACTTTTACCTAATTCTGAATAAAACTAAATGCTAAATGTCGCTAGGCTATATTTGCATGTCTATTGCCTATTTCACTGTAGTTGTCCTGAATCCAATGGTAACTGGGTCAAATCCAATGACCCCGTAGGGTCGCGCCTCTCTCCTTCGGGCAAACGCTGGTATTTGGCAGCCTTATCGCCCTATGTACAGTTGCATTGTCCTGCAGCAGAAACATTTTCCGAGTGACCTGAGAGGACCGTTTATTGCCAACGGCATTACGAAGATTCAGAAAAGTGTTGCGATAGACCTCTGCATTTATAGTTGTCCCCTTTTCACGTATTCGATTAGGACATATCACCCTTCATATCCGAAAAAAGTGTTGCCATCAGCTTTCCTGCAGAGGGTTGCATGTGTGCATTTTTTAAAGGAGGAGAGCCTTTGTGGATCCACTGTTTGCATCCCAATTTCGGGTTCTGGGTCCAAATGGTGAACCCAAGTCTCATCACCAGGCACAATTTGTGCCAAAAAGTCAGCTTTTCCAAAGCTGCGAAATGGCATTGCGACATTGAAATTATGCACATTTTTTGATCAGGCGTGCACAGTCGGGGAAGACACTGCGCTGATATCTTGCTAATTGTTACGTTCACTTTGAGAAAACTTAAAAAACACAATTTGCAACATTTTTGAGCTCAGAAAAGGCTCGTTTCAGCCTTATCTGTAACACATAACAACACAATAGCTATTTGTGTATTAAGAGCGCAAAATGATATATTGTCGATTGAAAGAGACAGTTGACGCGCGACGAAGGAGCGCGGCAATCTCTTGAAATCGACAATCAATTTGCGCTCGAATTACACACAAGATTTTTTCTACAATCGATCAGTTCACATATTTCCACAAATTTAAATTTTTCACTCACATCATTTTAATCTTATGCCCAAATGAAAGATGTCATTTACTCGTTGTCATTGGATACTCTGAGCAATGCATATTTGATTTATAGTTAATAATTGGGAGAGCGAGCGTTTTTTCTATTTTGTCGCTTATAAGCGACAAAGTGACATTCCTCGAAAAAGAGAAGCGCAAATGCCTACTTTGGATATCGATTGTAGAAAAACAAACAAACAATGGGGATAGTGAATAGAGCGGCACAAAAACATTGGGGTATAGAAATGTTTTACGTCTGACACTAGCTAAATGGGATACTAAAACGTAATTAATACTCAATAAGAATCAATAATTCATTTTACGGAAAATTTTGACTCGACCACGAATCGTCCGTACAAATTAGTGTATAAAAGCATAAACGTGACGTTAACTTCAAGAAAACTACTTTACCATGCACAAATAACAAATAACTAAATTTTTATACAACAGCAATGTAATCTAATTAATTCAAAATTTAAATAAGACAGTATAAACAATTTTTTCAGAGTGACACAAATAACGTAACTAAAAATCGTACATATTTGGTTCGGACTATTTCTCAGAAATTGCAAAAAACCACAAACTAACAGGAATCTTTTTGAAAGGAATCATTTTTGTAATAAATGAACCGAAACGAATTGTAACATTTTTTTTCTGAAACTACTTTAGAAACAATTACTTTCGTCTCTAAAAAGGGCGAAGAAAATGTAATTTCCTCTCTAGTGAGGAAAGTAAAAAACAATTGCTGCGTTAATCTTAATTATGACATTTAAAATTGAAACATACTCGTATCTAGAAGGCTATGTTTCAAACTTAATTATTGCATACGATCATTCTTTAAGTTTGATTGCAGTTTTAAAAAAAATTATGTGTAAAACTTGAGAAAAAAGTGTATTTCAACTCTCGTTCAATTGACACACTCGTTGCTCATGTATCAAACTTTGAAATCAAGTTGAAAAACTCAACTTTCTTCTCTAGTTGTACAAATAACTATTAATCGTTAGTAGATTTTGTTTTGCTGAACCACCCAGAAACAGATGCTATTGTGCCAAAAAATAAAACACAAATTAGAGTCCATAGGTCCATACGTAAGCGTGGAAAATGGGGGTCGGATTCCTCATTTCACTACGTTACATTATCCGTAAATTGTTAAGAATTTGATATAACGTTGGCGAAGTTGGGACCAAGTTCAACAGCAAATTTTTGCTTCCACGAAAATCGTTCACCTTAGATATATGGAGGTGCTGGCCTTATACCCTTTTCTCAGTAAAATTCAATCGTAAAAAGGGAAGAGGAGGATTTCATTTAGAAAATTAAGTTCTCGCATTTTCAAAATTGAGAACGTTGATTTGGACCACAAGGTATGCATCTTTTGAACAATTGTTACACATTGCGTCCCGCAAATTAAAAAATTCATTGGTCAAGCTGGTATTGCAAAAGGCAAATTATTTTCTGACCGTTTAGTTTAGGCGTATGGTGACATACCAATTTGCTTCAAACTTGAACGGATTTAACATACAACGTTCTTCGGATATTAATCAATTTCGAAAGTAGAATGTTGTTGAGACTTTACGAGTGGTTTGAGTAGCGTTACTCCATTGTAAAGGTGTAGTAAGCGCCTGTGTTTCACAACCATTACCTAATTATAATATATTGTATCTGCTACGCACTCCCAAAGTAGTCAACAAAGCGATAAAAGCAACATTAAAATACAATAGTATGATATTAAATTAGGCGTTTTTAATATTTCAAAACAATAATCTTATTTTATAAACTCTACAATTTATGGACGACAAGCTAACCATAAAGAAGTTTAAAACATCGTTAACCTTATTTTTGAAGCTCTCCAAAAATTTAAGACATTTTATTACACGTAAACGACGTTATGAATTATCGTTACGATCATTCGCGAAACAAATGTTTCTTCATTTAGAAACAATTCGCCGATCAATCAACTCTATTATAATAACCGCTGAAGTGTTTTCCGCATTTAGTTTTAATTTCGTGTAGGATGGTTAATGTCTGTCAAAACTGTACATCATACTTAATAGAGCTCGTGAACCTAAAGTGGCGCTAATAACCGTCAATTCAAAAACATTAGTCGCACTTAAAAGAGTGGTTACATTGGGGTAAGGCAAAATGTTTAATTTCGGTCCAAACCGCACTCTGCGATAATGTCGTAACCGGAAGTAAAGCAAGTATTAGAATAATTAATCAAAATATACTCCACTTGGCTTTTCTGTTAGTTTACGATTCACTCACTAATGGCAAAGTGAGGGAACGAATGGCACACTTGAGCGCGTTAAGAGATTTCTATGTGGCAATGCGTTATTGTTAGTTTACCGAATTCATTTAAACAGCTTTTAACAATTCATTATAAGTCGTATAAGTTTAAAGTACTCGTTTCGAAATAGTCCAGAAGGTATGAGTGTTAACGAAGCTGCTAATTAAGTCGCCTACGGAGTGTTGAAGCCTATATAAAACACAATTAGGAAAACAGTAACGAGTTTATGGCAGTGACAGGTTATGTTTAACCAAGATGAAAGGTGTGAGGTTTTGTAGAGGTTGTTTACGTCTAACTGAATACTAACGATGGAATAAAGCGCCGATGTGGGCTATAACAAACTCACAAACACGAACTTCTGTGCCAAAGACATTGCAAAGGAAGTCACAATTAAAATCCGCCCGCAAGTTCTTTTAGACCAACTTATCCCAATTTCTACACACAATGATGCAAGAAAATATGTACATCTGAACTGGTTCCGTTTCTCTTCAACTAATCCATCAAGAAAAATCGCGTCATTGAGGCACCCAGTCTTAAGATTTGGTAACGGATAAATGCTCATCAATCTATGGACCACACAACAAGTTTCGATGTCATGTGAATAATTTACGATCGATCCTCTGATGCCTCCGAGACCAATTCAGTATCCCGCAGAATCAAAGAGAATTTTCGCCATACTGCGATTATTTTACGGCCAACTCGCAACACGGGAACGTTTACGATGTATTAAAGCGCGCCATAACCATTAAAGAGTTCGTTATAAAAAACGGAATATAAACAAACAAGAAACGTATTTAAAAACACATTTGTAAATACTTCAGGCTAAGGCCTAACGCAGGTTATATGTAGATTTAAATAGCAAGAAGTCCTTGTTAGATTTGTTAAACACTTCAAAAGTATTTCTTAAAGGAATATAAAACACACAACGTCACTTTTTGTTACCGTTTATTTCGGTTCGTTTTTAATGGACCATGACAGATTTATCAGTGACCAAATTGGAGCAGTTTTATCTGTCACAACAATTTATTAAGTTGGACCACGTTTTCTTTCAGATCACTTTACATGTGCACATATTTTTAGACGCTTGAAGATTTCAGAGCGCTTTAATTAATGAATTAAAAGTCCGGAAGCGGACGTATACACTTTTGAGATAAAAGGGGGTTCGAATTAACCCCAAAATAAGATGCTATACATGCCGCCGGAGGAATCAGGTGAGTGGTAACGCAGCCTTGCCGTAATTATGAAACGGTCTTGCAGAAGTGTTGGGACATCTTCACATCTTGAGTCACAGAAAAACTTTGCTCTCAGATGGAACGACGTAAAAGCCTCTTTGGGCATATAATCCGGAGAAGATCGTTATAGAAGTTCTTCTGAAACGAGCATCACATCACTAATGGAGATGAGAGAGGCAAAAGAGCATGAGACAAACGTTTCAAGTTCCGCAATTCCGATCATTAAGAAGGTTGAAGTGATAATTCCTACAAAACTTGTGGCAGGAAGGCCTATGTTGTACAGCGTGATCAAGTTAGCAATAGACATTGGCTGAACCAAAAGTATTTTTTATCAAATTTCTAGGATTTAAATGATACAATGTAGTTAATAATTTGGTTAGTGCTTAATGTAAAATAATTGAGGCACATGACTATAGCAATACACTTTTTTTCGTAATATTTCGTAAATATTTTCCTTGTTAATTATGCCATAAGTCTCGCCGAGGTGGGGTCCCGCCCCTTTTTAGTGAAACTTTACCATTGTACAATCTAAAATGTAGAGATGGCGCCGCAACTTTCGCTGATAGTTGATAACGAAACCGGTTTGGTATATGAACTTTGAGAGCATGCGAAATGGGTAAGACTATACTTCACAGGATCATTTCTGTAGTCGGTCTTCCAATACTCTGTTTTAAACACAGAGCATTTGCAACCATGATGAGGAGTGACAGCCTCACATCCTGAGCGTGAGACATGTTGTTAGTTCGTACAACGAATCTCGACAAACGATGATCGTTCACCCACTGAATTGTTTCGGTGGGAATGGATGTGATGCATTCTGAGTGGTTGTTCTTTATAAATCTAAAATCATACTAATGAACCTCCCAAAAATGCAAGCCCTGTGGAAGTAGTCCCACTGCAACTCGTCAATTCGGTGTTATTTTTGTTTGTGTGGTTGATGAGGTACATTTAAATGAAAAAAAACTCAAGCTGTTTCTAAATAGTTAGTCTGATCTGTTGAGGTAGTTCTCCTTTTTATGGTAGTTTTTTTCTCTTTCACTGATAACTAAAAGGTAACTTGTAGTAAATGTGACGATTCTCGGCTTATAGAGATGATTATCACTTTGTTTTGTGTCCATTCGCATATTTTTGCTTCTTTAATTAATGAGGATGTATGACCATAAAAATGCAACCTCTCGGTTTTGAAACTTCTAAAACATCGGGTTTACACGGCTAGAATATTCTGCAAAGGGGTAATTTTTTGGTAAATCAAATATCTTCTTTCAATTAATAGATTTCTACGAAGCTCTGGATAGGACACACAGGAAATTATTTTGTAAATTACAGTTGTAATTGTCAATTACACTAATTTACAGTTGTAACTGGGAATTATACTAATTTACAATTGTAACTGGGAATTATCCTTGACAGTTACAACGGTAAATTAGTTTAATTCCCAGTTACAACTGTAAATTAGCATAACTCTCAGTTACAACTGTAAATTTAGTTTCCTATTTCCTATGTGTCCTGTCCAGAGCTTCGTAGATTTCTATGGTTCAAACAGATTTTTTAAAATCCTCTGGATTACCTAGATTTTACGAATTTATTCAAATTACCAAATGTTTCTGACCGTTCGGATTTTTCCGTTTCTTCGAATAATTTCGATTCTTAAATTTTTCTTATTCATGAGGTTTCTCGATTCTTAGGATTTCTCTGATTCGTTAAATATTTCCGATTTTTCAGATTCTTGTGGCTCTTTGTTATTGAGATTCACTCTCTTCGAATTCGTTTAATTTTCTGTTTGAAACCTTCAATTATTCGTTTGTCGGCTGCTTAAAGACTTTCCAATTTCATCATCAATCAATCATGTGTTATTGTTCTGTCTGTGTATTTAGCGCATTTTTGGAAAAAAATACACTATTACATTCGTTATGGCTGGCTGACTATCCGACTGAGATCTCAGCAATTTCAATAGCTACAGACTCCAAATGTTCACTAAAAGCTTTCTAATGTAGTGTAGATGTGCAGGTTCTAGTCTATTTTGAGCTAGATTACCTGTGAAATGGATAATTAAAGAAAATAATTTGGAGATGGTTTTCGGAGGTGCTATAATTTTACCGTTAGATAGCGCTACCAGTATAACTTATTTATTAGCGCATTTTTGAAAAAAATGATTTACAACTTGTTTATAGTTGCGTATGTTAATGAGGCTCACAAAACCTCCATAAGCCTCAGCTTTTAAAGAGAAAGAAAACTTTCGAGAACTCTAAAGGTTTCTGGAAAACTCTTTATGATTCTTTGGAGCCCTTTGACGCTTTTGAAAAATGTGATAATTTTTATACTTTTAAGGGCCCATAAAAGATGTGCAAGGACCAGTTTCTTCAGCACTTTTAAAGTGCGTTAAGGATTTTACTCCTAAGCATTTTCACACAGTCTAAAAGGAAATCAATTGTTCTCAAAGTGGAGGCTCTTAGAAGCCCTTGGATTAATTGTGGGGGTCGATTTTTCATGTTTCAATTAAATTTTTCTTCTATATTTCGTGGCAATTAATGTAGATATGACGGTAACCTGAAAAATCGGTTCGCTTTTAAGTCTAAAAAGTTTTGTACTTTTATAAGAGTTTGAAAGAAAACTGGGGTCTCTTTCAGGGCCTCACGAAAGCCTTAAATACAGTTAGATACACATATATGGTTAAAAGTCGTGAAGGCTCTTGATAATTTAGGTAATAACACTATTAAATGTTTAAAAAAACTAAATCTTCTAAACATTTTTCCAATAGCTACTCGATATCTTCTAGATATCCGCATCCAAATCAACTTGGAGATTTGTTCAAATTTCAAATCCTTCTTCAAATCTTTTCCCTGTGGTCTTTCCCGGTGTCCTTGCATTTTTTTCGAAACACTTCGGCATCTACTTAAAACCTCCCCTATTTTTGAAATCTCATAATCTTAAAATTAAATCGAAATCATCTAACAATAAAACGAAATTGCATTAAAATGTTCTCAATGTCTTCTGACTCTCTTCTCAAATTTCGACATCTTGATTTCCTCGAAAGTATCTCACCATTTTGGGCTTCTTAAGGTCTGCAATAAATCTTGCTGAATTCTTTTCAAAATCTTTCTGCCACCTCATCTTCAAAGTTCCCTCTACATTTTTCCAAAATCTCTTCCAGAATTTTCTTCGCTTCTCGATATCTTTGAAATTTGGAAACCTTTGTGAAATATTCAAGTTCAAATCAAATCAAGCTTCAAATATCTTCGAAGGCTTCTCAGAGTCCTTGACACGAAAATCTTCTCGCATTTTTTTCCTGTATCTTTTCCATCTTTCTTAAAATATTGAAGTCTTTTCTGAAGCTCCCATCCAAACTTTCCTCGAACCGTCTAAGATCATTTTCCTCTTCCTCGAAAATGTATCCAAATAATTTTCCGATGAATTCCGGAAATCATTTTAAAGTGTTAGCGACCCTTAGGGACCCAGCCCAAAACTCATGATACTTTTTAGACATTCGAAGATTCTTGTATGGCTTCTAAGGATTGAGAAGGTGGTTCTGGAAGCTGCTGGAGAGAGGATATACGTGACTACTAGTACTGGTTCTCACTATATGGTTATGGTTATATGGTTTTATCAGGGGTTTTATAGACTCCTTAGTGATCTTGAAAGATTTCAAAGACTAAAACTCTTAAATAATGGTTTAAAAGCCTTTGAAGACTTTTGAAAAGTTTTGAAAACTCTAAAGATTCACCTTTAAAGGTTCTGATCTCATAGGTTA
Source organism: Photinus pyralis (assembly GCF_008802855.1). Classification (NCBI taxonomy): domain Eukaryota; kingdom Metazoa; phylum Arthropoda; class Insecta; order Coleoptera; family Lampyridae; genus Photinus; species Photinus pyralis. The sequence goes on from NW_022170596.1 coordinate 6,899,160, forward strand.
ACACATCTTTAAGATTTTTCAACAATTCCAAAACCTTCCCAAAGCTCTTCAAATGTGTGTGCGAACCATTACGAGACCAATAAGATCTGATTAATTTTTTTAAATTTGTATACTCCTCGAGGATTATACCCTTCGGAAGCGTTTAGCTGCTGTCGGTGAAATGCACTCACTCAGATGGCGCTACTTGATTTAAGATCAAGCAATTTCAAACTATCATTGATGGGTTTTTGAAATAGAAAATAAACAATTGTCACACTACAATAAATTGGCATTACATTCAGTCATAAAATTGTAGGTATATGACATAAAATAAAACCTAATCCTGATCTATGCCAAATTTGATTACTTCTATCCTACTATTTGGCTTGTGGGATGTAAAAAAAGACGAGTAAACCAACAATAACACTAATAGTAACTGAAACACTTTCAACTACACGTCGAAAGTTTATGTTCCGCGTTTTGAACGGCGGAATCATGGCTAATTATGTTGATTACTACACAGATCTCTAACATTTTTTATTTATTTATATTTATATTTATTTATTTTCATTTTAGACAACCATTAAACGCATTGTGTCTTTAGAAGCAAACTAGGTGTCATCTATTTGGATTATTGTAACATACCAAATGCAAGTCCTACAAAACGCAGATAAGAAGTTAATATTGTAGTATGAAAGTGTATTCATTTTGAACTACATGAAGATGATGTGAGTTAAGGGCAACAGATAATCTTATACTAGACACGCACTTGTTTTCTAGCACTCCCAATTTGCATAGAGAAAGTTACATGAAGGTTTACTAGAGACCCATAATAAAGATGATTGAAATTAGTGCTTTTTTGCTTGTTTCAAATTGAACAAACCAAGTCCCTGATTAACGAGTATTGTCAACGCTAATGTACATATTTTTTTTACCTTTGATGTAATCTTCAAAATGAAAGTTGTAATTGCGCAACATATTCCTAAAGATAATTCTTATATTATAAAATATTCAGACGCCATAGTGTTCATTAACACCCACACTTACAGTTTCTTATTTTTATACTCCGTTAATTGCAGGATAAATTATGGAATACGAGACTGAAAATAATTAAAATGAAATTAACATTACCGAATCCTTTAATCCTCCTTTTATTTGTCTTCTCCTTTTATAGATACTATCTAAATCCGACCGCCTGCTTACTATATTAACGTAATATCGTTGACATTTCGCTGAATTTTGGCGAACTTAAGTGAGATGAAGTAATAATAAAGAGTAACTCCAAACGTGGTCTTGAATAATTAAAGATTCACCTGGATCAACATATCATTAAAGGGGAATCTAGTGACATGATTCTCTTAATTACCTTAATTTATTTTACGAGATCGCCTGGACGATACGTTGAACGTTTGTGAATATGTTAGTTGTATATAAACTTGTTTATATGTTGGGGCCTTCGGCAATCGCGTGGTTGGGTCCGGTAACTTGCAGATCTCTAAAGATAAATCAGTGTTGCTTCTTCTTCTTTTCCTTCTTGGAGTAAGTACTACTGCGCTGGAATACCGACTGTGTTGTGTCATGTAGCGGCCTAAGCTTCGACGTTGCGTGTGTACACACTATCTGCAGTATTTTCTTCGAAGTTATCTTATTGTATCTTCGTGGCATCTTTACACGCGGGTTTCGGAATTTGCAGCTTGTTTATTGTTTCTTCGGATTTAAGTGGTTTACCAGTTTTACTACCGTGGGTGGCTTATTTTCTAGTCCAAATAAGTCGACGCTACTCGAAATGTACGTAATAATTAATTTAATCTCTTCACATACAGCTGACGCACAAACCAATTTAGTAATCATCTCAATGGGTAGCTAAATTAACCCACTCTCATTCGACCGTCATTAATTCCGCATTATTACGATTTTTTTTCGAAAATTTATCCATTAGGATAAGTGCGCGGGGATCCATTATCTCTCAAAGGATTCGAGGTAACAAAAACACTTACAAGGAGAACAATATCTTTTTGTACGAATTTATCTTTTATGCAAACTATTGTTTAGATCAAAGAACCCATTCAGGTTTCGTGAAGCCATTATAAATTCTCGGTTGTAATTATTTTATTATATATTAATACAAGAAATTTTAACTCTAATGATGTTCTTCATTAATATCTTGCGGTACCTTTGTCTCGTCTTTCATGTCGTCCTCGTAAAACTGTAACCAATTCTAACGCAAAGCAAACGCATTTGATGTAATTCGGTTTACATAAAAGAGGTGGTATTTATTCAATGAAAGTGCATTTCGATGCAATAGCAGCAAGGTGCATATTAGATCAAACAGAACCCGATGTGTATTTTCTGTCCGGTGTCACGAAAATCGATTCCATTAATTTTATTTTTGAAATGAAATCCAAATATTTGCAGTCATCAGCAATTCAATGCATTTAAAGAGGTCTTAAAAAGTTTACGAGTGATTGCATCTCTATACACCGTTTAGTTAAATCCATTTAAATTCAAATATATACTTAAGAGTGAACGCAACGAAGGAGATGACATGAAATGCAATTATGAAAAAGAAAGAAAAGGAACTGAATTAGAAGCTCCCGAGCCATTTATAATGAATTAAATTTTCATATCGCTATAAGTCTATTCTCATTCTGGAAGTTTGTAAAAGAACGACCGTAGAGTTTGGGAAAATTTCGTCTAGTTAAATACAAATTTGGTTATAATAAGGTTATTACATTGGCATGAAAGTATATGTAGTTCTCTTATCGTGCCTTTTATTTATTCAGAGAAAGGGTTCCATGCATTTTCTGTTAGCTACGGAGAGTACTTCATAAGCAATTGCGCATTACGTCGCTTATTTTCACATTCAGTGTATGTACGAATTTATTTGCTACAAAATTCACTGTTTACATTCAATAATGACTGACTTTACTTGTATTCATTCACGGCAATGTATAAATCAGCAACCCTGTTAAATGTTTCGTTGCGGAAAAGTAGCCTGTAAAACTCTCAACAATTAACAATTCAATTGCTTTTCGTTATTAATTTGTTTTCTGAAATAAAAACAATGGAATGGTGCCTTATTATGGAAAATAAAAAACTTTTATGTAGAAAAATTTTGTATACAGTCGATATTTACCGAGATATATACTATATTTCATACATAATTGACACCCTGTATAACGAGAAGGCAATGACAAATGACAAAAACTTGGTCTCTCATTTGAAATGTTTCAAACGTGGTACGCAAAGGTTTGTGAAGCAACGCTTTGGGAAACCCAAAAGTGGGCTTTGAAGAGGAAACCCTCATGCAAGAGAACCTTTCCGACGATATTTGAACACAAATGCTGCACACTCTGTGGATATTGCTTTCCCGTTTAATGCAAAGGGAAAAATCCGCTGTACACTCATGACGTCATGACACTAATGTCAAACCCGGACTGAAACCAGAATAGCATTTTGCATTATTATCCAGATAAGTCAGTTTTTACTGCGGAGCCGTGTTAGGCGAGCCTGTCATCTCCTAGAGCAGTGAATTCCCAAACTTATTTCCCTGGCGCCCCTCTCATAAAACTAAAATTGCTCACGCCCCCAACCCCTATCTAGATTAAAAAATAAAAACCGCTGTTACTATAAACGTATAATACATTTATAATTTGGATTTAGATTGTAGGCATATAGAATATAATTGTTGCTTCATTGTTGATCTTTGTTGTTTAGATACATATATTTTATTGTTTCTATATTAAATGTAGTTTTGCATGTGTATAAATGTTTATAAGATCATCAATGTTGTTTATATAGGTATATTTTATTGTTACTATATTTAATTTTGTTTTTTTGCATGTTTATAAATGTTTATAAGATCATGTTATAGTTAGAAAGTATTTCCAGGAAGTATGGCAAGTTTTTAGACAGGATTGAAAACCGGCAACCGGAATCCTGTCCTTTGGTTACTTATAATCAATAAATGTTATTATTATATTATTATTTATTAAAAAAATTTCAGGATTTTTTTTCATTTTCATTATGGGGACTCGGAAGCCGTAAGATATACAAAGCCGTTTGAAAGGGCAAAGTACCTACTTATATGTGTAAGAATTGGTCAAATACCTAATATAAGTGTTTTGAAGGTAAATATTTGCCTCCCCCCACATTTGGGAAACACTGTCCTAGAGTCAGTTATAACGGGTACTTGAGTTGCACTGCAATTTCTCAAACCCGCCGCATAAACTGCCAACTAGCTCAGGGTAGGTAAAACACAAAATGAGAGCTTCAGAATCTTCTACAGCGCCATTCAATTTCCAACTTATTTCTCCCCGTATGAAATTGAGAAGATCAAAAATATAAGCCAATTTAAGTACCGGTTTTTTTGTCAAACAAATGTTCAATCAAAAATAAACTCCCCCCAATGGAACATCGTACACAAATATTCAAAATACTCCAAAAATTATAACTTAAGTTACACACAAATTTTAGTAACTTAAAATCTCTCAGTTGATTTAACCCTCCATCAAGAATGATCGATTGAATTGATTACTGAATTTTAACACATCAGTCTCCACAAATAAAGTGACGTGAACATAAACACGTACATATACCGGGTGATCGAAAAGTAGTGTGGACAGTTTGAATTTCCCGTTAAACTAAAAATTTATAAAGTTGGTAACATACCAAATGTCATTTATGTAAAAGCAGTGTTGGATCAATTTAATCACTAATACATAAATAAACTATCTTCTAAACATGTTTACCAATTCCTTAAGTAAAAAACATTAAAAACTTAAAGCGCCCAATTCAAACTGTCTGCAGTTCTTTTTGATCACCCGATATATGGGGAAATACAAGTAAAACATAAAAAAAGGCAACGCTTACCTTCATTTAAAAGGAGATGCCATCCAGAGAAGTGAGCTCAGATACTGAATTTCCATAAAATCTGCAAACAAAAGAAAACTCTCAAACCGCCTTACTCGTAATAAGCTTCTATAAGATACGGTTACTTAGCCAACTCTTCGGAAGGAAGTGGCCGTCTACAAAAACATACGTGCGAGAAAACTCGGTCATAAGTTTACAGAGGTCGCAAAATAATAAATACCAATACTGAAGGTAACCAATTAATAAATCATAGTATTCGGCCATTGAGTATATGTTTTGTGATGTGAATTTATGTATCTACAGTGATATTTATTAAGAAGTAGACATAGGGATTTACGTGTATTATTTTTCCCCAAGTCTACTTTTAAAACACAAAATTCTTCTGAAGGGCGCCTAATTTTATGCAACCCAAACAACTCATGCACACGCATTCAGCATTGCTATTCTGAATTTTGCATTCCAAACGCTTAATGCAAACTGTCTGATGGTTTTTCAATTTCACTGTTTCAGCAAAAGTTTAGCGCACCTTACTACAAGAATTCATATCTTTCTGTCAATAGCTTTGCTTCTTAGTGGCTCCGTCCTAATTTTAAACAATAAGAAAGTCTATGACGAGACGAATGGTATTTAAATTTTTTTTTTGTACACGGAAGGAGGGAAATCCTTTTCCTCAGCTGGACTAAGTATTCGGGTATGTTGAGGAAATTTGGTAGGTTAGTTGGCCCTTTGGGAATCGCGGTATATTTTACAAAACTGACTCTGATTTGGACAATTCGCCCCCAGAATAGGGGACTTCACTCCCCAGGTAAATTCGTCCCCAGAATACTATTACTAATCCTCAGAAGTTCTAATCCATGTAGATACAAAACGGGGTGGGTACTAAAGCTTGTAGAAATTCGATTTGAAAAATTCGCTCAAATTCGGTGTCGAAAATTCGCCCCTGTAATTTATTCACTTCCAAGACAGTTTCCCCCAAATAAATTCAATCCAAAAGTCCCCTTTTAACCAAATTATAATTATCCTCGAAATTGGTCCCCACCTACAGACGGTTCTCCCTTGTCAGGAACTTGCTGTAAAGAAAATGTAGGTATGTTCAGGAATGCTCAACTAAAGGATTGACCGCGTCCTCGAAATAACTGTTTTACTTTCTGTGACCAAATTCGCTCCGGTGAATTCGCCTCTAAACGTACAACCTATTCTCTAGGTAAATTGCCCCCTGAAGATTTGCCTCCAGAATGTTCGCCCCCAAGGATGATTCGTCTCGCTCACTCGAATATAAAACTATAAGACTATAAAAAAACAATGAAATTCGGAAACGCTCTACCCTAAAAAACTACCATTAAGAAATCTCGGTCTTGCAATATTTTATATGGTCTCCACTAAATTCTGTTTTTGTGACATAATTCGCCTCCAAAAATCACCCCAAGCCCGGTTTATCTGATGCATTTAAAATGTTTCTTTGAAGCTAGTTCCTAGCAAGTAGCATTAACATTTGGGGGGTTGAGTTTTATAGGTTCGAGGTTTTGCTGACAGTACCTAGGTTACTTTTTACTAGTATTTTCATTATCCTAGACCAGAACAGATGCAAATGTTCAACACAATGTAACTGAAGACAAATTTGTTTATCTCGGTAATTGCTCTTCGAGCGCAAAAAAGACGAAAATTTCCTCATTATCGTACCGTCAACAAAGCACCTGAGAGAATAATTTGTCCCATTTGAACTACTATTCCGCGCTCGTTGAACAAATAAACGACAGAATACCGTGTTTTATAATACTGTTAGAATAACGCCTGGAGTAATAGCGGTGTGAAACTCGACCACTTTACTGTATAATGCAATAAAAAACGTGCAATTATCTGAGATAGTTACCATTAATTCACCTTTAAGGTTCACGTAGAAGCATAATAGCTTCAGTTTACGAACGTATCTCAAATTAATTTTCTTGTGTAAGTAAGGTAAAGATGATCCTAATTCAATTACGTACAGTTCAATTACAGACAATACCAAATTGAATATTAATTGATATGCAATACGTAGCATCAATTAATATTCTAAATCACGAGGTGCTCGTTAAATTCGGCTTTAAAAATTTACATGCTGTTGTTTTTGGATTTGTATTATTTTTTAGTGCCCATTCAATTTAAAGGTATCGATTTTATTCTTCTCAAGTACAAAAAATTATGCTCGGCACGAAACGTATAAAAAGTGCGTGTACGCGTCTTGTTCTTATAGGGAAACTATTAACACACAAAACTTTCGGAAGTAGGTAATCCTGAAGCGACTTACGATAATGTTAAAATATTATGAAGACAGTTTGCCCTAGTTCGCTTTTTATTTTGCGGGGAATTTAGTCGAAAACTCAAATAAATCACTCTGAGGGAAAAAACGAAATTGCTGCTCAAAGGCAGCCAGCTCTGTGCTCTGGCTTCGCTTCATTGCGAGGAAATCAATTAAAGCAATTGCTTTACTCATGCTCTTATTTCATTTCAAAGGGATTTTAAATGAGTAAAATAATTACAGGTAAATTATGTCTGGTTTTGACAAAGTGAAGCGGGATGGGTTCCGTTTTGTGAAGAATTGGTCGTACTTAATCATTTTAGATTAAGAATATATCTATAGTTACAGTAACACGCCTTTAATTCATGGAAATTAATCAAGTATCCAATATTTATAGAAGGGTTTCTGTAATTGTCTTTTATTTGGTTCTTGTTTTCAGTAATTGTCTTTTATTTGGTTCTTGTTTTCAGACGCAAAAGATCGCTATAGGAATTGGAAAGCGTAGTATTTATTGACTATTGTTTCGAAAAGTGAGTAAATCGCGTTAATCAAAGACCGTATACGAGCTGTTTACTGAAGACCGCCCTTAATTCTTATGATAGTTTAATGTCACACGCACAAATTGCATCTTACGAGAACTCTTAAGCCCACGCCCTGGCTCTATCTTGTTTCACAAAAGATCTTTATCCAAATGAGGGGGCAAGCAGAACAATTATGATGAATTGGACTTGATTACAATGCGAAGCTTAAATGTGGTAAAGATTCCAACAGTCAATGATGATATTGTAGAGGAAATATTCAAAGATCCATGACATGGACAAGAAATTTAGTAAGTACGTAAGAGTACTCTATTATTAGGGATCCACAGATCCTGTATAGTTTTGTATGGTTCTCCATCCTTTTGTCCACCTTTTCGTCTGTGTTCTCTACAGCTCTTAGTTAAGATCCTCACATACTTTTAATCCTGTCCGTGCGTCCGTCCGTCTGCACTATAACTCTTTTTAAAAGTGGCGGATCGTATTGGTGTATGGGTACTTTGGACATTAAGGTAGGACGCTATTGATTTTCAGGAAGCTAGCTCAACAGGAACAAAAGTTATAGACTTCGAGTGAATCGGGAACAGGAAAAAATAAGTGTGCTCAATATAATAGAAATCAACATATTCCAGGTCACGTATCGAGTTCGGGCTTTCGGTAGATTATTCTCTATGACTCTGATGTGTAACAATTCAATATAACACTACTATGTGGTTTAGGTTTAAAGGCTTTCGAGCATAATGTACCCAAATTTAATCTTCCCACATGAATTTGGAGTTTTAAAGCTTTCAAACGCATTGAACCCATTATCCTGATGCCGATAGAGTACATCACACGCACATTTGATAACCGCATGTTTGATTAAAAAAATCTTTTTCTATGGTCACATGTACTTTGATCAAATGCCACAATCGTTATTCATGCACCAAGATCGCTGGGAAAAAGACTAAGCGCATTATTTGCCCAAGACATGAATTTGATACATTTTTGTTGACTGTATGTATTTTGCAAATAAATGGTTGTTAGAAAAGTGATAGTAATCCAGAGGACCCTTCGATATTCCTTTGTATCGATTTATTTTGTAATATACGGCATGATGTATTCCTTTAATGCGTACCATGCTGTATACACATGTAAAGCTAATTGAGCGAAAAAGGAGGCAAAAGAAATATTTGTCCAAATAAACTGAGGTAGTACTTCCTTTGGTAGCTACATCCCCAACAGTTGCAAAATATGCAATTTTGTCTTTTTCCTGCAATAGTAACACACAGAAGAATAGAGCTGACTTTACAAAAGTTTTTGAGGACCCCTTCTCAGATTTTATGAAAATGTTACTAAAGAAATCAAATTTTGGACCCTTGGTTTACTTGTAAAATGGTATATTATATAGGTACCAAGGAACTTAAGTGTATGTTTTAATACCGAGGGCGCGTTGACTACAATAAGCTTCCGAGGGATTAGGGCGCACTTTAGACCTGTGGTATATACGCTATTCTTTGTACTCCTGTTACCAGCTACATCCTTTAGGTTTAGATAAATAATTTCGGCAACTTTAACTTGATGCTTCAGGAATTTCCTAAGATTTTAACATTTTTCGCAAAGTCAGTACCTTTCATTCCAACGACAAAATCCAAAGTGACATGGTGGCTAATATCGACACCTAGCTCGAATCGCTTAATAGGAAAACGATGAATGATCATTTTCCCGATTTTCAGAGTAGATGAATTTGTCGATAAATTAAAGGACAGGTTTACTAGTATCGAATTTTGCGCAATGGTACGTATATTGGACCAAAAGAAACATTTTTACATGGGGAGCCATCCGCCTCCCTCTAGTAAAGGAGGGTGAGTTACCCCTAAAGGTACAATTTTTTACAGGAAAACTACACCCTTTATCAAAAAAGACATGGTTACCTTTTTTTTATAGAGCAGAAAATGCTCTATCCATTAGGTGTATTAGCCTTTGTTTTATCACAACTCGAACTACTAAAATAATACCCCATTTGACAAACAAGTTGTAAATCAGCATATGCATGATTAAAGCGCATTTTTGGTAATGCAGGTCAGTATTTTATTAGCGAAGTTTAAAATTATCGATCTCACGAGTAATTTTGGCTGCGTTAAATAATTAATTTTATTTAATTTCAATTGACGGTACGTCTTCATTTTGTAAAACAAATCACAAAGTAAATAATAAGTTTTTATACTGGTAGCGCTATCTAACGGTAAAATTATAGCACCTCCGAAACCCATATCTAAATTATTTTCTTCAATTATCGATTTCACAAGTAATCTAACTCAAAATAGAGTAGTGCCTGCACATCTACACTATAGCAGAAAGCTTTTAGTGAAAATTTGAAGTCTCTAGCTATTGTAGTTGTGGAGATCTCACGCGGACAGCCGGCCTGCCAGCAATGACGAATATAATAGCGTATTTTTTTCAAAAATGCGCTAAAAACTCCTTTGAGGATTATTTGTTTTCACCAAAACATATTGGTCAAAAGGGAACTCTATTACAAAAATTGTTGTTAAAAAGATATGAAAAAAATACGACCCCCCCCCCCCCCCCAAACTATAATTTCTGTATCCGACTACATCAAAACAAAAATTTCACAGCTCACTCGACAGCAACTCATTTTTGATCGCAGAGTACCTATTCATAAATCACAATTGGCCCAAACCGAAATTTTAGGAAGGTGAGACTCCCTATAAGGGAGGGGTGAGAAACTGAACTTTTTGGTTTTAGCTTTTACAGGAAAACTACACAATTTAGCAAAAAAGCTCAAGTTACCTTTTTTGTAGAGCATAAAATTCCCTATCAATTGAGGGTACATACTAACTTTTGTTTTATCCCTACTCCAACGGCTTAAACCTCAAAATCGATTAATCAGTTTAAATTTGACAACCAATTTTCAGATGAAATTTTTGTAAATATATTTAATATATTTATAAATCCTAACAATCTTACTAAAAAAGGTATGTTGAGCCCAAAAGAAGTTGTCATAACTTCTTTTGGGCCCATTTTTGACTAAAAAAAATATGCAAAAAAGTCTAGAAAAAAGTATAAATATGCCCCTCTCCCCCACCTGATTACGCCAATCACTTGTTTATTATGACTAAATGTTTTATTATGACTAAAGCAGGCGTTTTGGATGAATCACTATTGCACCAAACCGGACATTGGAAAAATGAATTATACCAATAATCTTTGAGTTGACCATATTTTGAGTTGTCGGTCGGCTGCAAAAGTTTTTTAACTCTCGAATCATCTTAGGATGCTCGGATTTGAAGCATTAGCTTTGTATCACAATTCTTTGCATGTTGTAGGTTGACCGATGATACGTGTACCTCTTTTTTATTGTAATAAAAGGAGATCCGAAGTAAATATTTTGTGCGTTATCAGTTTGTTAAATTTTGATTTTTGATTAACCATAAGATTATACTTGCCCTACTTTAGCGATCATTTTGGATCAAAGAAACCCAAAATTTAATTGATAGATAGAGAAAAATAAAATTTACGCTCTGTTGGAAACCACGCTTAACCCATTTACGTATTACGGTTTTGTACGGAAATGTTAAGGGAAAGTGCTTTCTCTCTCTAAAGAAACAAATTAAACGTACACTTTGTATTAATTTTTTTTATTTTTGTCTTTACTTTTGAGCGAACAGGGTTTATGAAGGACTGTTTAACCAATTTTACACTATATATTTACAAATATTCATGCTCGAACCCTAATTCAAAACAGGGACTCTTAGTACCGCAGTCCACCTTCAACTCACACGCCATAATACGGAAAATGTCAAAAAATGACAGTTTTTTGTTACTTTGACACACTTGCGCATTCGCGATTCTGCCCAAACGCTTTTCGGCTCTTCCTTTTATGTCTAAGAATACATGTATCAAATTTGGTTGCAACCTGTTTAGCCGTTTAGTCGGAAATGAGAGTACAGATGGATCGAGAGACAGACAGACAGACATTATCAAGATTTTGTTTGATTCGGATTCCTAGTGCTTCGTGTATTTCCGTAAAAATAAGTGGACGGTTTTTTTTACCACAATACAATGCCTCGCTCTACTACACTAACGTGCAGTGGTAAAAATAGACGCACCTACACAGACTAAAGGGCGTAATAAAATTATTAAGCGGCAGAGTAAAGTGATGCAAGCTTTATAAGCGAGTCGATGATTTCCTCCTTTCCGTCTGTCTGTCCGTGAACATGACAACTACCAAACGCTTGGATCGATTTGGTTCAAATGCGCTTTTTGTAAAACGTTTACGATTACTTTTTACGACCCGCACGTTAGTAAGAGAGGTATTGCATTGTGTTAAACAATGATCCCCCACTTGCTTGACGAAAATACACGTTTTGAACACCCAGGAATCCGAATCAAACAAAATCTCGATGAAATCTGTTTGTCTGTACTCTCATTTCCGGCTCAACGGCTGAACCGATTGGAACCAAATTTGGTACACATATTCTTAGACATAAAAGAAAGAGCGTAAAAGCTGTTGGGCAGAACTGGTACTGTTACTGTTCAAAGGGAGACAATTGCAGAACCTTTTCTTAAAAGAAGAGCACATGAAAAGGACACGCGCTACGCGAATTTGGGGCTTTAGCACTTTTTCAAAGATCGTTAATCAATGTTCGCATGCTTGACAGAAAATGCGTCAAAATCGCAGAGGGAAAATGCGTTGAGTCCTGTGTAATGGTCAAAACAATAGAAGGAATCCAAAAGAAACCAATTTTCATATGGGCCAATAAAAAATTGACCGTAATTCTTAATAGTTTAAGATATAACATCCGAATTACATTGAATTCTGTAAAAGGTCAGCAACAATTTTCCTGTGGGAACCTGAATAATTTAGTTTTTAGTAATAAAATGGCACATACAGCAAACTGACTTTTGGAAAAAAGCGAGCAATAAAGGATGTAAGGCTATCAAAACTTTGAGCTAGGAAGCTGTTCTGTCAAGAATTTGGCAACTGGTTTAACTTATTGAATTGCAGTGAGTATTATTGTGAATCGGTGGGAGCGCAGTGGTATAAAAACCTCCATTCATGCATCCATCCAATTTTGACTGTAACAAATTCAGAACGTGTATTAGGAAAAAATTTGTATGGAGGTTTGAGATCTCAGCACAGCATTTTTTTAAAATGAATTTAACAATTACTCGTATTATACCTATATTATTTTTGGACAGAATGGAAAGCAAAAATGCATACTATGATTTCAGGATTGTATAAAATAAATTTGCCTAGTTTATGGAAAGGCATTTATCTTCTGGAAGTTATGCAGTACCTAAGTGTCATTAGGTGATATCAATTACGGAACAACTTTGCCCCTTTTAAGGTATATCATATTAAGTAGGCTAGAATGAAATTAATAATTTGGTTGTAAAATATAATGCCGCGAAATTTATCACATTTATCTTCATGATCGAAAGTGTCCCCGTTTAATTATAAAATTAATTAATCAAAACATTTTGATGTTACTAATAAATCAGTCTGCTCTTATCTGCGTTAATATGCTAATCGGACAGTACGTAACTGAATTTCTACGCCCCACAATTACGAATCTTAAAAGTTCTATTTAGGTACTGTTTCTGTGGTAAATACGTATTTTGTTTTATTGGACGAGTACAATAAATTATGATTTCAATATAGATAATACAAAGATCATACGTTCGTACAGATTTAAGCATTGCGTGCAGTTACCCAGTAAATTAACGCAACATACGCCAGAAAATTAATGATCGTAAATCTATTTACAACTCAAAAACGCTTCTTATCAATAAGTAAGTCAAAAATTTTTAAATGCCATAAATAATTTCAACCTCGTATTTTGTAAATATGTCACTCGTTAATGAGAAAATTTCCCTGGCACTTAAATGATCAAGAAAAATTGTCCGCCTCCAGCGGACGGTGAGAAAATTAGGTGTATGTAATTAATCAGCTGCTGTTTGAATATTTAAAATAAGTGGTTTTTCGCCCGAGGAAAACGGTTAACCTGGCCGTCTACATGACAGGACTCGTGATCAAGAATCCTTAATTACATACAACTGGTAATTTGTAAATCAATGTCATATGTCCATATCGAACAAAAAGAAGTAAATTAATACCGACTCACGTATGTACGTGAGGAAATTTTTAAGACGACTTGTAATTAAATTTGTAGAAGAAAGTAGAATTGTAAATTGCATAATTTAGTTAGTGGGTCGTTTTTCGGAGATTACATCCAATTTCATTTGAATAAACAAAAAAACGACGAATTGGGGTAAACCAGAAAGGAAATTGATGTTACTTTGCATTAATACCACGATTCTCAAATGCGTTTTAAATTGATCTTTGAGCGAAAACGCGAGAGTTCGTCGAGTGGGAAATGGAATTATTTGCCCATTTATTAATAATTTCTTTTGCTTGCAGATGGTGCAATACTGGAAGAGACGTCGCCAACCAAGCCTTCGCCTGAACCGGACGAATCTCTCCTCCTAAACTCCGACGCTTTGCCATTCTTCTTGGTCGAACCTCAAGACTCTTACGTTGTTAAGAACCGGGCGGCGCTTTTACAGTGTCGCGCCGCGCACACCCTTAAAATGCACTTTAAGTGTAATGGTGCTCGAAGTGTTGACACTTTGCAATCGGACTTTGTAGACCCTCAGACGGGGGTTAGGTTCGTCGAGGCCGAATTGAACGTTACAAGAAATATGGTCGAGGAATTTTTCGGTAAAGAGAAATTTAAGTGCGAGTGCTACGCTTGGAGCGGAAGAGGAAGCGTTAAAAGTCAACCTGCGACAGTTGAAGTTGCCTGTGAGTTTTCGAAATTATTACATTTTCCTTTATTTTCAGAGCGCTCCTAAAAGGACACAAAGGGACATTATAAACTACCATACTTACAAACCTTCTTTCTTTTGCGTTAAAGATTCAAGAGTCGCGACGACGTTTTCGTTCAGTAAATGTCGTCGTGCACATGTATAACATAAGGAAAATACAGATATTTCATAATTTCTTTGAAGAATGTTTTAAATGAAGTTACAAATGTTATAATTACAATAAAAATAATTCAATTTCACATACATTTTAAGCCGGATGTTCAACATTTATTTATAGCGGGGCGCGACTTTCTAATTCACGCGTTTAATCTGGCAGTATCTTCTGAGCCTTACATCCTGTACTATATCAAAATGGCTTATATTGGTTTTGGACTACAAACATCGGTTTTGTCAGTAATTAGTATCCTACATGCCATGTGGTATTTTTCAACCTTGTCATGAATATGCGAATGTACCTAATACCTTAGACAAAGTATGAGTATTACAAATGCTGCCACGATGAAAATAGACTACGACAAGGAAAATGGCATTGCTTTCCTCGAAATTAGGATATACAGCTCAGAAGAGTTTCATTGCCCTGAAATGCAAGGCATCCCTGAATAGCAGAATCTAAATTTCTTAACATAATGTTACTTCAACGGTTGTATACAGCGATATTTATTAAGAAGTAGACAGAGGGATTTATGTGTATTGTTTTTCCCTATGTCTACTTTTAAATGACAAAATCTCTTCTGAAGGACGCCTAATTTTAGACAATCAAAATAACTTTTCAAAACAAATAAAAATCTGACTGTTATTAATTAATTTGAATATTGTTCCTTTGGCTTCCGTATGTTTGTATTTTTTCGTGTGCGATGTAGATTTATTTTCTGTGAAGCTAATGTAACAATATTCAAATTAGTTAATGGTAGTTAGATCCTTTTTTGTTATTTTGGATGCATACAATTAGGCGTCCTTCATAAGAGATTTTGTCATTTTAAAGTAGACAATATAGGTAAACACAATACACATAATATTCCTATGTCTATGATTGATGTACGACTCCATGTAGGTAATAGGTTATTTATCAAGGGTGTATTCTATATATTTAGAACTACCTATTATTAAATTAAAAGTTCCTCTTTCGGCGATCGATTTCGACTTTATTAATGTCATCATCAGGCCGTAGCGTCTAAGTTAAAATATAATAATAATATGTGGATGAATGGTAGTAACATTAACATTTATGTGCATTGATGTGGATGTTGATGGACTTTGTTGTGGTCAACCTCACATTACAACCACAACAGTTGACTAAATCCTGAGAGAGGCGGCGACGCCAGGTATATGTCAAAGTATCAAGTATCAATAGTGTAACAAATATAACTAGCCGCCAGAGAAAAGTTAATTATTCAATCACTTTTCACTCTCAAAACTTAAAACCAGTTGGCGGCAATTTACAAGAAAAGGCTTTCGCGCAAAATGTGGGAAAATATATAATAATAACGGATAAGAGGAGCTTCGGCGGTGTAAATAGGAAAGGATTCCGTTTTTCAGGAAATGGAAATAGGAACCGAGAATTACAGCATAAAATGGAAATTTTACCGTCATACTATTTCAATTATGCGTTTCCATATCACAATTTAAGAACAGGAATAATTCCAAGCAAAGGAGACGTATACAATTGAAAGCGATTGTGCAATTAGTTTCAATAACCCCCATTTTTTGTTCGTTCCCTTACAATAGTAAAGCCAATAAAATCGCGTTGTACTTCGAAATATGAAATTGAAACTTATAATTGGAAATACCTAAAGGTTCATTCGTAATGATTATTGTAAGAGAATCGCCTCCCCTTTCTTTGGTTGTCCCCGTTCGGCCTACCGCAAAACCTTTGTTCGTGGGGTTTTGTTATACCTACAATTGAAATACGACCCGCTTCTAAATTAATATTTACATATTAATTCAATTTAAGGGTTATTCTGTACCGAAACTATTAGTAATCGGGGAAAATTCATAATGATTAAGTTTCTCAAAATTGATTACGGCTTAATTGCAAACGTGAGTTGGGGCTTCTTTTAACCGATTTAATCTACATTTAGTGTATCGAGGCAGTCGATCGTTGTAATGAAAGACTTAAAGCCAAGGATTAATTACTTAATCCGTTGTGATTATCGGGAAGGTCTAAATAAAGTTTTTTAGACAAAGGATGTCGAGAGAGTTTTTCATTAGGCTCAAAGATCCTTCGGGAGAATTGATATAAATTATTCAATTAGAATTGTAATGCCGAAAAATGGTGCACTTCTGAGATATGCGCGCTGGAAGATTTATGGGAAAAGTCCAACGTTTATGTATACCCGCTGCATTAAGGTAGCCGAGATATTTTCCAAAACAAAACTACACGGGAATGAAATTTATGTTCGACTCGAGACGTATACATGTTGAATGTAATATAACTTTCAGTTGACAATACCATTTTACAAAATAGCAACGCCTTAATAATTCCACGTCGTCATTCTCATATATACAGTAACGTAAAATGAATGTATGCACATAAATTTCTTCTCACATACGGGGCAGAACATGATGACACCTTTTTTTAGAAGATCTAAGAATTTGAAATTCGTGATATTTGCCCGTGAAGTGTTCGATTTGACAAATAAGTTACGTCTGGCCTCAAGAGTATAAAAGTCGAGAGGACCGCATTGTTTCTTTTTTCGTTTCGTATATTTTTACATTCAACGGAAACACGGTGTTGCACTTTAAACTGTTAAGGCTGGTAGGAAAACATGTCTTTGGGTAAAGTGACGCGTTTATCTTGGAACCTCTCTAAAAGTAACTACCCGCACCTAAACTTCTCTTTTTTCGGCGAGACACGAAATTAATCATAACAGGATCGCGCTTTTCTCTCACACGCAATTTGGGAAGCTATTACACAATCAACTTAACAGAAAATCCATTTTGTCAACAAGATGGGTTGCAAGTGAAGCTTCACAAATCGAGAACTTGAACTGAATTCACAATGATGCGCTAAAAGTCTTCTTCGCAAATTTAGAGAACGTGCGATCTCTCTATCGTATCAATAAAAATTTATCATCATGAAATTTGCTGAACGGGAGCAGTTACTCTTGCATCATGTAATTTCTTATCTGACTCTTTAGACAGAAGCTGACATTTAAGAATTTTGTACTGGAAGTAAAGTAAATACACCTTTTTCTCTGCGTCTTTGTAGAATGAGCACAACGGCGGAGAGATGTAAAAGGCATTGTTTGCTTTTGTTGGTGACAGTGAAGCTCTGCAGTATTTTTTTCTCTTTAATTTAAATCTCGTTAGCTTACTAAGTATTATGTCATTAAACGTATATCCGTGCCGTAAAATGAAGCGATTTAAACGCCTCTTAAATTCTTGGCAACCAACTGTTGTGTCTATCGAAGTGTGGCTTAACTTTTACAGTGCCTCGGACTTAAAGGATAGCCCGACAATTGAACCAAAGTATTTAATCAATGAACAAGATGGAACTATTTGTTGATGGAATTAATTAGAGCTGTAGAAACTGCAACTTCGGAAACTATGACAATGACATGCAGTTTCGCAAACCAAACTACAGTTTTCAACTGCCCTCCCCAGTCTCCACGTATAGAGAAATTTTGGGAACTGAAACGCCATTTTCGTGTGTAACGAGTGGTTTGATTTCGCGCCAAATTTCATTAAAAATTTCGAAATTTCTTGTCATGATAGTGAAGGTCACCCTGTATATTTCATTATTTGTTCCGGTTAGAAATTTTGTGTTTGGGCATTTCGGTTCGCTCAAGACTATGGTCCGATAGATTTAATTTCGCTCAGATTTAATTTCGTCGTGGGAAGAGTGCAAAGCTGATTGACGTCATCATGAGTAATGCGAGTTTTTTGTCGTTCGTTTATCAACTTTGGCGCCGTCTAGACCGAGAATAGGAGCGGATGTAGCACCGACCGTCAAGAGATAAGGAGTTTTCACGTCATCAGCAGAAAACCGTGAGATCAGTTTAGTCAGCAGTTCCTTGAGGTTGACGACGAAGTTAGAGTGGGTTAAGTCTTCTTTATCTAAACCAATGGGAGAATTTCTAGCGGGAGCCATTTTTGTTTTATGGTAATTTGGGTGTGGTTTTTTCATTTCAATTCTGAAAAAGGGGAGCGTTTTAGGAAAGACTCGCGTTTTGTACGTCGAGGGGTCAACACGTACTTTGAGTGATCGCGTTTTTAAGAGACTCTCGGTTAGTACGTCGAGGGGTCAACACGTACTTTGAGTGATCGCGTTTTGGGAAGACTCGCGGTTAGTACGTCAAGCGATCAACACGTACCTTGAGCGATCGTTTTGGTACACTTAGCGGTTTGAGCC
>NW_022170596.1:6918106-6981071 GCF_008802855.1 Photinus pyralis
TGCATTTTAATGAGCATTTCGTCTGTGTCAAAAGCTCTTTCAATTCTGTAGAAAATTTCCATGGCTAACATGATTTTTCTAATGGAATTTATTGCCGAATTTTTGATAAAATAATGAGAAATACAACTGAAAATGAACTAATTTATATATGATACTAATTCATACCTATTAAAATGTTAATTAACGTCTGCTATAAAATAAAACAATTTAATCCAATACTAATGTTTTCCTTTTTATTATAGGTACCTAATACGACACAAAGCTCACGATCAAACAGCACAATTGAAGTTTTAACCCAGAAATCCATTTTTACCGAAAATCTACCAAAAAAGTTCCAAAATTGACTGGAACACTTTCTAGTAGATTTTAACCTGTAGAATCTATGAATCTAAAGATTATTTTTACAAAAACGCCCTTACGAAAGTCTACCGGAAAGATAGTGGTTGCAGACCAACCGGAAATGGCAATATGTAATAGATTTTTGCCTCTAGAACTCATAGACGAAGAAATTTTCACGTTCCCATGGATATATCAAAAGAATAAGTCAAAAATCGATATTTATAAAAAATAAAGGATTGAGTTGTTGCAGGCCGATATTTTCTAGTATAATATGAAGTATGAAGCAATTTTAATCCGAAACCAGATCTTTTACAAAGGTAAACGATGAGTTAGTATCGCAAGTCTATGTTTGCAACAGATCATTCTCTAGAATAGAATTTGTTATACTGCAACTCTGTACTTTCATATCCTATTTACGTTCTAAAATATGAATATCAAATTTAAACTCAAATTAAACATGATATTTCATAACCGTGTCGTACAACAGTTGGTCTTATTGTGAGAAACTCCGACGAAAAGCATCTGCAAAATGATGTCTAATTATGACGTTTAAAAAGCGTCATTTTTCATCACTCAGTCTTTTTATAACTCACAATTAACCAAACTATTCATTTGCAAACATTTTCATTTGGTTACCTTCGTCACGTCAATTAGTTGTGAAGATGCAATTTAAAGTGTCAATAATAAAAAAAACGTTTACAAATTATAAAAGGTATAATTTCGTAGTAAGGGCTTATTACCACAATTCACGAACCGCCTACGTATCGGTGCATGCGGTTAGAGTGGTTTTTCTCATTACTTAGCTCGTACCTAGAAAATTACGTCGAGGTAACTACTTTAAATGATTGCCAATATTCGACGTACGTAGGTAAAACCAGAAAATCGTTCCTACAACATGCATAATATGCAATACCGAAAGGAAGAATCTTGGCGCCACAATTATTAATTTTCTATCGACCAAGTACGTTGTCGTTATTAAAGTCGTTGTACTTATT
The DNA here is from genome assembly GCF_008802855.1 of Photinus pyralis. NCBI lineage: Eukaryota > Metazoa > Arthropoda > Insecta > Coleoptera > Lampyridae > Photinus > Photinus pyralis. Next base: position 6,919,441 of record NW_022170596.1, read on the forward strand.
AATTCGTATCAATTTTCATTAATCTTTGAATGGCATTCGTTAAGATAAATAATATATTTTAAAAGCTAAGTGTATTTGAAGTGTAACATGCACGTATAAGACCCCAAAGCGGTTTGGAATGAATAGTGCCATGCATCACCGAAACCCTTCTAACGTCTACGGCACTCACTCGTTTCACGAAAAATGCAATGTCCATCCCAATAGCGGTCCAGTTTAATTTTCCTCGGTCATCTCTGTAATTTGTCCGATATTCCAAACCCTTTGAAGGGGAATTTCCAATTGAATGTAAGCTGCTAACGAAATTTCGCAAATGCATACGTTATATATAGAGTGTACGCATCCCCATCATATATTAATTAATCATTTTCGTGAATTCCGCCTCATCTCGGGCGCATTAGAAAACTTTGTACTTAATTACGGCTTAACCAGTAAAAGCGTTTTATGAAACTAAGAAACTAATCGAACAGGATACATAAAATTTTTTATATCTCTCAACATAAATTTTAATGTTGTCTGGATACTTTAAGAGCACTTAAGATGTTTTCTTGATTAAAAAGAATGCAATCAAAAGGAAAAGCTTGTCAAAGCGGAATGATTTGTACATTGAAAATTAGTACAAACAATAAATGATTTTAAAAGAAATTTCGATGCTATTGGAATTGAATACAAAATTTCGGAAATGTTGATTACGTGACCTTTCGGATAAATGACAAAATTTTAGGGGTAAAACATTGGATGAATACGTAACAACGCGTATACGGCATTATTGGACATTAGGTAAAAGCGACACATTCACGAAACAAGCCGGTTACCATCTGTGGATTGCGAAAACGCTTTGGGCTTCCACTTATTATCCCTTTTCTACGTCCTTTTTATCATCTGACGCCTTCGTTACGCACCTTTTCTAAAATTTATGGATGAAATTTACGATTGTTTCTTTGACGCCCGTTTTTGTGTCTTAATTTAATTAAAAATGTTGTTTCTCATTAATGAAGAGCCTCCAAAATGGAAAATCCATCGATATATTTAAATGCAAATGGAGTTTATCATCCCCCTTCAATCATTCCCTTTTGTTATTTAAATACGGACACGTCAAGCAACAGAAAATATTCAACTATCCTTAAATCGTATGGGGTCAAATATTGAGGCTTGTTTTTAATTAGATGGGGCTTTGTTTCCGCATCGGAGCGATTAAAAATGATGCCTGAACATAAGTTACTTGGAAAAGCGTGCAACAAACATTTCCTCCATTTAATTTGAAGCCAGAAAGCGAAACTTGAGAGCTTTAAAGTGCAGTGGAAGTCGACACTACAGATAAATTTATACAAGATCGACCTCGGTAACCATAGACATGTATAATATGATGCGTCTGTTGTAGGTTCTATTCATTATACCTTATAAAGCCCTCTAATTTTAAAAATTAGCTGGAATTTAAACCCTTCCAAACTTCAGGTCAGAAACTTCCTTTCAGCATCGCAATATGCACTATTTTTAAATCCTCAAATGTTGCCAATCAAGGTAAATTAACATAAACTGTAATTTGGTATTGGAGACCGTCCTCATGGGGGTCAGTATACAGTATACACAAATTTTAAAAAAAACAAATACAATAAAATGCATAGCCATATACTTTTCATCAACCAGTCGTGTACCGAGTTTCAACAAATTAATATTGCTGAAAACAAATTTTGTGATGTGGACCAGCGAAAGAAAGCTATTTTCAATACAACACGAAAAACATTAAAAGACTGAACAGTAAAGCTGGCATATTTATTGTAAAGTAATATGCAAAATATGCAAATGTAAATGTAATATATTAAACCTTTCAAAAGATTTGCGAACAAAGTGGCCGGCTACAATTTCCGCATTTGTCGTTGATTCCGGTACAATTTTTTACGTCTCAATCTTCATTATTGGTTCAGAAATTTCTAATGAACCCGCACGCATTAGAAATCCAAATAATCAACTTTAAAAGGAACCCTTATAACGCAAAATCACGTTCGCGTAAAAAGGACTCGCTAAAAACTAGCCTGAGGGTTTAAATTTCCTGCCTTGTATTTACACATAAATATCCCAATTGAATTTTCGAGCGAACTTCGGGAAATCTAAAATCTGTTTACAATTTTTTTTCCCTTAAGCAGCTCCGAACAACCTGACGTCTTTATTATTTCCGGTTGACCGCTTGCTTCTTATAGATGGGGGTCGTAGGGATTTCTAGTTAAAGGGCTAATATTAGTACTCCTTAATTATGATTCTTGTCTTAATGGTGCAAGTCGGCGGCCCCTTGTGGCTCACACTTTGGAACACCAAAAGGGACAAGAATGGTAATTACAAACGCGGTTACAATAATCTCGATTTAGTTGCAAAACTATAAAGGGGTTAATCTCAGCTGTTACATCTGTTATAGGGCATGTTAAACGCCTTTACTTAAAAAACGGCTTTGCACGTTTGGTAATACCTTTTTTCTTTGTTACAGCAAATCTGGCCGATACACAAGCAGATTTAGCCCTTTACATCGGACTTACGGTTGCAATATTTCTTGTGACTTTGTTATCCTTCTTTCTTGTGAGATTTTATCGTAAAAAGGGACATCATCAATCCTTGTATAATATGGCAGCTAACGGTAAGTACACAACACCGATAAATTTTTTACACGCCAATTCTGTTTGTTTAATAATCATTTTTCCCTGGAAATATCAAAGCGCCAAGAGGAAAGTGCATTTATAAGAAACCTCATAAATAATTCGATCCCCATTACCAGAAGCTCGCGCTTAACAATTTGCTAATTTCTTCATAAATATCACTGCACAATTAGCAAACAGAAATGTCATCAATTTCGGCAATGATAAATGCACTTCGCGGTAGTAATTCATCACATCAACCTGACAACAGTTATTTACAACCCTCAAAGCCAAAGTAGCACTATTGGGCGCGTAAGCAACGAAAATAATTTTTTTCTCTAAAAAACGGTTTGAAAATAATTTAAATTTAGGGTCGTGCGCTTTTAAATGACTCTTACGTTACATTTTAGACATGTTGAAGATTAATGATGTGTCTTAACTTTACAAGATGATTTTATGGCGTATTACAGCTAAAGGAGAAGACGATTCACATGTTGAAAAATTTCTTTATATAGTACGTTTATACGAACACATGCTCCTTTCTAAATATAACCTTTGTATTCCATTTTCATTAAAATGCTTTTTAACACTTTAAAATAAGACAGTTTCAATAGTTCTAATGATCAAAACTATCCGGTGCCAACTAATTTGATCTACTGTATTCTACAAAATAAATACATTGGTTTCATGGGGTACGGTGTGAACTGAAAATATCATGTAGTTTTACTGTGAAAACCGAGGTGAAAACGAAAGTTGGAAAATTTAGGGTTAACAGTGTACTGAACGATAATTTCGTATTTCCAATTGAAAATCACGTATAGCGTTAGGGCAAATGATATAGGCCTTCGCAACTATCAATTAGTGAAAACGTATACATTTGCTATAGATTCAAAAGTAAGCACTCAGTAGATAAGAAGGGCTATTTCGTAGTAAAGATGTGCAAGAGAAAGGAAATCAATGAGTAGGTAACAAAAACTAATTACCTTATACGATATAGGAGAGACAGTACCAAAATTATGTTCGAATAAATTGGAAATACGAAAAACTGTTGGAAAGGGCTTTGAGTTAGTGTATTATGTGACATTATAACTAAGCGAATATCCATAGAAGCACAAATGAGCAAAACTGGATTGTATAGAGAAATTGACCAACTGTTCTGTTTTTATTCCAATTATCCTTCTTAAACGAGAAAACGAGGTAAGTCACAAACTAAAAATGATCCCATTTTAAGGTAATTTCCGAAATGACGATTATCGATTCGTCAGAATTCAAAATATTTCATTTCCGGCGAGCACGAATTCTAGTGTTACCTAAGACACTTAAAAGCCGAGTGTCAGATTTGATTTTAAACCCTCTGGAATTACAATCCTGTTTCAATGCAAAATCGAGGATTTACGAAACGTGTTTTCATTTTAGAGCTTATGACTCCGGGTGCGTTTACTACAGTACTTTGATTTTTCATTATTTTAATACTTTGCCATAGTTAAAGGGCCATGTACTCATTTATTGTGATGGATTAACGTAGTATTATGTACGTGACGCAGTTCATTGTAATATCTCAAAAAAGGAATTTTGTAAAATATCGCTACGTAGCCGAAACTTGTCGATTCCACTTTAGCTAATTATCACTCAAAGCTTGCTCTAAGCACCTAAAATGTACGCATTGCATGTTTACATTTTTCCCTGAGAACTGAGACCTACCATCAGAGCTGGGCAGTATTCGATTTTGTAAATACTTTTTAGTATTCAAATCCTTTAAAGTATACAAATACTTGGTAATTAAATACTTTTATGGAAGCAGTATTTTATTTATTTATTTATTTATTTATTTATACTTTATTAGATAATATTTACAAAGAAATTCTTATCTAAGAGGGTATTTGTAACTCAAATACTTTCACAAATATTTAGTATTCGAATACTTCGCAAGGTATTTGAATACTTACCCTTCCTTTTTTACCAAAAATCGACTGCACCAAAATTTCTCGGGAAAAGACTTTTTCTTATTAATTTTGGTGCGTAGAATCCAAAACAATTCGTACTTTTTCGATCAGACTTCTCAATCAAAAGTTATAGACTAGAAACCAATTTCGAAAGAAATTTCAAAGGGCTGTAACTTTTGAACTAGTAGCCCAATCTTGGAACTGTTTGAAATTATGGATTCTACAGGCCACATTCTATAAGAAAATTTTTTCCGGGTCGATCTGAGACAATTTTTTTTTCGGGGCTCAAAAAAAGGCAGTGTATAACCTTCCTTTTTTACCAAAAATCCACTGCACCAAAATTTCTCGGGAAAACACTTTTTCTTATTAATTTTGGTGCGTAGAATCCAAAACAATTCGTACTTTTTCGAACAGACTTCTCAATCAAAAGTTATAGATTAGAAACCAATTCGAAAGAAAATTCAAAGGGCTGTAAATTTTGAACTAGTAGCCAAATCTTGGAACTGTTTGAAATTATGGAATCTACAGGCCCCATTCTATAAGAAAATTTTTTCCGGGTCGATCTGAGATAATTTTTTATTCGCGCCTCAAAAAAGGGCAGTGTATAACCTTCCTTTTTTACCAAAAATCGACTGTACCAAAATTTCTCGGGAAAACACTTTTTCTTATTAATTTTGGTGCGTAGAACCCAAAACAATTCGTACTTTTTCGATCAGACTTCTCAATCAAAAGTTATAGACTATAAACAAATTTCGAAAAAAAATTCAAAGGGTTGTAACTTTTGAACTAGTAGCCCAATCTTGGAACTGTTTGAAATTATGGAATCTACAGGCCCCATTCTATAAGAAAATTTTTCTCCGGGTCGATCTGAGACAATTTTTTATTCGGGCCTCAAAAAAGGGCAGTGTATAACCTTCCTTTTTACCAAAAATCGACAACACCCAAATTTCTCGGAAAAACACTTTTTCTTATTAATTTTGGTGAGAAGAACCCAAAACAATTCGTACGTTTTCGATTAGACCTCTCAATAAAAGGTTATGGACAAAAACCTAATTTCGAAAAAAAATTCTAAGGGCTGTAACTTTTGTTCTAGTAGCCCAATCTTCAAACTGTTTGAAATTATGGATTCTACGGGCCAAATTCTATAAGAAAATGGTTTTTTCCCGGTCGATCTCAGACAATTTCTTTTCCGGCCTCAAAAAAAGGCAGTACTTTTAAGTTATTCAAATATTTGAGAACAACTTAGAAATGTTTAGGGAAAGTTTCCATTGTCACAAAATCAAATATAAAAATCCGATACATCTGAATACCGAACTCGATAGTCTACGTAACTTAAAAACAATAGGGACCTTTCTTATATCCTTAAGACCATGTGTACCAATTTTCAAAGCGATCGCACGTTTCTAAACAAGTTATCATGCACACGGACAAACGGATGGTCAAAAATGGATCTGTTCCAAAATCGCTAAGATTAATTTCAGAAAGGCGTACGTATCATGTGCACGACGTACGATCGCTTTGAAAACTGGTACACGTATTCTTAAGGATATAACTGGTATAAGAAAGATCCTGGTAGGTACCTCCTATATAATAATATAATAATACGCTTTTACTCCCCTTAAATTTGTACATAACAATAGAAATATAAAAAAAGCTAACCCCATACAAAGTATAACTTAATTTTTTAAGTAGTATTAAGCCTTTTATCTAGTATACTATTTTAAATTTTTAATGTATTTGAGTGACAAGTATTTCAATACTTTTTACTGTATTCGAATACTTTTCAAAGTATTCGAATACTTTTTATAGTATTCGAATACCTTTGATAGTATTAGAATACTTTTGAAAGTATTCGAATACCTTTGAAAGTATTCGAATACTTTTGAAAGTATTCGAATGCATTCTAAAGTATTTGAATACTTATTTTTTTAAGTATTTGAATACTTTTCAATGTATCTGTATCTAGTATTCGCTTGTGCTGGACGTAAAAGTATTTAGTATTCAAATACCTTTGATTTGTGTAAAGTATTTACTATTTAGTATTCAAATACTTTTTGAAAGTATTCTACTCAGCTCTGCCTACCATTCAGGTGCTCTCGACTTGTGAAGCAAGTGGAATTGTTCAAAAATTCAAGATGTGAGAACAAGGCCGATTGTTTTAGACCCAGGGAGTGGAGAAAACGGATTTCATCCCAAAAATAAAATGACCGTTGTACAATGTTGCGATAGTTACCCTCTAACCAAGAAACAATATGTACTTAGTAAGTGACAAGGAGAACCTTTGCTTACATTTTCTCCACATTCTTCACGATGTAGATAAATATGCTTAGAAGCAACATCCATCAATAATAGTCTGTATATGCTTTAAAATTGTTCGGTGTCATTTCCGTAACCGCGCACAAATTAGGAAAACAACTCAGATTTCAACCTTTTTGTTTGCCTAAAATGATTTGATTGATATAGATTGATTGCAGAAAGATTGAAGCTGACAAGAGCAAAGATGAATTGTAGTAGGGCTTTCCTTTCAGCGCAGTCTAGTGAAATGCCAATTAAAATAATTTCGAATTTTTTTTCGCGTGACTTACAGTTTCCTGCCCAATGCGGAACTGAAACCTATTATTAATCGCCGAACTAATGGAAAGGACCAAATATTAATAGTTTGCCCCAATTAGTGTTGTACGAAGGTATGATATATGATTCGAATAAAATCTGAAACATTTTAGTAATGCCATCAGTCGCTCGCTTTAATGTCCAATTCGTGGTGAGCCATATGTTTTCCATTTGGAGATTCGTAAACCTCAAGAATAATTTTAATTGGGCAACGTTTATTAATCATAACCTTATAATTAGGTAAATTCGAAAAATTGTAGCTCGCATACACGCATTTGTCATTTACATTATTATTTATATCGCGGCTCATTTATTTCTGTATGTGAAATTATTTAAATGCTTAATTTGAGCCCTAATGACTCCTTATATTAGCAGATGTTGGGATAGCTTTTTCACTATGCGCGCACTCCTTCCGTTTATTAATTGTCGGTGAACATTACTCAACCGAATTATACCGATAAACGTGGAATACTAATTGCTGTTTTTTTCTCGTTTTCAGAATACCACCCAGAGTTCTTTCCGGAGCACGACAAAAAATCCCTATCGCTGCAACCAGATTTGACGCAGACAGTGCCCCCTTGCTACGAGTACCCCTATACTACCCCTGCTACCTCAGTTACGCGTTCTGTATCAGAACATCATTACGATGTACCCCATTTAACATCTGCGAGTGATATACAGATGTCACCAGCGACAAGTTCGACGCTGGAGTCGTCGAGTGGGAAAAGGAGCCAATTGAGTGGTCTCACTAATAACTGTAAGTATAGGCGTTGGGAGAAAATGGGAATTTGACGTATTAATTCCTCCATTTGGTCAGATGGGTATAATTTTTAAGTAAAGTATCCAAGGTAAAATACTTTTAATTACTTTACTTAGTTCCTAATTAATATAATTCGAACCGTTGGAAAAAGGGCTCAGCTCAGTGGTGGATTCAGCAGGGGGCAAAGCCGACACACCCAAAAAGGCTTGGAGAAAAGGTAAAAAGCACCCTTTTAAAAGTTTAGGCAACGTAATTTACAGTATTTCCATTACATTCCCTACTTTCTATCTTTCTAAAAATGTGCACTACGTACAAGCTGTTCTCCGTAACCGTAATTGGGAGGTGCATCTTTGCGACCGAAGTTAAAAGTTCAGAATGTGCAGTCCTTGAAAAGTTTTCCTGGATCCGCCACTGAAGTAGCTTCTATTACCACATCTTACAATGGTCTTGAAGAGACATATGTATATCTGAAGAACAAGAAATTTGTGATTCCCCAGATTCGCGATGGTATTAGATGCACTGATTTGCAAATATGAGCTTGCAGTCTTCACCAACGGACCCTCATGAATAATTCAGAAATAACATGATTCAAAAGCGGAACCCCTTGAGACGCCAGATCCTTAAGAAAGAGTCCTGGATTGTTTTTTTATGAGTCACGCAGCCATGATTCTTTCTTCCGTAATAATCACAGTCAATAGAATATACATCTTCAGCATGTTCTAGAGAAATTAATGTTCAAATATTGGGTTCTCTAATTATTTTAAAAGCAAAATTGTATTTAAGGCTCTTGTAGACAGCAAAATCACACGTCCCTGCATATCGCCACCTTTCATTTTTCATATACAAGAAGAGAAAAAAGGATTATAGAAAAATCAACCCTTCCTTTTCAGTTAGAATTTTAGGAAAATTGAAGAGCATGCAAATGTACAGATTCAGAATTTTTTCTCACAAAGAACCTAAAATAACTAGGTAAATCCAAAAAAGTTCTCTAATAGCTCTCGTAATTGTTTTATGGGACCTACAAAATGATTGTAGCTTTTAGATTAGTTTATAAATGTCACAATAAAATAAAAGTGTTGGATAATTAATTGAGAATGAATTTTACACTTAGCTTTATATAGTCGAAGCATGAAATTGTTAAAAGTTGTATGTTGTAAAACATGTTATAATAACAATTTTAATTTCCTCCTTTCACAATATTTTTAATATTTTAATATCCTTATATATGTTCACATTAGAGTCGTATAGAATAAATTGATTATGTCTGGTGTTTACAATCATAATAAACATTAATATAGAAATAATGTTAATAACACAACACTTAAGTTTATTGTACATAAAAAAATAATGAAAAATATAACTACGAAATAAATATGATGTTCCTGCATTTATGGATACCAAACCTCTCTGTAAGGCATGCTGAGAAAAGTCAAGTACAAAACATGTCAAAATATGTATTGTAAATTAAACGGTCAACTGTAACTACTAGAAATTGGAAATGAAGTCAGTTTATATACAGAGAAAGAATAAAATGCAATTCTTTGGTTGGAATTGAAATTAAGCCCTTTCATGCCAAAAGTAATAAAGTTTAAAGCGGAAAAATGAAAATGTGATTTCAATTACATTTTATGAGTTGTGATTGCAAAGGTATTTTACTGTTAAACGAATTAAAGTTTACAATGTAATAATGTGTATTACCTTAAATACGAATGCGTTTCAATCTGTTATGTTGGATCAATAGTTCGCGTAAACTAATTAAAAACTGTAGTAATTTCTTGTTATTCGCAAGGCCCTTTAATTTTCCCGCTTCAAATTTAAATTTCACATCACTTTTAAGTAGTAATCTGTAAATTATTTCGAATATCTCTAATATCAAACTGAAATCTGTTTCAGCCGATTCAACCTACGAAGTAGCGACGGAATCTGTAACGCTACCGCTTCCTGCGTTACCGGCAGCTTACGCCGTCACCCCGGCGACGTCAGGAAACTATACGAGCGCCACAGTGACGCACATCGGCGCCTATCTGAACCTACCCGAAAGCTGCGTCAGTCTCCTAATCCCAGATGGCGCCGTTTCAAGAACGCGAAAGCACGACATATTTCTGTCAATACTGAACGAAGACTGTTTTCGACCAAAACTTGCCGAAAATATTACGCAACTTAGCCCGGTCGTCTCTTGCGGCCCTAATATTACAATAAACAAGGCTGTCGTATTAAAGTTACCCCATTGCGCCGACTTGGCAATGCACAATTGGTCAATTTCGATCCTCCAAAGTGATTGCAGTGACTCTCAATGGCAAACGGCGGTTACGTTGGGACAAGAAACGATTAATACTGAAGTCTTCTGTCAATTAGATAACGACGCCCTTTATTTAGTTACCGATTCCCTTTCGCGATACGTCGCTGTTGGCCATTCCGTCAACGGATTTGCGGTTAAGCGACTGAAGCTCGCAGTATTCGCCCCTAAGTTATGTTTTCAATCCTCAGCCGATTATAGTGTGAGAGTGTACGTTCTTGAAGACACGGATAGCTCGATGGAGACCGTTTTCGGGCAAGAAAAGAGATTGGGTGGTTTTCTCATGGACGAACCGCGCGTTATTCACCTGCAGGACGGCGGAAATAATCTCTGTTTAACTGTGGAGGGCATAAGCGAGGGTTGGAAGGCGAAACCGAGCTCGGACTACCAAGAAATTCCCTTCCGCCATTTGTGGCAAGCCAACAGTAACAGCTTGCACTGTTCCTTCACTCTAGAAGCCTACGAAATGAACCCCAACTTGAGCTTCACCATCATTGTTAACCAAAAGGGCTTTAATAACCACCAAACCTTTCGTGTGTCCTGTAAGGACGACAACAATTTCACGCATAGGACCAGTTCTCCATTTGTGCCAAAAATCGTAATACCGACTGACTCGCCTCGTTCGACCGTCGAATCGAATAAGTCGTCCAAGCATGACGATCACACGAATACCCCTAAAAGTGCCAAAAGTTTTAAATTAGCGACGCAAGACGATGCGGTTTCGTCGAAGCTAGCGAAAAACTTGATTCTGACCGACAGAGGCGTTTCAACCTGCGATGACTTCTCATTTAGGCTAAACCGGCAGGTGAAGAAGCACATATGTCAGTGCTTAGATCCCCCAAATGCAAGGGGCAACGACTGGCGCATGCTGGCGCACGCTTTATCTGTTGATAGGTATATTAATTATTTTGCAACTAAGCCTTCGCCTACTGAATGTATATTAGATCTATGGGAGGCGAGGAATAGGCAGAGTAACGCGTTGACTGAACTGGTTAAAATTTTTAGGGATATGGAGAGATACGATGCAGCTTCTATTTTAGATAATAGCTTAGGTCCCAACTGGTTATAAATAATTATTTTGTGATTAGCTTGTAAGTGTTTTGTTATTTGTATATATGCATAAAAGTAAAAGAGGTACGAGTTGATGCAGGATGTTGTTTAACATGATGATGTTTGTTATATTTGTAACTCTGTGATCCACGCCAGAAGAGCAATTCGAATGTGATGTTGCTAAAAATATTTAAGGAGAGAAGATGTTCTAGACTGTTCACTTTCATCTTAGCACACAACTCACTTTGACCACTGCATCATTATTATTATTTTCCCATGGTCGCCGTTGGCGATGGAGACGACAGTTAATTTTGGACGAGTCGCTCTTCTGTAATGGCCTACAGAGAAGTTATGTGAAATTGTTTAATTTTTGAATAGGGGACCACGGGACCTTTAGAAATCGTGCAATTCGTGGTTTCAATGGAAACAGGAACACTTGTTATATAAGGCACTTAATATGCTACTGTAACTATTGATGTATTATATAAAAGTAGAATTATTAATGAAGATGCGGCATTTATTAAACGAAAAACCACACGTACTAAATGTAAATGTAGAGTTTTATACAAGATAAATCAAAAGTAGTTTTTTTAGAAATATATATAGACTATTTGTACAGACTATATTATTATATAAGTTGCGAATAGACGGAGTTTTTACGTTGAAAATGTACGATGTATTTTAGAAATATATTTAAACGTGTATATAGTGTCAAACAAAAAAATACAATGCCATTTTTTATAACGAGGTTTTATTTTTACATTCCTTTTATTACAGTATAGATAAAATTGAGTACGCTCGGAAGAACCCTAACGGCAATGTTGGCAATATGACAGGCCATAAAATAACTGTATGTCCATCTAGAGATCTAATAGAATTGAGATCGCCACCTTCGATATTAAAGTCCCCAAGGATTCGCTTTCCTCCACTTTATAAGTCTATTTAGTTAGTATGAAGCTTAAAAGGTTTAAAATAAAATAAAGGTGAAATTCAATTTTCGCCCGATTTAGAATGATAAATTAAAAATGTTAGCCGACGGCCTCTTCTTTTTAGATGATAAATTTTGCTGGAAGAGCTAGTAGCTTGCGGTAGAAATCAACTTCAAGTTATTCCGTAATTTATTGCTGACCGAGGGGACGCGCCATAATCACGAATGGTAAAAAAGATAACACAATCCGATTTTCTTCGACGCTTCGCCGTTCAGTTTCAGTATGTTGAGAATTGTGGCTGTGTGCCAATGTCGTGCAAGACACAAATATCTCTTTTGAGAATTTTAAATTGAGATGTTAATTGCACAAGAATATAAGACGTTCACTGTGTAGAATTTGCACGCAAAATTAAACAGTTAATTAATTATTATTGACCGAAACTTGACCTACAGTACAGCCGATTTTCTCTAAGTACTTATAAATAGTATAAATAAAAATGCAGTAAGTAATGATGAAGGCGAAAGCTGTCGTGCCTTATGGTTGTGCTGAAATCGGTATGCCTACAAGTTTTCAAAATTACCATATCCTCGATAAATAATATAGAAAAATGATTCAATTATACGTAACCATATAGCTTATTAAAGGTTAATAACTATTACATTAACCTAACTAACTCTAAAAAAAGTTTGTCTAGTATTTGTGCGATTTCTTTGTTTTTCTTTGTATGTACTTCCATTCTCCGCCATATTCAGTTACGCTATATGATTATGATTTAAATTGGTTTGGAAGTCAACTTTTATTATTCTTCTTTGCTAATTTTATTAACCATCGATTACAGCGAATATTAAACCTTTTTTCTTATACCATATATCTTGTTGTTGAATACGATCTGTAATGCCTTTTGGGCAACTAGTTCCATCAGTAACTCCAGTCCACAAACTGGCCCAAAACATAGAGGTTAATATCACATTTAATATAGATAATTTAGAATTATTATTATCCTTGGCTTAGTTCCATTATTTCATTATTGTTACCATTCCATAGTGATACCTTCTCTGTTATATGGACATAAAGGCATTAGCTGGCACCTGTTTCTTTGCAGATGACCAAGATATTTCCTTCCGCCCTCTCATTTCTTGGGATCCCCTTAGAATCGCACTTCATTATTCCTACTTTGATCTCTTCCTATGACAGAGATCATGTGCCCACTGCTACCACCTTCCTAATGATCTTAATTGGTATTATATGATTGACATTATTTCGTAAAAGATTAATATATCTAAGAGTCAAAGTGCGTAGGCGTGATATAAGGCCAACTTAAGGAAAGAACTACAGTCGCCATAAACAAAATTTGCATTCTTTTGCAAATGATAGCCGATTTCGTAATTTGGGCAGTCTGATATATAACCATAGTCATAAATGGTTGTTTTTTGATAATTTTCGTTTGTGTTAATATGTTGATTAGTTTTTACGAAAATATAGCATAGACTACTGCATTTTACCACCTGCACGTTTACAAGGGAGGTATTTCATTGAAATAAAAAATGATCCCACTTTTTGACGGAAACACAGGTTTTGGGGCACCAGGAATCCGAATCCAACAAAATCTCGATGATGTCTGTCTGTCGGTCTGTCTGTACTCTCATTTTTTGCTAAACGGCTAACCCGATTGGAACTAAATTTGATACACATATTCTTAGACCTATAAGGAAGAGCTTTTGGGCAAAATCGCGCATGGGCAGGTAGGCTATTTATAACCACAGCAAATATTTGCTCTACATTAAATAATTTATACCGATCTAAGTATGGCGTAATATGAGTTTTGAACCAGAGCTGGGCAGTATTCGATTTTGTAAATACTTTTTAGTATTCAAATCCTTTAAAGTATTCAAAGACTTTGTAATTAAATACTTTTATGGAAGCAAGCAGTATTTGTTTTGTAACTCAAATACTTTCACAAATATTTAGTATTCGAATATTTCGCAAAGTATTTGGATACTTCGTAAAGTATTCGAATACTTTGCAAGGTATGAATCGACTACTCCAAAATTTTGGTGCGTAGAATCCAAAACAATTCGTACTTTTTCGATTAGATTTTTCAATCAAAAGTTATAGACTAGAAACCAATTTCGAAAGAAAATTCAAAGGGCTGTAAATTTTGAACTAGTAGCCCAATCTAGGAACTGTTTGAAATTATGGATTCTACAAGCCACATTCTATAAGAACATTTTTTTCCGGGTCGATTTGAGACAATTTTTTTGCGGGCCTCAAAAAAAGGCAGTGTATAACCTTCCTTTTTTACCAAAAATCGACTACACCAAAATTTCTCGATCTCGATCTCAGATAATTTTTTTTTCCGGCCTCAAAAAAAGGCAGTACTTTTAAGTTATTCAAATATTTGAGAACAATTTAGAAATGTTTAGGGAAAGTTTCCATTGTCACAAAATCAAATATAAAAAGATATACATCTGAATACCGAACTCGATAGTCTACGTAACTTAAAAACAATAGGGACCTTTCTTGTATCCTGAAGACCATGTGTACCAATTTTCAAAGCGATCACACGTTTCTAAACAAGTTATCATGCACACGGACAAACGGATGGTCAGGAATGGATCTGTTTCAAAATCGCTAGGATTAATTTCAGAAAGGCGTACGTATCATGTGCACGACGCTTTGAAAACTGGTACACTTATTCTTAAGGATATAACTGGTATAAGAAAGGTCCTGGTAGGTACCTCCTATATAATAATATAATAATAATAATACTCTTTTACTCCCCTTAAATTTGTATATAACAATAGAAATATAAAAAAAGCTAACCCCATACAAAGTAAATATAACTTGATTTTTTAAGTAGTATTAAGTATCTAGTATACTATTTTAAATTTTTAATGTATTTGAGTGACAAGTAGTTGGATACTTTTTGTTTTTACTGTATCCGAATACTTTTCAAAGTATTCGAATAGGTACTTTTTATAGTATTCTAATACCTTTGATAGTATTAGAATACTTTTGAAAGTACTCGAATACCTGTGAAAGTATTCGTATACTTTTGAAAGTATTCGAATACATTCTAAAGTATTTGAATACTGTTCAATGTATCGGTATCTAGTATTCCCTTGTGCTGGACGTAAAAGTATTTAGTATTCAAATACTTTTTGAAAGTATTCTGTCCAGCTCTTTTTTGAACGAAACGAATACATGAATTTTCCAGTTTTTGTGTTTGTTTTTCCACTTCTGTGTCAATGTATAGTAGTACCTACAATATAAATCGCTACAGTATTCGATGTGTGGATACACTATTGATTGTATTGGTCTTTGAATATAGACTATAATCAAAGGTATTGGTTTAGCTTAAGTACTTCTTGTGGTTAGTACAGATCTTAAATAATGCATGTATTTAAGTTTCATTAAAGCTAAACTGTAGTCTGTAGGACTTTCAAAAGTAACTGCATTATCAAACCGTTCCGCTTAATTTTTTACTTTATTTGCCCATTTAATAATACAGTTATCGTTATCAATATTTACCTAAAAAATACTTTGCTACTACTGACCTAGCCGGGGCCGTTTCTGAAACACCATTATTGATTAACATAAAACATTATACAAAGGTTTGTATTGATGTTACTGCATCGCTAATTCCAAATGATGATGATATAGCTGTTAGTCGCCTGCGTACATTAACATATGGTATTGCTGTCTAGTTTATCTCATCTACCAAGTCACTTGTAATACGGGTGGTGACTTGAACAACGCACCATAGGAATTTCAATAGTAATTTTTTCATTTCTGATTATTGGCTTCCCAATCAAACAAAGCTAACTAATGGCAAATGCAGGCGCTTTTATTTGATTTCATAATTCCATGCCATTACCGACTTTATAAACGCACAGTTTTTAATTTTTAAATTTATAAAACAGGAAACAATAGTATGTACCGGATTCGTAATTTTTTCTCTACAAAAACCTAAATAGACTTTATCTCTAAAATAATTAGGGGAGCCAATAATCGGAAATTAAAAAATTACTATTGAAATTCTTATGGTGCGTTCGTCAAGTCACCACCCCGTATATAGAAAATAAAATTGGACCAATACACTTCTCTGAGGAACTCCATTAATTGTAAAACAGGATCCAGGTACATCACTGATACAAATTGTGACCTATACTTATGTCACTATTGAACCATTCTAAGGACTTTTCAGTAACTCCAATTGTCATGAAACTTTGGGGAACGGTGGACCTATGCCCCCAAAGGTTTCGATTTAATAAAACTGCATGAAGTGAGGCGGCATATGTCCCACCCAGGAGCGGAATACTTGGACGAGGTGGGGTGGCACAGCCGCCGAAACCTGCTTTTGTCCCACCCGGGAACGGGATATTGACAGATATTGGCTACGAAGTTCGCCAGGGCCGCTAGTTACGTATATAGCTCATACGCATACACCAAAAAAATAGGCATTTCATATTTTCTGTTTTTTAATCGAAAAGTTGGCATCATTCTTTCTATAAATTTAGCCATTGAGTTTTATACCCGATTGCCAATAAATAGAATACATTGTTAATAGAATCCGGAAGATCTTAAATTGAAAACTTATATTTGTACTAAACATTAGTACTCCATTTACAGTTATCCGTACAAAAGTGTCCCAAGGATGTTTTTCGATTGTACTGGGTTTATCAAATTGTATAGAAATGCGTAGGTAACTTTGATATTCATGAAATGGAAATTAAGTTAAATCGGCAAAGTTTAGCACTCTTGTATGCTAATTATTAATCCGTGTAGATAGTTGCAAATTTGTGTTCGGTTAGCGTTTTTTTCGTTCCTAAGAAGAAGGTTTATAAAACGTCAAATTTTAGTCAATGTTTGAATGATTACCTACCTACCTTAATTTACATCGAATCAACACATTGATTTAAAAATATTTAAGAATTTTAATTTCTATTAGGAAAGGGACCTCAAAACGGCGTTGTGCTTAGGGCCTCCCAAGGGTTTAATCCGCCACCTGAACTGCTGCATTATTGCAATTTCGAAAGGTTCCAAACTGTCAAAAGCTCGAACTATTCTCATTCTCAAGTTTTCGTAATCTGCGATTAGATTTGTGTACCTACACTAATTCTTTGACCCGACCCCACAAATAAAAAACTGAAAGGATAAGATCAGGAGACCGAGCGGGCCAAAGCGATGGACCTTCTAGTTTCCGACCAACGATCTTCAAAAGGTTCAGTTAATTTAGCATCTACGGATCGAGTCTTATGAACCGGAGCTCCGTCCATTTGATACCAACGATTGAAAAGTCGATTAAGCGACATAGGTAGATTTCCTCAATGGCTCTTAAAATTCTGAAGTAACCCTCGCCATTCAAATTTTCATGGTACGCATCTCACTGTCCAATATCTATTAGCAGAGAAAAAAATATTAATACCGATTGGTTTTCCCTTTACCCAAATTTTTAGACAAAAATTGACATATGTATATCAAAAACTAATAAGAATAATAAGAATAAGAATTTTTTTTATTTTTGCTCAAGTACAGCAGCAGAGTAGTTGAATTAACATCAAATAAAATTAACAGTAGTGATCGACAAACTAATAATTTCATGACAGATAATTCAGAATAAAATGGCGCATTTAGCAAGAGATAGAAAATGGTACGTTTCTATATTAAAAAAATGCCCGTCGAAAACATGGGCTGAAATGTTTAATCTTTTATTGCAATTGTAGTCAAAATCTCTCTAATATTGAGGCAGTTACAAAACAAGAAAATGTCGTGACGTTGTTGATATAGCCACTCGCAGTACCAATAGTGCGAATAAAAGGTTGCATACGGCGCATTTTTTAGCCCCCCATCTATTAGAAGTAAATTAACTCACCCACATAGTTTCACAAAACTATTTTTGTAAAACTGTTGTAAAAATGTTGTAAAATAAAAATTAAATTTAATAAGTAGTTCAAAATTGCGTAAACGGATACCTCCCTATCTCTTTTATAGGTCAAATTTGAAATTTCCCTTGACGCACAAGCACCTTAGAGCTATTTTTTCAGTCGAATTTTGCGGAGTGAATTTTCATTGGTAGCCTCTTAGTGACTTTAATAGATTTTAAAAGCGGATTTTCTGTGGCGAACCTAATTAAGCGCGAATACTTATTGTGACAGAAATAGTCACACTTAACGTCAAACTATTCCTCGCATTAGAACGAAATCTACACCCCAATTGGATAGATAATGCCATAAATTTGCGCGCGCTTTAACGTTCCATAATCCAAATCATAAAACATTTAATTACGTTCAAAAGTGCAGAAATCAATATGATTACAGCAGTGGGTCGTATATTTAACAGTTCGTTAGAATTACTTTATTTCCTTCCGCCGCAACTCCATTTAAATTCCCGAATTCGAGGTGAATTCCTTTCGCGCAGTTTTCGCTCACGGTCCTTTAAATAAATATTTCCATCTTCAAGAACACAGCGGCAGCCATATTTGAGCTGAAAGAAATCGGCTATATGCTCAATGACGTCGTTTATTACCAGTTATTAAAAAACGTGGCGAGTGGAGCGAACCTTTTTTCCAGTTGTGCTTTAGACCTAAAATCGTTTAAAATCAGCTTACTCGACCCTCTTGGGTAATCAAATATATTTCGCGTTTCTGACATTTTCCACATAGTTTTCAAAATTGTATTTCGTTTATCAGCTGAAGTGATAATCCAGTTGCCGTCGCCTGTCCTTTAAGAGCTTTTCCGTTTCATGTCTACGGTTTAAATTGGAGTTTTCGAGTAATTTCGAGAAAAAGTAAGGCGGCAGGATAAGAATTCAAGCTGTAACTAAAGTAAATTAAGGGACGAATCGGTAAGTTTTAAGGGTTGTGATGACTTGTAGAATTACAAATGAGTTTATCGGTGGGTAGTGAAGTGGACCGAGACAGATCTAGAAATTCTCGTTCGGAATACTGATGTAATCAGGTGTAAATTTTCGGACCTTCCCCTAAGTACCTGTTAATCTAAAGGACGTGCCGAGAAATAATGGTTTATGCGAAAATAGATGGGGTCTGCTTGATGTTTTCAAATTTAGTTCGTATTTCGTTTATTCTTGTGATTTCCCCAAATACCTACATCGAAAATCCAACCGAGAAGTATTAACTAATTCCTCCCAACTTATCTTACGAATTTATTTATATCCAATAAAAAGCAATGCAAAAAATACATACAAAAACGTAGGCCTATTGATGATAATAATAATAATAGCTATTTTGAATCGTTAACGATCTTAAATATAGGAGGGTTCGTTTGTACTTTTTTTTGCAGAGATTTGAGCTTTCTGTTCTTCCAGGTTAATTGTAAAATTAGATCTGGAAGTTTCCACGCTTAATTTAGCAACAAAAATAATTACCTATACACCATTCCACTACGGGTACTCAACACGTCGTTTTCTATTTAATGTACTTTAATCATTTAATAAAATTGAAGGCCATAGCCATAGCCGTAGCTGTTCATGCCAATATATGACTTTGGTGGCTTGGATTTGTAAGTTCTAATCCAAAGTTTTTTATATAAACAAAATTGAGCCTTATAGAAGAGTATATCGACCAATGATTTAAAAAAAGGGGTTTTATCTCTTGAACATAAATTTTTCTGAACATGGCATTCGTATTGGTGCTCAGGAGGGTCATACGGATTATTTCTATTAACTTATAGATGCAGATACCTATAAACTTACACATTTATCTGAGAATTCTGGGAATTTACAAACAAAAATTAACGTAGAGGTTGTCCAACGACGAACTAGTCGAGTGCTATACCTTGATGGGGTTTAACACATTTCAAATCTTATGGTATTTTAATAGAAGAGGGCAGTATGAGTGTAAAGAACTGTATTACAAGTGTAACACAAACAGGAAGCTTGTATGCAGTCTATTACACTTCCACTAGTGGACATATGCTGTCAGGAAGTCACGATCAAGAACCATGTGCAAAAAAAATTTTTTTCGCCTCAAAATATGTGAAATAATTTCAAATGGAAGCGTTCTCATTTTTATGACTATATATCTCAAATGGTTTGAGCGTAAGAGCTTTGGATCCATCTTTAACAGCGATCCTGTATATTCAGTTTTATACGACTTCTGATAATGATACCATACCTAATCAATAATCTTAACAGCCGATTCAAAAATGAAGGTGCCAGAAGTTTTGGTTTTAAGAATGACACTGCTAAATAAAGGCAGTTTTTTTCTAAATTCATTATATTTAAAAAGAATAGTAGAAAGGAGCTAAAACTGTGAACTACTGAATGGGTTTGCATTAAAAGAACTATCACAAAACGAATGAAGTCCATGGAAAAAAGCAAATTGTTATATATATCCGAGATTTTTTCTATGTATTGAATATTGCATTACAATACAACATGTGATGAGCCAACACAAAAAGCTTTAAAAGTAAAAGATAGTTCTGTTTGACAAATGCATTTGCTGAATTTTCACCAATCGTCATGAAAGACAAGAAGTTTTCGCTTATGAAGAAATAATATTTGTTTGCACCAATACTGTCATAACGAAGATATACTTTCTGAATTTCCGTGATATCAATAGATTTAATTAAGGTTCCTGATGGAAGTTATACTAGAAAGCCTGTAAACAGTATTCGCAAGGATCTGCATTCAATGTCAATACCACAAATTTCCAACCACATTCCAATTCATTACTACCATTTTGATTAATAATTATTAATTCTTTGTTTAATCAAATTGTGCCTAATCCCAGATTAATACTAATTTTTTACATTTAAAAATGTTAGTAGAACATAAGTATAGTTACACATAAATCTCACGCTAAGTTGACACACAAATATAGTAGAAATTCCCATTTCCAACTTCGTACATTTAAAGACAAATGAACAAACCAATAATGAATAATGGCAGAGAGTAAATAAATGTTAGGGTCCGCGTGAAAATACAATCCGTCTCGCTTAATAAGAAACGAAAATCACTCTGATACAATAAGCTGTAACCCAACACTTGTTCACCGTTTTTTTTTAACCGGGACACAAACTTAATTTTCCGGGTCGTGAACTGAGCCGAACGGACAAGGAGGAAGATTTCATCAGATTATGCGGTTAAAAAATATTAATAGAAATCTGTCACGAGGGAATTTTAACATTTGCGAGAGATTATTCTAAAAACATAGCGCACTAAAAAAATACGCGTATCGATCGCATAGAAAAGCACATGTAAGAAGAAATCGTTCATGTAAATGTTCCCGGGGGACATCAAAAATGTAGACTGATATATAGGAAGCCGATGCTACGGACTCGGGAATGCATTGGCATACATTATTGGTCAAAAGACTCAGCGAGCGTATTCCAATTGTGAATTATGATTTTCAACCCGAAACGAATCATATTTTCTTTGGATTTTCAAAGGATTTCCCGTCTTTATCTGACGCGTTCGTTCAAATCCCTTTTATCTCAACTTAACACATTGCAGTAGCCATATACGTTTAGAAATTATTCCGGTCCTCTCTTTTCTACTTATTCAAGCTTTGAACGTAAAAATTATTATTGATACGTAACACTTTGAGGGTGCCAAATGGAAATGTTATATTCATAAGGACGAAGGAAAAACTAGCGTAGCGACGGAAACTATTGTGTTCTTTGATATTCAACCTAGTGTTCGCCCTTCGTGTACCAAATTATTACTGTTATTGTGGCTGGCAAATCTTAGAACAGCATAAAACCGGCGGTCACATAAAATGGAATTTCTGCAATTGCCTCAAGTAAGTTGGCAAAATCATCGTTCTAATTGATTTTTCTTTTATGTTCTAGTCTGCACTTAACTATACTTTTAAGAGACAGTAAATAGGGGTTTAGATAGTACGGGAACTTTCTAACGGAACATTGGGAAATAATATGGGAAAATGCATTATATCGAAATAAAAAAGCACCGATGAATAAATAATTAACATCTCATGCCGGTGACACAAAAAATTGATTGAGGAAATCGGAAATTTTGAGCTCCTGTGTTTTGGTGTATGAACTAATTTATATCTTTTTGTGTTTATATTCAAAATTTAATGACAGTTAAGGTTGACAGGTAGTACTGATGAAAAGACACGACATGTTTCGGAACGCACCTCGTTCCATTATCAAGTGTTACATAAAATTATCGTTACATAAGTAATTGCTAAAAAAACGCATTAAAATTAGACCTAACTCAATCATAAGAAATCCTTTTTTTTCTTATGATTGAGTTATATGGAACGCCGTTTTACTTTTTATTACGAAAGTTTACAATGTAACATTATAAACAACAGTTAATTTTATTTCCCGATTTATTATGTTTGTTGTTTTTATGTGAAACATTAAATATGTTTGTTTAAAAAACTTCACTTAATTGAAATGATGTATGAATTATATAGCAATGTGTATAACGAAAGTTTAACAATACAAATCAACAAACGAATACATAAACGAACAGTAATATAACTAACTAGAACTAATTCAACAAACATAAAAATTTATTCATATTAAATGTGGGATTAAAATTATGAACAAACATTTTAATTCAACAATCATATTAATTCAATTATTGAAGTGTTGTACAAATATTCCCAACAATCATTTTAATTCAACAATCATATTAATTCGTGCTGTTAAAATCAGGAAAGCATTATTTAAAATGATTGTTGAATTAAAATGTTACATGAATTAAAATGTTTGTTGATAATTTTAATTCGTATCTGTGATTGTGCGGAAGTTTCAGGAACTATCCTTTAGTGTATTTGGGTACGTGTATACTAGCGCCTAATTAAAATTATCAACAAACATTTTAATTCATGTAACATTTTAATTCAACAATCATATTTTCAACAATCATTTTAAAAGATTCTTTTACTACGTCTAACAATAAAAATTTATTTGTTTGTTGAATTAAAGTGATTGTTGAAAATATTCGGCTTCAATTTTCAAATCGTCGAATTTATATGACTGATGAATTAAAATGTTTGTTGATAATTTTAATTCCACATTTAAAATGAATGAATTTTTATGTTTGTTGGACAAAATCGTTTTATTAATCGAAGTATTTCTTGGAATTCAATTTAATTGTTTGTTATTAATTGTTTGTTGAAATACAGTTTCATATACACTCATTCAATATAACAATATAATTCATTTCACATTTTTATTAAGTAACATTTTTTAAACAATCATATTTAATACGTAAGACAATAACAACAAACGTAAAAAGTAGAGGCATACATTTGACTGTTATTTAAAATGGCACATTGTACAATTTTGGAATAAAATTGTACAAATATTTTCAGAGAACATTTTAATTCAACAATCATATTAATTCATGCTGTTAAAATCGGCAAGAATTATTTAAAGTGATTGTTGAATTAAAATGTTACATTAATTAAAATGATTGTTGATAATTTTAATTCGTATCTCTGATTGTGCGGAAGTTTCAGGAACTACAGTTTAGTCTATTTGACTACGTGTATACTAGCGCCTAATTAAAATTATCAACAAACATTTTAATTCATGTATCATCTTTATTAATCAACATTTTTTTAATCAATCTCTTAATACGTAAGATAAAAACAACAAACGAAAAATTTAGAGACATAAGATTGACTGTTATTTAAAATGATACATGATAAAATGTTGGTATAAATACTAAAACGGCGTTCCATAGAGTTAGGTCTAATTTTAATGTTTTTTTAGCAATTACTTATGTAAAGATAATTTTATGTAACACTTGATAATGGAACGAGGTGCGTTCCAAAACATGTCGTGTCTTTTCATCAGTACTACCTGTCAACTTTAACTGTCATTAAATTTTGGATGCGTGGGGAGATTTCGTGTATTTACCATTCCTGATGAGAGAGGTGCTCGTGTACGCAACGGAGACATGGGGTATACATATGTATATTAGAGGAAGAAACAAAAAAGGAAAAGATAGCGTTGGGGCGCAGAGCAGTAAGATTCGAGGAAAGGGGTGATGGAGAAGGGGAATTCGTGAAGGAACGACGAACAAAGGGAACGTGAAAAGAACAGAAAGAGGAAATATTACGCAAGAAATGGATACAAACATGCTGAGGCTTAAATGAAGAGAGGAGTACCAGGAAAGATTGAAAATGAGCTG
The DNA here is from genome assembly GCF_008802855.1 of Photinus pyralis. NCBI lineage: Eukaryota > Metazoa > Arthropoda > Insecta > Coleoptera > Lampyridae > Photinus > Photinus pyralis. The sequence goes on from NW_022170596.1 coordinate 6,943,785, forward strand.
GCAAAAAGGGATCCAGATAGAGAGCTGACGCGGTAGTAGTTATAAAAAGCTAATGAAGGCGTGTATACCAAAATATTTGTGGGAAGGAAGGAAAAATATTAAAGCAATAGCTAGACTCAGATGCGGAAATGAACAGAGAGGTAAAGAGAAGTGGATACAAGGAGAACAAAGAAAATGTAGAATATGCGGAGAGGAAGAAGAGGACTTAGACATGTTATGGAACTGTAGGTACAGAGGGGGAAATGACAGGGAGAAGTAGAAAAGAGGTGCTGGATGAGGTAGGAGCAGGTGAGAAGTGGATGAGGGAGATACTAGAGAAAAAAACAATCGCATTTTAGTGATAACTTATATTGTGAACAGTTTTGCCATTTTGGTGTCTAATAAAGATTGATTGATAAATAAAGAATACCGGCCGCAAAAACTGAAATATGCGTTCATTGGTAGGAATATCCTTGCTCGTCTTCTCAAGGATCGTCATTATTTTCCAAACAACAGCTCTTGGAACCCAATGAACAGATGTAAAAATTCTGCTGTCTACTCACGATTATATGTAGACTACAAAAACACCTAGTTATTGTAATATTACAGAAATGCTGGACCATCCTGAAGATAACCTTGCAATCTCTTAACCGTTACCTACAGTTTCAAAGAGACTTCTTTCCTAGCAGTTTATTATCTGTTGCACATCCTGGAAATAAAAAAGTTATTAAATAGCAATTCCCAATTATGAACAGACAAGCATACAGGAACTGCTTATGCGTTTAATAACCGTGGACCAGTAGAACTAGACACATGTATTTTATAACAAGGTATTCATAACGGATATACGATAACGAAAACCCAGCGTACAGAATGTAAAAATGGTTAAAAATAATTAAAGTAGTACTAATTACTTAATTGATCAAGAAAATCGACTTTTCTTGCCTTCCATTCATTTGCAGACAGACCATAGGAGTTCTAAGGATTCATTAACTACGTTTCCACTGTAATGCTTATAGAGCTTTAACAAAGTGTATTAAGTGTATGAAGGATAGAGAGATGAAATATTAATATTCCATTATGCGAATTGTCCCAAAAGAAAAATCCCTTCGAGATTAAATTCGGCCAAGAATAATGCGATGAACTCTTCAGATGTACCAAAACCGAATACGTACTATATTTAATTAACTATATATTCGGTTAACCGTTATCATTTATAATATTTGCTTCATTTCAGACGGAACAAATTAATATTCGCTACGCCTAATAAATCACCGCTCGATATTTAGATTATCTCACTCATTTAAATTAATATCGCAATCTTATTGTCTCTCTCAGAGAAAGGGTTGGTAATTAAGTTAATGGCCTCGAAACAAGATTGCATTCGGTTAGCAGTTCAACTGGCTTACTGATAAAATTGTTTCTTTATCTTACAAAGTGGTGAATAATAGCCCTACTTTAAACACGGTGAATACATTTCTTATTTATGCTATATAAGGGCGCAAATTCTTCGGGATAATATGCTTTTGGGTTCTTGGTATTTATTCTCTTATTTCTGCCTGTTTTAGGAGTACATTTGCTAGCTATAAACGGTTTATCTACTTATGTACCGTTATGGTTTAAGATTACATAAATTACACATAAACCGTCTTCATAATGAAGTTGAAAGACACACCTTCCGGTCTCTATAATAACTTAAGATATTACCGGGATGGCTTTGAATAATGGTTACTTGGGGTGTCAGTAACCCTATTCTGAGAAATGACGGAAAAATTACTCATTGATACTTACAAATCTCATGCAGAAAACCCGAAGGCTCTGTGATATTTTCTTGCCGAGGTCTCTAGTTGTTCATAAAAGACGCCGAATGATCGAGTTAGTGAAACTAACCCCTTTATTGCTAAAAAAATGTGCTAAAAACTATATATCGTCGTTTTACAATATACGGGGTGTAGAACTGATAACGCGACAATAGGTCAAAATTGAAATGTGTCAATACTCAATCAACAATCTAACATCTAACATAAACTATAGACATAATTAAAGGAATATTAACTAAATTAAAATTTCACAGATAGCTTTCCTAAAGGTGAAAACGCTGAAAAAATAGAATTTTTTTTTTTTTTTTTTTTTGACAGGTGGGGAAATGCATTACGCACACTCCGGATAGAAGTCCGGAGTAGTGTGGGACTCTCCCATTATCTGGGTATACCCACTAAAACCCCACCTGAGGCTTCGGCATCTATGGCCATTACCTTTATACTTACACTAAGGTACTATAATATCACAGTTTCTGAACACACAACACAAGACAGGCGTGATTACATTTACTTATTTACTACACAAATATACATAAAGACAAAAATTTAAAAATATCACAGATGGTTTGCAATGCCAATTTGTTGGATGAACGCAAGAGTATTTTTACATTGCTCTTCATTTTTGAAGTTATTTTCCCATATCGGGTTTATATTAAATATCACACGTACATTCATATACTGCGGACAAATAGAAATAATGTGATGTGGTGTTAAATTAACACCACATTGTTCGCATAATGGCCGTTCTTCACCTGCCAACAAATACCCCTGAGTGAGAGCAGTATGCCCCAGACGGAGTCTGTACAGCCTGATCAAGTTCAAACGTCTAACGTCGATATAGAATAGCGGATCCAGACTAGGTTTGATCCTTTTCAAAGCCGTATCAGACTCCGACCACTGCTCACTCCACCGCTCATAGATTTTACTTTTCACGAGTCCACGCCGTGCAGTAGATGACATACTCGTGAAGTCAATATTCTCCAATTGGAGGTGGTTTAATACCTCTCTAGCCCTAACACCTAACGATCTACATCTGTATAGACGAGCAATGGTAGTCGCATCAGTAAGGGATCTAAAATTTGGATGTTTATCATCTAACCTTACTTTTATATAGTAGTTTGCAACAATCTGTTTCCGGCGAAGAGCTAGAGGGGGAATATTTGCCTCGACGTAGAGCGATGGAACTGGACTTGTTGGATATGCTCCCAAAGAATATCGAATAGCCAGGTTCTGAATCTTATCAAGTTCCCCAAGCAAAGCATTATTGCCACACGTAGAGTACGCTGCACATCCATAATCCATCCTTGATAGGATGAGGGCCTTATATATATCCAGTAGGGTCTTAGGGTGAGCTCCCCACCTATGATGAGCGAGAACTCTGATGATGTTCAGCGATTTTCTACATGTAGCAGTAACATTATTTAAATGCTTTGACCACCGTAATTCCCTGTCAAAGGTAAGCCCGAGAAACTTGACTTCCTGAACAACACTGATTACACGATCATTCATTAGTAGCACAGGATCATAGTGCGGTCTACGGAGTCGGCAAAAGTGGACAACCTTTGTCTTTTCCTCCGACAGCACAAACCCGACCGCATTGGCGTTACTACAGATTTTGTTTATGGCCACTTGTAGACTTCGAGTTATTGCACCGACAGTCTTACCAGAACAACAAACCATTAAATCATCAACATACAAACATTTATCAATCATCCCCTCAACACCTTTAGCTATTTCGTTTATGGCGATGCCAAACGGGGAACAGCTAAGTGTTGACCCCTGCGGCACACCATTTTCTAAAACATACTCTTTTGAGTGGATGTCACCGATTCTTACAACAAACTTTCTGTTCTCTAGAAAGGATTCTATAAATTTTGGTAAGTTCCCTCGAAGATTGTATTTATACATATTCTGCAATATTCCATATCTCCAAGTCATGTCGTAAGCGCCCTTTATATCAAAGAAAACCGCAACCAGGTGCTCACCACTGTCAAATGCACTCAGAATTCTATCGGTCAATTTGACCAAATGGTCAGCCGTTGCTCGTCCCTTCCGAAAACCCGTTTGATAAGGTACGTATATATTATTATCTTCAAGAAATGTTTGCAGCCGCACATTAACCATTTTCTCTAGCAGTTTTCCCAAGCAAGACGTTAAACTAATTGGGCGATAACTTTGTGCCAGCAACGGATCTTTTCCAGGTTTCGGTATAGGAATGACAACGGCCTGTTTCCATTCCGAGGGGTAAGTATGTTCATTCCAACAAATATTAAAGAAATCTAATACTTTGTTGCATTTCAGGAGTACAGTGATGAAACATCTGGTTGTGGATTTCGTCTTCTCCCGGTGAACATGACTTGGTGTTACGGATAGCGATATTCAACTCTTCTAAGGTAAACGGAGTATTATAATTTAAGTTTTCGTTAGTATCAAAAATAATAGGAATGGATTCTTTATGTTGTTTAGTGTGAAGAAATGTATCCGCATAATTTTTGGAGCTACTAACTTGGTAAAATTGGGTTGCTATGATATCCGATATATCCTCTGGTTTATTTGTGATTTGTCCCTCTGAATCTCGCAAGAAGGCCAGACTATTGCAACCAATTTTACCTGATACGGCTCCAACCTTTTTCCACACTTCCTTGCTAGTAGTGTCCGGTGTAATCGTGGACACGTATTGATTCCAGGAGCTCCTCTGTGCTTCTAGTATTTTTCGGCGACACTCCGAACGACGTTTCTTAAAAATTATTAAATTGTCCAACGTAGGATTACGTCTAAATCTATATAAGGCTTGATTTTTTAATGATATTTTTTCTTTTATTTCAGACGACCACCACGGAACCATTTTTGTTTTATTGCCAGGTTTGGATTTTGGAATACTGGCGTTCGCAGCATCTAATATAGCAGATGTAAGAGTTTTTAAACTTAAGCTATCTAGGGCTGGAGGGACGAACTTACTTGCAAAAAGTTCCCAATCTGCTTGTGGGATCTTAAATCTAGCCATTGATCTTATCGTGGGATTTTTGCCTCTAACAGAAATGATTATGGGAAAATGATCGCTGTGATGGAGATCAGTTTCCACCTCCCATTCAAAATTACAGTATATATTTGGAGACCATATAGAAAGATCAATTGCGTCGAATGTTCCGGATCTCACGTTGAAAAACGTGGCCGAACCGTTATTCAAGATACTTAAGTTATCGTTTTCTATGAGTTCCATTAACTCTTTGCCTCGGGCATCATTTGAGGTAGAGCCCCAAACAATGTTGTGGGAATTGAAATCTCCGACAAGAACAAAGGGTGTTGGGAGCTGATTTATAATTTGTCTAATTTGATCTACTTCATATGCTGTATTAGGAACGTAGATGTTACAAAGTGTAAAAGTTTTAACAATTTCAAGTTGTACTGCTACAGCTTGGTTAGTTGTATTTAATACAACCCTTTTATATGGTGTGCCTTTTCGAATGAGAAAAGCCACTCCTCCACAGGCTCTTTCAGGTGAGTAAAAATCTTTCCTTACCAGACTGAAATTTTTTATATTGTATTTTGATCTCGGTTTCAGGTGCGTCTCTTGAAGAGCAATACACAATGGTGTATACTTTTGAATTAAGAGTTTCAGTTCGTTGAAATTGTTAGATAGTCCCCGACAGTTCCATTGGATAATTTTTGTTGTATCCATTTTAAAAGTAAGTAGAAACAAACACAGTAGAATAATTTAACATGTAAATAAAATAAAAAATTACAGTGTATATGGGACTACATATTACAAACAATTAACAGTTTCACATGATAGTTGTTTGTAATAGTCCCATATACAGAATGTTTTGCGTCAAAGTTAAGTAATCCGTGTCATACAATTGTAAAATCGAAATAAAAATATCGAGTCAACCCGTACTTGTAATTTATCAATGTTTTAGGGGTTATTACTACATATTATATTATATTATATTATATTATATGTTCGGTTTTTTTAGTAGCGTGAAATTTTCTCTAACACCACCATTTAAATAGTTTATAATATTGCTCATATCGAACTTCTTAGGATGGCACTGGACAAATTAAAAAGCATCTGGGTACTCAACAGATTATTTTTTAAATACCTCCATTGTTTGGTGGCGCAAAGCACACACGTCGCACATGTGTTTTTAGGGGAGAAGATTACGGGCGAGAAAGGGACGTTATTGACGAGATGTGAATGTGATATCGATATGGAGATGTATGTAAGCTGTTCAGGCCCTAAGCTATTGAAGAAATGGATTTAATCTTTTATGATGTTCTAATTAAATGTCTCAATTAATTACCGCCCATTTATGCCTCATGGTACTGTAATTAAAGGTCTCGATGAAAGGAATGAATTACCAACCATACTCCTCCTCGACCATTTATCGTGATCGGTTATAATTCCTTATTTCAAGAGCGGATTGTCAGAGGAGGGTTCTCAAAAAGAGCGATTATAGAATGTCTGGAAGAAATAAGAATGAACTAAAAGCGAATACTTCGAAAACGGTTTGTAGAGTACTCACAAGGCAAACTGAATCATCTGGATGAGGCATGTCTATTGGTGAAGTATATCTTGAAAACGAAGTGTCGGAAGAGGGTACTCACACATGGCAAGTGGAACGTCTGGACGAGGCACCTTTACTGGTGATGTCCAAACTTTCAGTGCAAATATTTTGAAGAAGAGAATGGAACTGCTGTTTGTAACGGTAGTAAGACCTTATATTGGGCTGTAATGTTTTAGGTACTACCAGGTAGTGGATTCGTACTATTTAATGTAAACTGTACCAATAACCCAATAAAAAATAAAGCCATATAAAAGGTTTAAATTTACAATTACAGTGATTTTGTATATTGTTAACTTACCACACTTACCACACTACGTTTTAATTGGAAGAAATTCACATACCGATCTGTAATAATTGATTATCTCTGGTTCTGCATAAGTACCTATTCAAAACATGTACTGGGTGAATATTTCAAAACCGAACATAGGCAATTAACATGGGAAAAACGTTTTTTTGCCGATCGAAGGGTTTATAATTAAGATTGTTTTTCTTATCTAATGATATAAGAATTAGTTCATTTGTATTTCTCATTATTTTATCAAAAATCCAATTACCAAAATCATGTTTAGCTTTTGACACAGGCGGAATGGGCGCTCACTAAAATGCGTTGTGTATTATAAATACTTTGTCCTCATTGAACTGCATTTTACGAATCAATTAATGCCAGGTTGTCACTTTGCTACTTGCTAAGTGGATTTATTGCCTAATTTTGGATAAAATAAAGAGAAATACACATCAAAATGAACTAATTCGCATATAGATGATAAAAAAATCTGCTTTCGATTGGTGTCAATATAAACCCTTCGAGTTATCATGGGTATCTACAAAAAACCTTTTTCCCATGTTAATTCCCTATGTACGATTTTGAAATATTCACCCGGTATATGTATATACTTACATTTTATTAAATACTCGATTAAATATTAATTGACTTTGTCTTGAATCTAGGCAGAAACATTGACAGCTTAATTAAGAAAATTTAAAAATGTTGTAGAACTGTAACTTAATTGATTGGGCTTAACTTTAATTTAGATGTGCGGAAAATTTGAATATCATGGCATTTATTAATTTATACATTGAAATCCTTACAGCTCCTTATTCCTTTTAGGTCATGTGCAGTTTGCAGTTTCATTGCTCCAAATTTTTGAAAACTTCCTCCTCCGACCTCGAGCATTTTTCAGTTAACGTTTGTGAAGTTTTCCACCCTCGGGGTATGATTAAGCTATTATAATTATATTGTAAATATCAATGTCTAACAGATAAACCTAGCTTAAATACAAAAATCACAACCAAAACATTATCTCGCTATATTGTTAAGTTAGGAAAAATTGTAAATCGATGTAGATAATTAAAACAACGATGCAAGATAAAAAAAAACGAACTAAAATCAAATCAACTAAATTTCAAGCTTTCACGATAGAATAATCGCCACAATAAATAAATGTTTTTGAGAGGCGCTGAAACGTACCAAAGATAAATTTAAATTAGTGTGGCGTCATATTGGGTAGCCATTAATCAGAGCCACTTGATCCGCTTTGCGATACAATGCAATGAGGTAACGCGATTATATAAGCAGATCGCTGTGTTCGCATAGGGATAAATCTGTTGTCCTCTCTATGGTTGCTAATACGTGATCCATCTACCTCGGTCTTGATCCTCGCGCTTTCATTACGAACAACCCTTATTAACATCGCATCGCGCATATACTGGCGAAACGTTTTAATGAACCCAAAACGTACATAAATCCTAAAAATATTCATTCAATGTTGTCCCAACAGACGTCGGTTCTGTATAATAGTGTCGCTTTTTTCACGAAGACAACAGAGTTCCACTACAAATGGCAGGAAACCGGAACTAAGAAATTCTTTTCAGCGAATATTTTTACATTTTAACTGTGTTCTATTTCACTTTCGGATTGTCCAGAACAAACCGTAATTTTCCCGTCTTTTGCATTTTTAAACCCGCTCAGTTTACAATCAAAGAAATTCGAAATAATTATGGAAGTAAAATAAAATATGGGAAAAGCAGAAGTTGAAAACCATCAAAGATTCTTATTTTGCATACGTCATCCGAAGATGGCGCCCGATTTGCATAGCGCGACGGTTTATGCTAATGCCTCTGATTTATAGTTATTTTTATTTGATTCCCGGAATTATTATATGGACTGTATCCGTATGGATGAAAATCATATTTTATGCGCTAAGAAGAAGCTTTCTGCGGCTAAAATCGATTCGAGAGTGAGAATTATTTCTGTGGTTTTGCTTTTATGATACTTTTATATGTTTATGTTTATCTTGGATGAGTATTTTCTGTCTGCTTTCGTTATAGTTTCAAAATACGTTTCCGTGTTTATTGCAGAGCCATATAAGAAAATGTAGCTGTAATCATTTATTTTCCGGAAAAGTTGGAGGCATCCACCTCCATATACCAGCGCGTTCTTTCTATAGAATTTTAATGTCTTAATTTTGCTGATAGAAAACAAACTTTACAAATGGCAGAGTTTTTAAACTAAAGTCAATAACATGCGAACGATGCTTTTCGACGGGCCAAAATTTTAATCAGCCCACACCTTAAATTTAGGACCAAATTCTCGACGCAATCCGGTTGACTTCGTCATTATAGTGTATAGTGTAGAATGACGAAGTATTACTTATCGGAATATTCATCATAATCGAATGAACAAAAAAACTGATTGATTGATTTTTTTCAGAAATCTTAAATAATGGTCTTCTTCTACAGATCCCTCTGTAAAAAAATCGAATTACTGCTCTTATGACTTTTTTTCATAAAGCAAAGCAAGAGAAATGGATTTTATTATTCCTTTACAGTATCAGGCATAATATACAGGCGTGTTCCTCACAACTACGTTTAAAGGAATTTTACAAATTTCGCGAAATTCCGAGTTACACTTACACTTACAATTCAGAACTTGTACTTTTAAGTTAGGGGTTGCAAATTGTCAAATCAGAGTTGCAATTCGTAATTCGAAAGTTTTATTGGACTGGAAAGTAAACTATAAAAAATTAAAAATAGGTTTCTTTGGCGTACACCTCATGTTTAGACTATGCGATCTGACTTTACTAGAAGAATCTTTGGTTAAAATTTCAAAAAAATATGTCTGCAAATAAACAAGTTGATATTAAGCAGTGTGCGCATGCGCAAATTAATCTTTAAAGATGTTTTTTTTTGCTCAGGTGCCAGATTTTTAAGCTATCGAATTCCAAAAGAACGAACTAAATAGCATGAAAACTGTAGAAGTCGGACAATCGAACGGACGAAAAGACGGACAAGTTATCTATTAGCTAATTTATAATTATTTATACAAGTAAGTAACAGTCATATCGGTGCAATTACACAATTACACCGATATCACGGTAACTTACCTGTATAAATAATTATAAATTAGCTAATATATAACTTATAACAAGGTCTGAGGATGCCTAGTGATTAGTCGAAATCGATCCTCAATACAAAATATATTGTGGTGTCATATAGTTACCACAAGCATCCTTAGATACCAATAACTTTATATCATTACACAGTTCATGAAATTTCGTATTTAAAAAAATTTAAAAATGCATGCAAATGATTGCATATGAAAGAAATTTTCTAAATTGGCAAATCGATTTTTCAAAAGGTGAAAAGAATTTCACTCTGCTCGGGCCTACATTGGTACATTTTGTGATAAGTAATTCCAGAAAGTCAGATTTTTTTTCAAAGTGCATATGTATCAGATTTCATTTAAATACCTTCATAAATAAGAAAGTTTGCTATCCGGTTTGTAAATGGTCGTGATGCGAAAAGGGCACTGTGAATGTTGATCGATTAGGCAGAATTTTTGGAATTGCGTTTTATACGGCTAAAGCTATACACATATTGAATTTCATGCAATTCGGTTCATCACTAACGGAGATGTGAAAAGGGCCTTCCTTATTTTTTGGGCTACATTGCCAATTCACGAACTCCGATCTACAAATTTTGTTGAGTTGTAATTTTATATTCATATTTTGTACTAGGAATTAAGTATTTAGGGATGAATCACTTGTTAGTCACGTAAAGAGTAGATGTAACGTCGTGTCATCTTAGCACCTTCCGCGAATTCTGTCAGACAATCTCAATAGTTTCAGGAAAGGCCCTTCTGAGAAGGTTTTCAGTAGGGATTGCAATTTACTCAGTTCCTCAGAATTCAGTAATCCTGATGGAGTTATTCAATAGAACCCATTAACTTTAAGTCATTTTCTTTGTAGCACAGTTCGTGGTATTATTTATTTAGGGCACATCAGCCACTTCAATTGTGAACAGAGTCTTTTTAACCAAGTTTTGTCCTATTAACGAGCAGTCTTGTTCAACTCTAATGTAAGTTACATCAATAAAGGTTAACATTCCATAAATTTGGTTTAAACAAACTTAAAAACTCTTCAGTTTCAACAAATTTGATAAAGAATCCGCCTGCAAAATTTCATCGTAATCGGTCCATTCGTTTATGAGTTATCGTGCTAACGGACGGACAGACGGACAGACACCGCAAAATTATAAACTCGCTAGGGGCTCGTTAATAATGAACAGCACGGGGAAATCGGAAACGATAAGATAAGAGATACACAGTTGCTTAAATTATAAAAAAATGGCTTAGTAAAATAATGTTTCGAATATATTCGAAAAAAAACCGAAATTAACCATAATTGCGTTTTTTTTCTGACCCTGTTTGAATACATATAAAAAAAACACTTCTCCATAGAAACTTTTTTAGGTCTGCAATAGGTGCCCACAGATTTTTACAGCGCGATGTTTCGTCTTTGAGACTTCATATTTTTATATGAACCGGAAAAAAGCACACGAATACGAATACAATGATGTATGGCACACTATGATTCTTTATTAACGAGCGATTTAATGATTTTGGACTTTCTGTTCGTCTATAGGTCCGTCCGTGCGTCCGTCTGTGTACATGATAACTCGTGAACGGTTTCGAATGTTCCCTGGAATTTTCCGATTCTGTTTTCTGTACTAGGTAGACATACCTATTGGTAAAGGGAGTAATCGATTAAATGTTGGTCAGTCAACCAGAAGTGACCTTGTCGCTCTATACGTCTATATTGGTAGAGTTTATTAGATATAAGTCATTTACAGGACCCATCAATGAATTATTTTAACATGCCTAGTACACCAAAATGTAAAAAAAATTAAAAACAAACCTTTTTTCTGAGAAATAATAAACAATTTTTAACATTTTAGTGTAGGTAGTCGGTGTTAAAATAATTTATTGATGGTTCCTTTAGACGACATAATAAAGGAATCATATCAACATTCATATCGTTGTATTCGTAATAAAAAATGCTACTCAATACAGTATGTAGTTTTTTTTCCGGTCCATATAAAAGTATTAAGTTTATGATGGCTTCTCAAAGACGTAACGTCGCAATGAAATTCTGTGGGTACCTACCATCTGTAGAGTTTAAAAACTTCGTATGAGCTTTGAATATAAAATATATTATATTCAAAGGTATGAGGAAGTATTGTTTGTTTTTTGATATCTTTTCGAACAGGGTGACAAAAAGATAAAAACGAATAGGTATGGTTTAATTTCGGGTTTTTCAAATATTTTACAAATCCGTAAAATACGCAACTGTATAATTTTCAGCATGATAAGTATGCACAACTTTGTGAACAGATTTTGGTCATTTTTTTGAAATCTGCCAAAAATTGTCATCAAAGGTACACCCTGCAGGGTTATATAATATATGGAAGGTTATACACTGTCTTTTTTTGAAGCCCGAAAAATAATTGTCTCAGATAGACCCGGAACAAAATTTTCTTATAGAATGTGGCCTGTAGAATCCATAATTTCAAACAGTTCCAAGATTGGGCTACTAGTTCAAAAGTTACAGCCCTTTGATTTTTCTTTCGAAATTGGTTTCTAGTCTATAACTTTTGATTGAGAAGTCTGATCGAAAAAGTACGAATTGTTTTGGATTCTACGCACCAAAATTAATAAGAAAAAGTCTTTTCCCGAGAAATTTTGGTGCAGTCGATTTTTGGTAAAAAAGGAAGTGTATACACTGCCCTTTTTTTCGAGCCCGAAAAAAAATTGTCTCAGATCGACCCGGAAAAAAATTTTCTTATAGAATGTGGCCTGTAGAATCCATAATTTCAAACAGTTCCAAGATTGGGCTACTAGTTCAAAAGTTACGGCCCTTTGAATTTTCTTTCGAAATTGGTTTCTAGTCTATAACTTTTGATTGAAAAGTCTGATCGAAAAAGTACGAATTGTTTTGGATTCTACGCACCAAAATTAATGTGAGAAAGTCTTGTCCCGAGAAATTTTGGTGCAGTCGATTTTTTGGTAAAAAAGGAAGTGTATACACTGCCTTTTTTTGAGGCCCGAAAAAAAATTGTCTCAGATCGATCCGGAAAAAAAATGTTCTTATAGAATGTGGCCTCTAGAATCCATAATTTCAAACAGTTCCATAAGATTGGGCTACTAGTTCAAAAGTATTCGCAGTTCAGAAAATATGAAATAGTTATTTGTACAACTAAAGAAGAAAGTGGAGTTTCACTTTCCTCAAGTTTTACCCATAATTTTTTCTGAAACTACAATCAATATTGAAAAATCATCGTATGCAATAAAGTTTGACAACACAGCAATCTAGATACGTGTATGTTTCAATTTTAAATGTCATTATTATGATTAACGCAGCAATTGTTTTTTACTTTCCTCACTAGAGGGGAAAATCACATTTTCTTCACCCTTTCTAGAGACGCAAGTAGTTGTTTCTAAAGTAGTTTCAGAAATAATAACTATTTCATGAGTAGAGAACTGCATTGAAAATAAGAGCAATTTGTAATTACATGCTGCTGAAATGCTCACAGTATAAATGTATCCTGGTGTTTACTAACTTGCTGCCTATTTCCAATTTGAGATATTTTGTTAACCATTCGTATTTAATTAAGTAACTATAACCATTCATTTCGTACTTATTATTCAGACGTATTCATTTTAAAATTAGTACTATACAAGGAGAAAAGTTCTGTTCTACCTTCAAATATACTATCTAACGGCTTCCCTATACGTGCGTTGATTAGAAGTGAACGTCTAGTCATTTTTCACTGGAAAAAGGAAATCTGTATTTAACAGCAGTGACTGGAACAAATTGAGTCGTTTTTAAGCCCGAACGTATTAAATAAAAACATTTTCCTAATTCTCCCGGGACGTACTAATCGAACTTTGTTTTCACTCACGGATCAGTTGTAACTCTCGCACTACTTGTGTAACGCGACTAATCAAATGCACATATTTTGTAAGGCAACACGAACCAAGATCGAGAGCTTTTAGTGATAGCTTTTAAATTGACGCTCAAGTTGTCACAGGATATAATCGCAAAGGGATGCCGTTTGATTTCTGAACTCTCCGAGGAATCGAAGCAATTATAAGCACATGTGACCTAAGAAGACCTCACATCAATCAACTCTTGCCTTCAGGAGCAAAACGTAGAAAATCGAGTGGCTTGATAAAAACTTTCCGATCGATGAGCGCGTTTGTTTCTCTTTTTTTTCGGCAGATGAGATTTAAGTATAAAGGGTCTTAAATTTTAATACTGGTGAATAGTTTTCAATACGAATCGTATAACCTGCACATATGTTCACTTACACCCCCGGAAGTAAATTTTGATTGTCCTCAATCTTTTTGCGTTAGCTTATCGGGTAGGTCGGGTCTATATTTCTGTCCGTTTTAGTTTATATCGAGTTCTAAATAAGGGATTGCTAATACACCAGACTATTTATTCGTCTCATTCATGCAGGTTTAGGGGGTAGTTTGCTGGCTATAGTTCGGTTTAGGGCACTGTTGTGCCATATGTTGGTCTTGGCCGCGAACATTCGAACAGATGGGTTGTGTACGCCAAAAAGTCATTAGCCGATATTGTATATGGGATTGACAAGTGCTTTTGATTATTAACCAGTGACTTAAATGTATTTTCGTCCAATTTTTATCGTTTTTACATGCTGATTTCATTTTCATGAGATTAAAAATGAAAACTAAATAACAATTATTTTTTACATAAAGGCTTATTGTTTATTACCTACTACTCGAAAATTATAAGTAAGATAAGCGCCCGTTACTCATAACGGAAGCTAATTTTCCATAAGAGCAAATCGTTACAAGAAATAGTCCTGAAGTGACGAAATCGCTCCTAATTACGACATTTTTACAAAATAAGCTGCATTTAGTTGTAGTGTGAGGTTAGAAAATCACCTGCAACCTGCAACATAAACGAAGTAAGGTTGTATCTGTTAGTTGTCAGACCCTGGAACTTTGGAGTCGATAAAAATAGCTTTCGTTTCTTCACATTTGACAATTGTGTACTAATTTTTTCTACTAAACTGAATTTTGAAAGTCAGTAAGTTAATGAGCAATGAAAATGTGCAGGTGATACGACAACATCATATAAGTACTACAAGTGCTGACTGACATTCAAATTTCTAAAAATATCTTTGATGAAATTTTGTGCCAATTACTCCTGCTGATTTAGATTTTTATGCTAATCGCGTTGAACAACACATCAATTTTTTCAGACTGTACTCCTACACACCACTCTGAAACTCGAACAACAAAATTTCCTTTTCCTTTAATTTTTTGCTGTATCATCAATTAGAAATGGTGTTTGTCACGTTATGCAGTTGTAGATTGAAGGTTATGAATTTCTTTAATTTTTCAGCACCTCACCACTGTGGGACATTAAATTGAAAATAGTGTTTTCCTATTAAAATGATGTGATAATTCATGTTGTTCTCTTAATTACATGAAAATTATACGACATAATTCTATGTTTATGGATGAGCGACTTGTCGAAATCTGATTGCAAAAGGTCGATCGATTAAATAAAATTTTAGCTTCATTTGAGGGTTAACTTGAACATTTCTGCTTCTAACTTTTAGTTGCTTGCGGTTATAACTCCGCACTTGTCACAAATCCTTTAGCAGCATTCAACGTAAGCATGGACGGGTTATTTGATTGAAGATTGCAATATTTTACTCAAATCTTTGGGATTGACATTAGAAGAAGAAGAAGTTTTCCCGCAAGATTTCAAAAAATCTCTAATTGTGATGCTTGCGGTATTTGCACCAGAAATTAATCTCGGGCCTTTCAATTACGTTGACGGCAAGGCACCATAACATATAAAATGTTGTGTACACGCATGAACATAGCTAGGTATACAATATGTAAGCTTGTTGATCCCCAAGACAAAGTTCAAGTTACAAACCAGCCACCTGCTCTTCCACTTAACCTTATAATGTCACAAATGTCACCCCCTGAATTTCAAGATGCACCATCTTGTTCTGATTCGATAAACCCAATTATCGTTTTAAATTCATTTTGCTGTAGGAATGCCAAACAGATTTCCAAACTCATTGGAAACGCCAGCCGCTTAGAGTGTTACTAGCTAGGTACACATGTTCCTGCTCGCAAACTCAAATATCCTACATCTCGAAATTTTTTGAATAGGTTTCAAATATACAGTGATCTATTTGGTATTTCGATAAAACTGCATACAAATTACAAAATATTAGTGCACAATTATTAATTTTTTAGGGCACAAGTGCATACATATTTACGGAATTTTATATTTATTTTATATACCAGGATGAATATCCCAAAAGCGAACATACGCAATTAACATGGGAAAGAGTTTCTTTGCAGATTGTTGCTCTCCTGTTAACGAAAGGGTTTATAATGACACCAATTGAAAGAAGATTTTTTATTAGCATCTAATGGTATACGAATTATAAATGACGGTATTTCTCAATTTTTTTATCCAAAATTCGGCAATAAGTCCAATTACCAAAAGTTATGTTAAGACAAAAAGCAGATTCAAACGTTATTCAAGTCGAAATCAGTATCAGTTTATACAGCCGTCATTAATTTTTTTGGTAAAAGGTATTTAACTGAGGAAATATTATTTATAATAAAAAAAAATATTACAGCGGAAATAGTGTCATTATTACCCTCTAAGTTAACATGGGGAGCAACAATCTACAAACATTTTTCATTCATTCAACCGATATGTTATTATTTTAACTCCTGATGAATTGTCCTTTCTTGAGATTATGCAACCAAAATATTTATATATTTAAAAGCAGCTATCACACACAAAAATCAATGTTTACCGTAAATGTATACGTATATTTGAATGCATTCATTTAGTTTGAGAACAATATATGTACTCATATATTTTAAATAAATTCCATTTAAGTCAAACAAAAATATTAGTTTATTTCCGATGTATGGTAGGTATCCTTATAAAAATTAAATGAAACAAAAATAAGATACATTTAAATTGAGAAAATATATGATATATGTACTTAAATCAAAAGGACCAATGCCTCATTTGTTAAAATTAAGTTCAGGGTTATTTGTCCTAAGGATAAGGTACAATTACGTGGAAGGAACGTCTTCTATACTTGGTTCAAAATTATAAATACTTCCATTGTTTTAAACAAGTATATATTTTATCTTTGGCCTAGGGACAAAGAAATCATTTCTGTAATTTTGCCACGTGATGATGCACAAAGAATGCTTCCACAACAAGCACTGAATAGACGGTGTATTATATTTTTCAAGCGAAGTCATTTTTATTACAAAGACAGTGATTTATAAAAGCAAACTACAAGTGAATTACATTGGCACTTGGCAGTTCTTAATTAATAATTCGGCACGTGCCGTGCACCCCATGTTCCAAATGTTTCCATGATAAAAGGTAAAAGTTCCTAGCTCTCTTTAATTTCTCTATGCGCCGCCATCTTGGATAAAAGGGTATGGAAAATCGGTTTTTTCAAAGTAATTCCGCAACGGTTGATGTTACGAAAAAATGGTTCTAATGAAAGTTAAAGAAGACAAAAATCCACTACCAACATTTCGGCCAATTTTCGATAAAAAGTAAATTCAATCCAAAAATGGTATGGAAAAAACCACGAACACAGGTTTTCAAATTTGGCAGCAATGGGTTTGTTCCACTGTCATGACAAAGCAACTAGCACCCGAAAACCTACTGAAATTCATTTCATGTGCTTGTCGAAAGGGATATGGCGGAACATTTGGTTGCGGGAAATCTGGGTTGAAATGTTCAGATGTGTGGGGCTGCTGCAGTGGTCAGCCATGCAAAAACGTACCGGCGACTCGACAGTGAGGAGGAAGATGACGAAGAAGCACTCATGATGATGACAATCAATATGTCAACATAAACCGACCAGGGCCGTCCAGGAAGAGACTGATAATATAATCGGATAATTCAAGGGTCATTTCACAAAGTTGTGGATTAGGTCTATCGGGGATAGCAGAACAACAAACAGGTATTCTGTACCTCAAGATTGTCGGTAAAGTACACTTTGAATGTACAACATTGTTATAACTATGTAATAAATAGCGAGAAACATTCGAAAAAAATCACAAAAATTGGAGGAAAATGTTCAACATATTAGAGGTACAAAAAAAGTGAGGAATTTCCTTCTTCACCTTTTATTTGAAACTGGTAGTCACAAGATTTACCGCAGCTGAAATCTCATATATTTGAATGTCACTTTAATTTATATACAGGATGTCCCATTTATCTTGAGACAGTCGATTATTGCAGAAACAAGCGGAGATATCAAAAAACAGTTTATATAAAATACGTATATGGAGAGGACCCATTTAATAATGCTATGCACATTTTCACATAACTGTCACTTAAGGGTGAAGGCTTAAGGGCTCGCTTAAGGGTGTAGGGCAACCTAATTTTTTCTTATTATTGGGTATTCTTATTCTATATCGGAAAATAATAAACTTTCGTGGGAAAAGTACACTTACAATTTTTGGAGACACTTTTCCAAGTTCGCGATTTTTGGTTTGAGCTAGGAAGCTGTTATGTCAAGAATTTTACAGATTTTTTATATATGTTCAAATAACATCAGAAAAAAATAAAAACTGGCAAGTTTCGGTTTTTCTGACATATCTTCGGAAGTAATCGGAATTTTCTAGTTTCCTTTAAAGCATATCTTTAATTGACAAACTTTTCCAACTTCACCAGAGGCTTCTCCATTCCCCGAAAGTGACTATACTAGTGTGACGATTCTAAACTTCGGGTTATTGGGCCGTATTTTTTTCAATGGGCGTTCAACAACCGTCACCGATCAGCATTATGTTTCGATGCTCGAACATAGTTTTGAGACAGAATTGGAACGGTTAGCTAAAAAACAAGATCTAGGAGATATTTGGTTCCAACAAGACGGGGCTATGGCCCACACAGATTTTAATGGCAAAACTGCGGCAGATGTTCCCTGCGCGCTTATCGTCTCACTGAGGGGAGACCGGGGGTGGCCGGCGAGGTCATCGTTGAGCATCTGAGATTTTTTCGTATTAGAGAGAAAATCGCCGCTATTCCAATCGATTTGTGCCAGAACGCACATGAAAATAATCATATTCCTGTCATGTGATCTTTCAAACTTAGAGAAAGAAATTGGGTGTAGCACCGAATCAAGCAGAATAAACTACTTTTTCGTCACTTAGAAATAAGAAGCAATAGCTTTGATGCTGAAAACCATTTACACTATCATTCAAGATTATTTTTCCACTTCGGGTCTTGTAAATTATAATTCTTTGTATGTCGTTATTTACTTTATATCGTGGAAATTGCAATTTATTTGTTAATTAAAATTACGCATATGAATAAAATAAAATAAAACTGTGGATAGCAAAATAAAACTTTTTCTTAACACACTGTATACTAAAATTCAAGATTTAAGCCAAAAAATTGACCTCCACTTTTTTTAAGCAATTCACCAACTTTTATTGCAAATAACGAATAGTTAAAAGATTTTTTAATAATGGACAGTAAGATGTTTGTTTAGGTCTTGGTTTTTTAAAAATGTTAGCGGCAAACATGATATACAGGGCAAGGAAAAAGTTGCAGATAATTATGGGATTAAAAGATGTTGATAATGGCGTATTTGTGCAAGACGCAATTTTGCGTCAAAACAAAAATACTGTACCTATTATCTTATGGAAACCATCGTCTTTTGGTTCATTCTCCCAAACTGTATGGCATACATCAAAAGACTCAGTCCCGTAGCCAGAATGAAGTAGCAGGGGTGGCCGATATTTTTCTGAAGTTTTTTGTAAAGGGACCATCAACCGTAATTTCCAGTGAGGGCAAGACCACGTCCTAGGTGGGGCTCAGCCCCAAAAAACTAGCAATTGTACTATTTTATTATACAATTACCGACAAATTTTCCCTGAACAGGGCCGAGCATTTCGGCAATTTTTAGCAGTTCGTTCGGTGTTTATATCTCTATTATTTACTACAGAAAAAAGAGTTGAAAGAAAAAATAGGCAATTATACGTACTTAATAATGCAGAGTATAGTTTTGACCCATACTTCTTATATGACATAGTTTTTTAGCAATGACCCAAAAAACGACTATTTCCATAAGGAAAAACAATGTTTTTGTCTGTACTCAGAAATTGTAGCTTCAATATTTGATTTTCAGTTCAATGGCTAAACTAATTATTTTTTCCTTTGTAAAACCATTGGAAAACCAAACGAAATGAGGAAAAAAAACTTAAAGAGGTATCTAGTAAACCGTGCATTTTTCCAAAACCCAAAAGCGAATCATCATCTAGTAAAATTCCCCATTTATCCGTCCGTTTACATATCTCTGCTATTTCACCCCGTATAAACCCTGGGCGCATCAACATCAATTCAAGAAATCTACGAATTCTTTCTTTCTTTATTTTTTAAAATTAAAGTTAATAAAAGCTTCAGAAAAGTACAATATGATCTCAGAGTTAATCCTAGTGATTCTTTCTTAGGTTCTTAAACGCTACACGTGGAGCTGTTGAAATTATGGATATGGCTGTCATTGTCATCCGTTGATTCTAAGTTAACAAAATGCTTTCTTTTTTTAACATTATGTGAATAAAAATATGCAATTAATGTATTCTAATATTCCAATTTTATTACTTCATAATGAGCAATTAATTAAACTTCAAAAATACGTGTATGAGAGATTAAGTAATTTTCCCCTTACAGTTTGAAAGGTGCCCCATTTAAAGTACCAGCAAGATAAAAACGTGGCACCTGCAATGTGGTTTATGAGCATATGGGCAGATGCAATTCAATGTGGACCCACCACTGCGAATGTGGGTTGATTTTGTACATATTGTCGAGTGTTTCATTATATCAAACCCCTTAAATTAGTCTTCAAAATGCAACTCTAAAGATTTTGAGTAGAATTACGTATTATGATTACGTAAGCGAGTAAACGACCGTATTTCGTATTTAGAGCTTGTTTTTGTCGCTTAGCCAACAAGTCCCTTTTACGCGATCTCGCCGTGAGGGTAGTTCAATTCGTATTGTATAGCGAATAAATACGTTTTGACAGGTCTCCAGGGTTATACATAATACCACTTGTCCATATGTTGCAGAAATGTGAACCCCTCGTCAAGGTACTTGTTACTACTTTGATGCGTCATGAATTATGAGTATCTAACCTAATTTCGACGAGGGTTAGAGGGAAATATATTACCGCTCTGTGCGCTGAGATGAGAAAAATATTAAAAAGAGACCTTGAAACAGATTTCCCACTCCTCTGACTTATGGTATGAGTTTGCAAACATACCGAAGAAGTCATTAATCATTTTTATAATGAAATCGCAATTTGCGTTACATCTTGGAACAGAAGATTAATTGCGAATTTTATTTTTAATGAAGCGTTATATCTTTTTAAAAGTCTTTCGAAAGTTGTTATTTGTGCCATTTGTTTGACGCTTAATGTACTTGGAGAATTTTAAATTGATTGTGCGCGAAGATTTTAAGCTAGCATACCAAACTTTTCGGTTGTACCAGGTAAGTCATCTTAAAATACTAATGAAAAATGTGTAATCTAGCCGATTAGGGTGTTTAAATATTTGAAAAAAATAAAATTCGAAAATAGAAATCTAAAACGGCGGCAAATCGTAGCAATAAAGCATATTCGAATTAGAATATGCTTTTCAGTGAAGCCGAATCGTGAAAATGTAGAGAACATCGGAATCGTCACAGTCTCGACTCCTATACATTGAAAACCGTATTGGATAACCGTATTTCAGCGCTCCTCCCAACTCCAAAGTTCTATTGGTCTGAAGCTACCCCTATACCTTAGCTTACCCCTATAGGGTGGTTTAAACTAAATAAACTGGCTTCGGCTGAATGAAAGTAGCGCTCCTGCTCTGCTCTGTAGCATCGAAAAACTCTATCTGGCATCGCCCTCGTTGCAGAGCGGTAGGTGATTTTCTACAGCGTTTAGTTTAGGGGGAAGGTTGTATTATCTAACAATATTTAGACGTTAGTAGTATGTTTTTCCACAATACGTATTTTGACTGTTGAGTGAGCGCATTGTTACAAAATCCTGTTACAACAACGTGTGTTTTTTTGGTCTGTGTACGTGTTTCTTTTGTGCGCGGCTTGCGTAAAAGTTTACAATGACAATGGACATTACAAGTAGAAGACCTGATTCTAAAGTTGACGTGCAGGTTACAAGCGATGTGCAAATTGCAACAAGTAAGACAATCAAGCGTTCGTTTGACGTCGCTTTCTTGATGCTACCTGATGACAAGTTGAAGCAGAAGCAATTGAAGGCATCAGAAATCGCGTATCAAGAGAATAACAACGTGGAAAATGCGAAAAATGACACCGACAGCGACGACTCATCGAAAGCTGTCGAACTGCAAAAGATGAAAACTCACGCTAGGTACTTACAAAACGCTATACACAAGCAGCAGGTTTTCGGTGATCCCAATTTGAAGTCAAAGCTCGAGTTCGATTCCGCCGCAACTTTAAAGCTCCTTCCACACATACACCACTCGGAACAGAAAAGCGCATTCACAAAGGTAAATCTAGCTAAGGACTCGCGAACATCACCTAGCCTATCGGCCAGCCCTGATATTAACTATCAAAGTTTAAGCCCTTCGCCCCCGATCATGAATAGAAACTACCAACTTCACCCAAACATCCTCACGCCTAACCAAATCTTTAAGCCCGCATATCAAAACAATTTCATTCCCGAAAACTTTGCCAATCCAAACCCGATCGTGCTCGACCACCCTTTCCTAACGAAAAACCCTTCGACGGACCTACTTCAGCCCAGTTTCGCAAAGATGCGCCCAATGCTCGGCCAATACCGTCACGAATTATCGTACAACTATCCGCAATTTCAACCACCCGAAATGCTAAAGATCGCGCAACCCGATTTAAAATTTTCGTCCGGTAATCCGGCCGCAGCAATCTTGAGCACCTTACTACCCCCTTCGCTGGCCGCTCTCTCGTTACCCGCTCAGAACATATGCGCCAAGTGCAACGTCAGCTTCAGAATGACCTCTGACTTAGTGTACCACATGAGATCGCATCACAAAAATGACACGGTCGATGTCACCAAAAAACGACGGGAAGACAAACTTAAATGCCCCGTATGTGCGGAATCGTTTCGTGAAAGGCACCATTTAACCAGGCATATGACGGCTCATCAAGATAAAGAGGACGACGAAGAGGAACCAATTGGCAAGAAAAAAGAGTTTGCGAACTTTACTAAGTGATCATTTTAACACGTAGGCCTTGACTGTTATTGCCGTTGTTTCATTTTACATTTATTCAAATGTTTATGTATAGTTAACCTAATGCTTTATGTATATTTGTCAAATAGTGTAAATTGTTTATAATTTAAGCATTGTTTAGTGCAATATTTACTGATGTAGTGTAAAAAGACGGGAAAATAGGGAAATAAAGCAATAAATACTTAATGACGCCGTCGGAGTGTTTTAAGGTTTTATGTTTTACGATCTTTATTCGGAGCCCCCTTTGCTAATGAGCTTAAACGCACGTCGATTCTTACGTCGAAGCGCTAACTCAATTATTTAACCCTCTCTTAAACAATAGGTGGCTGTGAAATGAAGCGCTTATTTTATAATGTTTGAATCTCTGTAACGTGATTTGGAATTAATGGTCTGCAAATGCCGTGATAAGCGACTTGCATCCGACAATATTCCACAATGCTTTCGGTTATATTGTTGTAAATATTTTAATGTCCTTTTTACTACTGATAAACCACATGGTGGGTAGGTATAGAGTTTGATTATTGAAAGTTTACCTACTGGTGCGTATTTTGTACTAAATAAGCCAACCCTGGGTAGGAACATCAAAAAATTTTGATAATGAATTACTGTGCTGACCGCATCCACTCATTTTAAGAAAAAAAAACCTAAAAGCGTTAAATTACTACTAACCCGAGTTTAAGCTCAATTTCTGATCAGTTTTACACACATCGCAATATTGTTATCGCACATTTTTTTATGATGGTGGGTGAAAATTGTCGCATAGAAAAATTGAGTCTTTACATTCAATAATCGGCGAATGTGCGACTTTTTGTGTTTTAAGAATTGCACATAATTGGAAACAACGTTTTGAAAAGTTTAGATTAGCGAAAGAATAGCACGGTGTGGGTTGAAGCTGCCATTATAATTTCATGGTCTCTGAAGTGTTTTGAAAGAAATTTAGGATGTCCGACACTGATTCTTGATATGGTGAAAGGCAAAAAGCTCACCACCGTTTGTAAGTTGTCCTGTGTTGTGATATGGTGGAGCGAGAACAGCGAGTACTCCACCATCTCTGCAGCTGATTTTAGTGCTCCTTTTAATTCGAAAGTTTCCCTGATAACCATGCTGCTACCGGGGTAAGCACATGACACAGGGAATTCAAACATAAAGGTTCCCCTAGTATTAATTTTGAGAACAAGAGATACCGAGGTTGTGACCACCGAAGAGGCACCACGACAATACCCGAAACCTGATCGATAACAATTTTTTGGAGTGTTCATAGTATTAGAGCAAATAGCGGGAAAGCATAAAACTTAAATTTTTTCCAGTTTAAGGTAAATAGGTTCCAAAGTATCCGAAATAGTACGAAATTACCATTGTAAGCCCCCTTGTAAAACCCGGAATGCTGCGTCCGGTTCTCAATTATCAATAACTCCCA
Source organism: Photinus pyralis (assembly GCF_008802855.1). NCBI lineage: Eukaryota > Metazoa > Arthropoda > Insecta > Coleoptera > Lampyridae > Photinus > Photinus pyralis. Next base: position 6,968,187 of record NW_022170596.1, read on the forward strand.
TACGATACAAAAACCGTAAGGTTTCTTTCTTCACAAAATATCCAAATTTTCCTAGCTAAATTATTCAACGTTACATGCTTATTTGTTGTCCATCCTAACTAAGATATTTATGTCTCTTCGGTTTTTTGCAAAATATTTGTGTCCTAAATAAATTTCGTGTAATTCCAGTATATTACTATGCTGATTGCTGAAAGCTTTCTGATTTTGACCACCCGCCAAAAGTTATCTCATCTCTACATATGTACCATTCCCCAGCCAGACAGGATTAAGGGGCCCCCGAGACGATACCAGTCTTTTACAAATTTCAAATGTAACTAAAAGAAATTCGTAATAGTAGGTTTTCTTTGTCCATATTTGTAAATTCCTTCCTTTAAAAACAACAAACAAGTTGGTTCCTATAATTTCTTTCAAGATACACTGTGCAGCCACGTAAATAGTTTAGAAAAGACACACGGAACCAAACAGAGACCGAAAGGTAAACAGTTAAACTGAATAAAACTATTACAACGTATTAAACCCCTAACAGTTCTTGAAAGTGCCATTTTAAAATGTGTAAAATAAACCGTTTTAGCCATTCGGTTTATCGGCTAAAAAATTGAGGAGATAAATTGACCTTTGTATGGACCACAAGGTGAAATGGTTCAACTGTAGCTTGGCAATTTCATTTTTTAACAAACCAAACTCTTTCCCCGAGGGTTGCCGAAAGGCAGGGGATGATAACTTAGTAGGTAATTTAGTAAAAGGAATTTTATATCCCTTTATCCAATTCAGGATTATGTAATTGGAGGTAATCTGGGCCCAATGTTCACCAAAATATTGCAAACGTCCAGTATAACTTACCGGAGCTATGTTTTACCATGTGTCTTTTCGGTTGCGGTAACGAGAATTCGTCTGAATCCTACCAATTCCAGCAATATTTTTTGGTGATCCCCCTTTGTGATCCCAACTCGCGCGCTCGTTGAGCATGGGGGTAGAAGCTTTCTCGAGCATCGACCCTTCTTCACGAGAGGGATATGAAAAGCTTTTTAATTGTTTGCAAACGTTTTCCAAAGTCTTTTCTCTACTAGGTAATTCTCGTGAAATATCGGATCTGCCTCGTTCCCCAAGTGGGGGGCGCGTGGCGTGATAAAAGTTGATCGGGAACGGCCCTTCCGTACCCACTGTTTATTTTTCCAAGTCCAATAACCTCTTTTTTAGGTCTACAATTAATCGCTTATGTTTCTTATCAGTATCGGAAAGGTCGGAAGACGAAGAAGCTCGTTTCCTATTTTATCTGTCCTTTTCCCCATACTGATCCTACAAAAGAACCAAATAAATCATGCAAAAAAGAACTTACAATACAATCTCCTTATAAAACTGCAACGTAACGATGTGAGCGAAGCGCGCTCAAAACGGACAATGACTAGTGCACTTACCGCTGACGGGGAGAGCAATTTGGGACCGGTTCGACCAACTTTCCCTTTACGTTTGTAGGCGAAAAGCAGGAAATGTACTTTTACACTGTAAATTAAGTGATATAGAGGAATGAAATCCATAAATGTACATTTTATAGAATTGAAAGTTCCAATAGTAGTCTTTCAAGAGACCAAGTGTCGGCAGTTCATGGAACATAGCATTGAATAAAAAATTCAGTTTTTTCAAGGATTATAGGAATCTGAGTTCGAAGCAGGACTCGCCGCAAACTACAATTTCACGTTGTCAAGGTGATATATCAGACGGAGGTGTATTTTGTGATACAAAATTTAAAAAGTCTAGAAGAAAATAGCAATAATAGCAAGATTCATTGAAAAGATAGTGCTGTATTCGTTTTCGTTGTCGATTATGCTTTCCCTCTCTCACGCCTACCTCTCTCACGCCTACCTACCCCTACGCTGGGCAAAATATGAGACAAATTGGTTGTTCCATGTAAAAATTATGCACGTTTTATTTTCCAAAAGAGCGTCTCGGGATATAATTAATGGAGATTCCACGTATAGGCTAACTATTGCAAAAAATTCCAGGCCTCAAACAATAGAAATGGGTCCGGACAGACGGCCGGACTGGCATATCACAAACAATAGCACATTTTTTTTATTCTTAAAAAAATGCGCTAAAAACGAAATTTTGTTGTTGCTCTAGTCTTTTGCTTTCGTGCCTAGTTCGTGAATATAAAAACGACCCCTCGGCTTGATTGTAAACTCACAAGTATCATCCCTTAAAAAACCACTAATTAAGTTCTTTAGTTTATCACGTTTTTGATAAGAAAATGTATTGTATTAATTTATTTCCTTCTAATATTGACCAGTTTTTTTATAAACCCCATAAGAAATATTCCCTGAAGGATGAGATTTTTATCTAGATCAAAGCACACATGCCAGGTCTCATGATTTCTTCAGTACATTGGTCATCTATATTGACGAAATTACTAATAATTTTATATAGTTAACATTTAAAAGAAGGTTTTGCTCTGCCAAGGTGTAAAAAACGTCTCTGTGTTCAGGCGGGTAATAGCATCGTTTTTCAACGCACTATACATTAGAGATAAATTAAATTGAAACTGCGTCAGTTGCCATTTAAAAATGATTACCTCGAATAAACAAATTCAATTCGCAAAAATGATTTAATAAATCTAGCAAATGACACTTTATGAAAATATATAGCCCTGCCATATTTCGGCCCCATAAACGATTTATCGTGTATAGAAAAGAGTTCCTTACAAAAGCTTTTGATAGGGGCGATCTATTAAGTTATTGGTATTGCGGAAGGCATCTCTCTATTAGTTTGATTAAACTGTGTAACTTTTTCTCGGTGCATGAGCTCGAATATGGCATAAGTGTTAGAATTGGTCGGGGAGGGTGAGGAGAACTGTCACGTTCCTTTAAATGGAGCAACGTTTGATTAATAACGGTGGAAAACCTTTTAAACGTTGATTTTGTTGGAGATTTATGGGTCGGGCAATATTTCAAACATTTTCCAACTGAAAATTCTGCCTTTCGGTACAGGACACGGGTCAGTTGATGTACGAGTGCTATTGAACGAGCGCCGAAACAAACGGAAACGAAACCATTAATTGCCAAGAATACAATGGTGGCAGGAAAGCACATGTTAAGTTTAGTTTGTTAATTATGGCGTCACACACAATGGAGACGCTTCCGACGCAACCAGGCCCGGAAATGTGACGCTCGTTCCCTGTTTCAAACTCTCACCGTTATGAGAGAAGACTTTAATACTCATTAAATAAACGTAGGTACCCGCTATTACAAATTGCGGTAATTTCGCCTTAACCAACCCGCGTGTTGCGGTGTATTTATTCGTATGTAACACAGGCGACATCCTTGCAATTTAAATTACGTAAATAACCATAAGGTTTTTTTCTGTGCAAAACGTTCACTTGATAGCAGTTTCTGCGCGTTCACGTAAAAACAAAAATTCCGGCGAGAAAAAATTTGCATTCCACTTGGTGCATCGATTTTCGAAACGTGTAATACAGCTGCTTTCTTTTATGTCTCTAGAGCCTTTTTATACGCCTAAAAGAGGTCCTTGTTTTATTTAAAACCGCTTGTTGCAATTTAAATTGCTCCACGTGTTAAGTGTATTACAATAGTACTTGATTTATTTCTTTTCCACAAGCCAGAGTTAAATAGTATTGCGTTATGAATATAATAATAAAGGAAATGTGAGAGAACTATACATTTGGATGTTGGGGTACATTTATCAAGTGCTCTCAATATCGCATGATAGTTGAGAATCTCAAAAAATGACATTTACGAGAGTAACATGTACATGTAAAGAGTACCTATATTTTGTACTGTTTGGTATAAGGTATATTCTGAGCTTTTCTCGTCTAGAATTTCCTTACAAACGAAGAATTACCTATACTATAAACATTCTTTTTCTTGTGACGTTTCTATAAAACAGTGTAATGTGAACAACTATTTTAAGAGTGGTACATTTACAAATATTTGCATAGTTAACAAAACAACTATTTTTACCACCCGTAAGTTAGTAAAGGAAGTATATAGCATTGGGGTAAAAAGTGGTCCTTCATTTCTTCATTTTTTTTACGCAAATGCACGTTTTGAATCACCTGTAATCCGAATCAAACAAAATCTTGATGATGTCTGTCTGTTTATACTCTCATTTCCGGCTAAACGGCTGAACCAATTGGAACCAAATTCGGTACACATATTCTTAGACATAAAAGAAAGAGCAGAATTGCTTTTGAGCAGAATCGCGCACACACAAGTGTGTCAAAGAAACTGTAAATATTTCACGTTTTTCCACATTATGGCTAAACTATTGCATCGTGCGGGTGGTATCTGTTAGCCACAGCAACTTTTTTCCAGATCTTGTATCTGAGCAGAAAATTTCAGAAAAGCTCTTCGAGGAAAATCGTCTTATGTAGTGTTTGTGATCTAAGAATATGCGAGGGTGGTTTGAGACGAATGCTTCTACAGTTATGTGGAAAAGATAATGTAGGCAGCTGTGTAACGGTAGCTCCTGATTTAGATTTAATTTTTCGAATTTTTTAGAAAGAAAGTTGTTGCACTTGAATATTCAATTTTTCATTGGGATCATCTGAAGACTATCTAACACTAGAACCGCGGAAGCGGTCAATTTGACCGTTGCGCGTCTTTTTTATCTACTTCAAGCGCATCGTTGATAATAATCTTAAGTGACTCTATGACATTTCCTAAAAACATGTTTCCCAATCTTATTAATTTTTTAATTTTTTTCCGATTAGTTTTTCTAGTTAAGCGAAATTCAAGATCTCCCCATATAGAATATACTGAAGTCAAGTTGCTTACAAAAGTTGTAGTACACGAACCCACAGGGGATTATTATTATTATTATAGTGAAAAATAGATTAGGAAAAAGTGCGAAAATGTGATAACGTTTTTCATGAACTTAAAGGCGGCGTTTGACAGAACGGAAAGGTAAGTATGGAATAAATTATGGGAGATCGGAAAATAGATAGTGTTTTGGACTAAGACAGGGATGTCTACTTACCTCAACCTTATTTAACCTCTACATAAGAGACATGGAACAAATTTTAAGACAAGGTCAATGTGGAGGGATAGCATTGGGAAGAAGGAATAGATATGCCCCCCCCTCCCCCGGCATAAGCGGACGACCCAATGATAATGGCAAAAAGAGAAGAATGGAGAATGGAGTTACATGTATAGAAACGCCGAAGATGATCCAATTTGGGAAAGGGGAAAAAAGCAAAAGGGAGAAGAATGGAATGGGAGGTATGAACGAGTAACGAGTAGAGAGACAGGTGTGAGGAATAGGAGAGAGTAGTTTCAAGAATGAATTCAGAATAAGAAAATACCTGTTTAATGTTATGGGGTGGAAGGAATGGGATGAACTAGAAGGATAGAAAGAAAATACTACTATAAATAGGTATTAGGGCTAAACGGAAGGACACCGAATTGTATAGGTATAGGATGAAACATAATTGGAGAATATAGAAAGAGCGTAAGAATGCAGGGTGGTAATATTCGATGAAAGGGGTGAAAAAAAGTGAATTAGTGAATGCTTGGTGACGAGAATGAAGTAGAGGCAGTATGTTATGTTCCTAAGTCCAATCTATGCAAATACAGTTACCAATCGGACGTGCATTATCACAAAACTCGACATCGGAACGATATTAGAAAAAAAATTTGTCGACATGCATTTAATTAATATATTTATTATTTCATATTGACCTTTTTTTGTGTTGTCAAAATTTAAAAAATTACATAAAAATATATTGGAAAGCTCAACAGACGTATGGCATACGTTTATATGCTAGTTCTTACCTATGTAAAGAGAAAATTGCGGTGACAGACGTTTTCTAATCACCGCACAAACGGTCTATATAAGCATCTTGTCTTTTGTATTACAAAATTTACCAAAAAAACCGGAATAAATGTCATTGTCTATGCCGACAAATATTTTGCTAGAAAAAATATTATGAAAGAAATGGATACGGATGGGCTGAGATGTAAAAGGGGCATGGATGCACAAGTACAACAACAGAAGGTGAAGATAAAGTGCTCTCGATTAAGGAACTAATAAGGGAGTGGTTGCCGCAATACTTATGGGAGGGAAGAAAAAATATTAAGATAATGGCCAGGTTCAGATGCGGAAATGAAGAGAGACAGAGAATCTATTGAGAGAAGAGGAGGATATAGAGCACATGCTATGGGTGTGCAAGGAGGTGGAAACGGCAAGGTGAAGCAGAAGTGCGATGACGGTAGAAAGAGAGAAGTCGATGCGGTTTATTTTGTACCGATTGATTGACTTTTCTAAATCATAAGCTAAATCGACAAATTTTGCAAATTTTTACGTTTTCGTCGTGTGCACTTCTCTCAGGTAACTATACAAATAAAGTGCAGAAGGAATCGACAAATTTTGTAAGAAGTACAGAAAACGAGAGCATTTTTTGGTTTTGTGCGCTGCTCTCATCCATATATAAGTAAAATGCAGAAGCAGTCAACAAATTTGGCAAAATTTATAATAAACATAGAACGGTTTTTCGGGAGGTGCACTTTTTCCATTTCCCAAATAACAAAAATAAGAAATAAAAGACGTTGTTGCGCCAGGTGCACTGTCTCATTTAAGGTCCTGCAAAAATGCAGGTCTGCTCTGAAATTGATCTAATTGAAAACAACAATAAAACTTTTTTAGTTATAACACGGAAACACCTATGGAAATGGGGAGAAGTTCGTCTTTCATGGCGAACGGACGTGTTTTGATCCAGCTCCGGCTGATTTTAGTGTCTTTTGTGACTGTATAGGTTTAAAAATGTTTGTCCTGTGTGGCCGGGAGCGCACAAAAATGTGTAATTGTTTAGTGCTTATTTGATCGAAATCGGTTCAGTCATTCAGTGGTTGAGATTTTACGAATTTTTAAAGTATTAAGTTTAATCTCAAGATGCATAACGCGCGGGACTAATTAAATCGTGAGAAGACAGGGCAGGAACCTCCAATCAACAGAACAAAAAGGGCGTAAAGTTAAGATAAGTGCTTGCTTGCTTGCTTACTTACTTACTTACTTACTTACTTACTTACTTAGAATTAAGGCTAAATTTAATTTAAAATTGAACAAAGGGGAAAAGATAGAATAGAGCGGCCCAAGTCACTGGGAGCTACATTGAATATACCTACTTCGAAGCGGGGCGGAACAAATTGACCCTTGGGAAAGGAAATATAAACTTGTCAACCGGAGACATATAAAGAAACTATAGCCATAATTACCTACAATATTTAAACTCTCAAATTTCGGTTTAATAGGCATGATTGACAAAAAAGGAAACCTTTCTTACCAAATTTAAGCGGCTTTTTTTTCCTGTTTTTTTTACACTTTGTTACTCTCGTTAGTACCTTTAGTTTAGAGTCTCACAGAATAGAATATACGGGGTGGCCAAAGATAGAATGAAGGGACACGTCTCAGTGACATAACAACTAACTTAACTAAATTATCTCTCCTAGATATCTCTTTTAGCGATTAACAAACAGCACCCACCACCCAAATCAAAATTAAGACCTTAATGACAAGTATCAGCGATCAAATAGAAGTGCGATCAAAGAACACATCCTAGAATGCATCAGTATAAATAAGGACGAAGACTGCCTGTTTGGAACGATTGTGCACCAACGGAGGGGATTGCCAGGGACATCAGAGCCTCTCAGGAAATCAAGCAAAGGATTAAAAAAGAAATCAACGCATACATCAAGGAAAACCTGGAAGATTTCTACCCACAATTGGTAGGAGACGTAGACGGATAGATGGAGAGAACCAGCAGAGTTACGGAAATCGTAATCAAGAAGCACCGAGGCATTGAGGTGGAGAAATTTGAAGGAAAAGCAAGAGTATATCAATGGCCCAAATCAAGATGAAAATAGGAAGACTAACAATCACAGGATGCCACATCCCCTCGGGCAAAAGAGGACAGGCGGAACTCAGAAATCGAAGTGAAACAACAGAAAAAAGTGCAGACAGAACCTAGGTATCATACTAGGCGGCTTCAGTACGCAACTAGGCAGACTGGACGAAAGTGAAGAGGAGGAAGGGAACACAGCAGACATATGGGCAAAAACAGTAGGATCGGACCACAAAACGGTAAAGGGGAAAGTCAAGGGGGGGGGGAGAACAAAGGACAAGGAGCACAGCGGGGAAACCGAAGGGTGGGATGTGAAACTTCTGTCAGGGGAGAAGAAAAGAAAGAAGTACCGAAAGGAGCAGTAAGAGATTAGAAGCAAAAAGGGGGAAGGGATACCATATCGGAAAAGATCGGCAAAACGCTCAAAGAAACAACAAAGAATACACTAGGGAAACAGAAACGCCCATGTGACCGAACAGAAAGCGGACCAGAACCCACACTAACCTGAAACAAAGAAGGAGCTAAGGGAAGCCAAGGAAGAAGAAAACGGAGCCTATGAGCAACACGAAATCAAGGAATTCGCCGTGTTCGCGGAGAACATCGCCAAACTCAGACCAATGTAGAGGAATATGCAAATGTAATGGTATAGGCACATCAAAAAATACAAAAGGAGGAAACAAGGGGGAAACAGAAAATAATATACCAATGATAGCGTGGGCGATGCTGGTATTACCCAAATTCCTAATCAACAGAATCATAAACGCGTGGCAAAGGGAGTATACTAGTATACAATGGTTTTGGAAGAAACCCGAACACCAAAGAAAACCAGGGGGATCAAACAAGGATGTCCGCTTCCCCAAGGCTCTTCGCGATAGCACTTGACCACGCTATAGAACAAACAAGGATGGTGGTGACGAACCTTAGCACAGGCGGCCAATTACTACCACCGACATTACTGGCGTACGCGGACGATCTACTTGTAATCCCGGATAATTTATGACACTGAGGACTTCGTTCAGGCCAGCGAGGTACCAGGTACACCTGGAAATGGTGGACCTACAAATACACAATGAAAAGAGCTACATGATGATAAGAGTGCCAAGAAACAACACCCCCAGTACAAAGAAGGAGAGAAGACCATAATAGCCGAGAAGGAGATAACCATGAAGCACAAGATCAAATATCTGGGAACGTACATAAACAGCACCCTCAGCAGGCACAACGTAGTGCAAGACAGAATAACCAACGCATTCAGAAGCACACACGGAATCTGGAACTTCTTACGAGAGAAGAAAATACCGGGCAGCTGGAAAATGATGATTTACAACACGAACATAGCACCGACAATGTTATACGGAATTAACACTTCAGCGCTAACAAGGAGCAACAGACGAACATTGAGGAGGGCGGAGTGGAAGGCACTCAGGATACTGAAGAAAACAGCAACCTCACAAGAAAGCAGAGAAGAGAACTACTAGAAGGAAAGACGATTACCAGGAGACTGAAGATGAGGCAGATGAGATACTGGACATACCAACAAGGGGAACACAGACCATATCATACGGGCTGCCAAGATTCTGTGTGCCTCGGAATGGAAGGTACGCCGACCCTGCCACACATGGAGCACCACCATAAACCAAACGGTAGAGGTCTCGGGGATTACCATGGGAAGATGGCGAAGAAAAGAGCAAAGACACACATCAAGGAAGAAAGAAAGCAGAAGAATACTGGAGGTGGAGGAAGAAGCAAAGGGGAGGAGGAAAAGGGGACAGAAAGTAACGCAGGGAGAGGACAACAATAAAAAGGGCCTAACACGAGGGAAAACCGAGAAGGGAACGAGACCAAAGGATAGGAACATCGGAAGCCAATGAACGCCCGGAGAAGAAGCTATCACTAGAGTTCCCTCTAAGGCAGAATACCAGTGGCGAAGCTGTGGCCGTACCCGTTCGGGTCGGATAACACCCAGTTAGCCGCCCCCCCCCACAACCCCCCCAATCCACAAAATCCACCACATTGTTTGGCATATGTCGCGGCCCAGCGCGATGGCAACAAAGTAGTGGAGAAACGTCCCTGATAGTGTCTACCAGGGCCGCATCCTCACGACAGTTGACTAAATCCTGGGAGAGGCATATGTCAAAGTTTCAAGTTTCAAGTTTCAACACGGAAACACCTATGGAAATGAAGTCGTGAAGGGTGGCGACACAGTGCCAGTTTCTTATATCGTTTCTGATTAAAAAATTGTCATATGTATGAGATTGCATTTTTTTCCTAAAAAAATAATATGAATACTCTAAGCAAACAAAAATGAGTTGCTGTCGAGTCACCTTTGGAATTCATGTTTACATGGGAAATCGTACTTAACTTGAACTTACAAAGGCGACTTGACCGCCACTCATTTTTGATCGCCCGTTATAAGAAAGCGACCAAACTGTGACAAAATATAAGAGTTGGATCTTTACGATACAGAACGAACATTTTGGGAATTGTTAATTTAGTGCTTATATTGCATCGTACACCACTGGCACGGCAATAATACTATTGGCAGTTTGGTAACATTTTCGGAAAAAAGCATACTAAACTCTTTTAAAGGATTTGAGCTGTCGAATTTTCCTCACTTGTAATTAAGTTATATTCACACAAACGTTAATTTCGTTATCTTTTACGACTAGAAGTGTAAGTAGATATAAAGAAAAACTATAAAAACAAACTTCAACATTTTAGTGTGACCTACGGACTAAAATTCTTATTTATTTTTACAAAGTTGCAACTTAATTAAAGGGAAGTTGTAAAGGCTTGCAAGAATTCTGCTGAAAAGAAAATGTAATATTCATGTCAAATTTGACACGACATCATTATTAGTGGATCACCCTAAAGGGACATATTCTCCCATATAATCTAGTTTTACGGTAGATTCAAAATGCCCGCGCTTACAAGGCGTATTAAATCAATTATGATTGACTCAACGATTGTAAAGAATCACTTCCTAGACCGCGATTGGTTCCGCTCCGGCACGTGACACTTATTTGTTCCTCTTTATGTTACCACATTAATTCTAGATCATTGAGCTTGTTTTGTTTATTATTAGAAGAGTTCTAAGCTACGCTACGATTTTCGGTTCAAAAATTGAACATGAACAATGAAAACGGGGTGATTTTCTTCAGGCAATTAATGATGCCGAAATAGTAATTTATGAAGTTTTCCAGATAAAATTGACCACAAATGGTATGTGCAAATTTACATCTTGCAGGCGCATCCAAGAGCACCTCTATCGGCCGCTAAGATGAATGCACAAATTGGATTTCAAACAGAACTAAGCAGAAATCATATATCAAACGCAATAAGATATATGAATCACTGAGACACATTTTATGCAAATTACTTAAAATCTCATACATACAGATTGCAAACTCCGCTAATGTCACCATTACGGACTCTTTCATAAGGAACCCTGCGACGCTCTTGCTTACAGTTCGCTTTGGAGCATATATCCATATTAATGTTACCATATTTCATTATCTCATTCGTATGGAAATCTCAAACAATTAGTCAAAATTCCGCCGTTGTTGTTGTTAGACGAAATTATTGAATAATTTCGATTAACGTGACGCGCAAAACTTTATTTCGATGAAATGACACCGACGCCGGCCGCCGAAAAGACGTGAATATCAAACAACCGTTTAACGAAATTAAAGATAACCAGATTTTTTGCCTCCATATGTAATCCGATTAGTTCATATTTAAAATAGGACGTCACACCCTTCTCAGTACTGCGCCTTGTCTAATAAATCAGTAATTACACTTATCTAATCTTCTTGTTCCAATGCGTTCATTTGGATTTTAGGTTTTAGTTCAATTTACGGCCAGCTAAACTTTAATCATATTTTCAAATCTATCGGATTTTACTTTTGTTCGCTTCGTGTAAATATTTAATTTATAACGAGTTTTGGCCGCTTGGGTGCTTGAATATCCTACAGAAAATGTGCTACTCTACCCCATTACTTTTAGAAAATATATCCCTGCATATAATTATGTACTGTAGTTGTAATTAGCTCTTTAGCGTATTGCAAGGCCACCCACGGCAGTTACAAGGGTGAAATTGTATTCCATACATAACCCCACGGATGTACCTTTCTAATACAAAAAAAAACCCGTTCGGAAAAATAACTGTGTGTTCATTATTTTTTAGTCACTTGAAAAAGCAACTTTCTATGGGATCACCCTATAAATTTAAAAAATCACTATACAGAATGAGGCTGGTAGAATGACCACTAGTCCAAATCAAAAAGCAAAAAATTTAGCAGTATTAAATATAAATGTACAGTATCTTACTTCATTAGAAGAACTATTTGTACAATAAAAATAATTGTTGCTCATTTGAAAAATTATTTGACCATTTGTAAAATTACTCTACCTTTGGAAAAATAATTGCAAAAAATATTACGTCCATTAATAATTATTTCATTTTCAAATAAAATTTAGGCAGTAAAATGACTGATTGTACAGTAAAAGAAGTATAGTAGCACTGCACCGTGTGTTTGTGAAGTTATTCGAATACAGATAAAACGTGAATAGGCCATGAAGAGTGGTATATCAAGAATTAGGGGCTGATGGTGTATTTAAGGGCATGCCTTGGTACTCCTATAGTACTAACACTGCATTAGAATCAACCAAATGCGTTATAAAAGATGGCTGTCTGTCGCTGTCACGTTTCTGTGTATACTAATAAACTAAACAAATACAAAAAACGAGCTCCTGGGTATGGCCAGCATGTGCAAAACCAAATTTTAAACCTGATGTTAGTTTTGCTTTTATTTAAAGTGTATATGTATGAAATTTCATTTAATTGCTTCCATAAATAAGAAAGTTGGCACTGCACATCCTACACAAAACCAAATTTTAAAAATGGCAATACATTTGCTTTTATTCCAAGTGGCTATGTATCAGATTTCATTTAAATACCTTCATAAATAAAAAAGTTTGCAATTCGGTTTCTAAATGGTCGAGATGCGAAAAGGGCACTGTGAATGTGGATCGAT